>NC_057722.1:70573486-70603885 GCF_004010195.1 Chiloscyllium plagiosum | reverse complement strand
TCCAACAGTGGCCTAACCAATGTCCTATACAGCCACAACATGACCTTCCAACTGCTGTACTCAATACTCTGACCGATAAAAGTAAGCAGCATTCTCTGTGTTTGCTACCAATTTGGCTTGTCTGCTCTTAGTGGGAGTAGGTGGTTATTTGGTGACTGTGGGGCACGTATAGGGCAATCTATCTCAGGATTTGCACGATTCATTTCACCTGGGGAATGGATGAAAGACAATACCTTAACAGCAGCTTTCCCAATCCTGTTTTCTCAGTAAGAACACACATCAGTGACTGAAACTCAAAAACAATAAACACACGCTCTGAAGCTTCCCAATCATTTGTACAACCGTGGTTCTGTACAATGCGATTTGCTAAATTGCTTCCAGGACACACAACTGTAAAAAACTACTTCACTGTGATTGCTAAATGGAAAAGCTGGAGCAAATAGGTAAATGTTTTCTTGTACATTTCCACGATCAATTACTTTAACCACGGTGCGATATTCTGGAAGATTAGCTTTTCACGAGAGAAGCTGAAGTTTGCATTAAATGGATTTAATGTACTTTACCAATAACAATAACGCATCACAAGAGGAGCTGCAAAATATCCTGGCTGGCAATTCTCAAAAGCAACAAATGCTGGATCAGGCCAGCAACCTCCAGGTCCCTTGAGTGAATAAAGTTAAAAAGAAACATGCCACGGTTTAACCCTTTCAGTTGCAAACTCAGAACGAAAGCAAAACACTGGAGATCTGGAATAAAGGCAGAAAAAGTATTCAGGAAGTCCGGCAGTGTCCGGGGTAAGAGAAATGAAGTTAATGTTTTAGATTGATGACTTTTTAACCAGTATTCAGTTGAAGCTGCTGATGAGAGTATTAAATGGAGGGTATGTTTGTGTGCAATGTCCTATACTGTACAGATTTGAGGGCAAAAGGTACATGTGAGAGATGCAACAGGTACTATAAGTCATACTGTTGTAATGTGCATTTTTTAGAAATTCCCTACTGTATGAAAACAGGCCCTTTGGCCCAACACATCAACACCAACCCTCCAAAGAGTAACCCACCCAGACCCATTCCCACATTTACCTCTAACTAATTCACCTAATACTACGGGCAATTTCAGCCTGGCCAATTCACCTGACCGGCACATCTTTGGACTGTGGGAGGAAACTGGAGCACCCGGAGGAAACCCACGCAGACACGGGGAGAATGTGCAAACTCCACACAGACAGTCGCCCGAGGCTGGAATCAAACCCGGGTCTGGCGCTGTGAGGCAGCAGTGCTAACCACAGAGCCATCGTGGCACATTTTGTTAACGCAAATTCTCTGTAACACGATTGTCAGATTGGGGACACTCTTTCTGTAGCACAAACTTTTAAAGCTTGTGTTGGGTATAATGTGATTCCGGCCCCATTAGTTTAAATGGTGCTGCTATTATACGATTTTCTTATAACACAGGATTGCCCAAGAATGGAACTGCCACGTTATTGCAGAACTGACTGTATTGGGGAATTAATACTCTTGTATTTTGTTTCAATACATATACAATGAAAGATTTTGAACCCACATTGTGAAGTTATTTGGAATATTCTTCAGTGGATGGCTTTGGGGCTTGGTTACCACAATTGGAAAAATGGCAGTTAACACATCTGCAGACTTCCTATACTCAGGAAAGTATGCTGTACTCAGAAATCCTACTTCCTTCTAAAGAGACCAGCTGTGACTTGTAGAACAATGCAGTCTATTGTTGTCACATATAGACGGTTGGCCAGGGGAAACTGCACATCCAGCTCCATAAAAGCTTCAGTCACAAAACACAAATTTCACTAGCGCATCTAACATGAGACCCCAGCAAATCTATCAGATTCCAAATACACACATTTAGTAAATTAAATCTAAATGCCAGACCAGTATTTACTCCCCTTTCCTTATTGCATGAAAGGCAGCTAAGAGTGGGTCTGGAGTCACGTGCAGGCCACACCAGGCAAAGATGGCAGATTACACGATAAAAAAAAGAATAGCATACGCTGGAAATCTGAAAGAAAAACAGAAATAGTTGGAGAAACTCAGCAGATCTGTCAACATCTGTGCAGAGGGAAAACAGGGTCAGTGTTGCAGGTGAAATGATCCTTCTTCACTTGCAGAGTTCCATCTCTCAAGAGTCAGATGGATTTTCCCTGACAATTGACAGTGGTCAACATGGGATTAACCTTTGCTTGATTTCAAGGTGTACAGCTACCATGGTGAGATTTGAATCCATGCCCTCAGAACCTTAGCTTGGGGTGCCTGGATTACTAGTCTATTGCAATTACCACGATGCCACAATCAGAAGGGAACCATGGTACAAGTTAAAAGGTTTGAATGGCTTAATCCTGCTCCTAATTTATATGTTTCTTTATTGGGTTCCTCTGTACTAAGGAGAACACCACCAGCTTCACTAGTTTCTCCTAGTAGCTGACTTCTAGTATTTTCTGGTGACCTTTGATTAAATCTTGCCTCTGTCAACAATTATTCCTCTGTACTAATTGCTGTGATGTGGAGGAGCCGGTGTTGGACTGGGGTGGACAAAGTTAAAAATCACACAACACACCAGGCTATAGTCCAACAGGTTTATTTGGAAGCACTAGCTTTCAGAGTGCTGCTCCTTCATCAGATAACTAGTGGAGCAGGATCATAAAACAATTTAAAAGAATTTATAGCAAAAGACCACAGTGTCATGCAATTGCAAAGATATATTGCTGTCAAGACGGCAGTACTGAGCTGCCTTCTTGAACAGCTGTAGTTGATACAATGTCAGAACACCAAAATGCTGTGAGGGTGGGGGCTCCGGGATTCGGCCAATCATAATGACTTGTTCCAAGTAAGGTCGTTGAGTGAATTGGAGGGGAACCTGCAGGGTTGGTGTTGCTGGATAAGGCTGAAGATTAACAGGAAGCTAACAGGGCAAAGAATAGGTTGCTTTGGTGAATAGACATATGCTCAGATCTGCTAAGAGTTAAAACCTCAGAAAACCAGGAACTGCTGGCTCTGTCAGATAGGGCATACATTTGGACAAAACATCTGGGATTATTCATGCGCATGGATATGTCCAAAGAAGGAATAGGTTTGGACATGTGCATGCATAATTGCAAGTAAGACACACTTGGGACAGAGACTGGTGTATAAAAAGCCTGAAGAAATCCCTTTGTTTAGCAAAACTTCAAAGATTAATGTTGTGAAAAAAGTACCCTACATCAGGGGGCGTGGTGAAGATGTCGAGCAGTTTCAGCCTGTCCAGCTGCAAACTCCCCCAGGTAATAACATTTGGGTTTAGTTACAGAAGTCAGGGTAGTGAAAGACAGCAACAGAGATATGTCTCGTAGTTAAAAGTGTGTGATATTTGTTTACGTACTTAATAAATGAATTATGGTTCTACAGAACTCTAAGTGTCTCTGCTGTATCCTCAAAGTAGAGCCGTAGGTATATAGGATAGTGTAGGCGGCGTTTGGTATGCTTTCCTTTATTGGTCAGAGTATTGAATACAGGAGTTGGGAGGTCATGTTGTGGCTGTACAGGACATTGGTTAGGCCACATTTGGGACACTGCAGGCAATTCTGCTATAGGAAGGGGGTTGTGAAACTTGAAAGGGTTCAGAAAAGATTTACAAGGATGTTGCCAGGGTTCGAGGTTTTGAGTTATTGGGAGAGGCTGAATAGGCTGGGGCTGTTTTCCCTGGAGCGTCAGAGGCTGAGGGGTGATCTTAGAGGTTTACAAAATCATGAGGGGCATGGATAGAGTAAATATACAACGTCTTTTCCCTGGGGTGGGGGAGTTCGGAACTAGTGGGCATAGGTTTAGGGTGAGAGGAGAAAAATATAAAAGAGACCTAAGGGCCAACTTTTTCACGCAGAGGGTGGTACGTGTTTGGAATGACTGCCAGAGGAAGTGGTGGAGGCTGGTACAGTTACAACATTTAAAAGGCATCTGGATGGGTATATGAATAGGAAGGGTTTGGAGGGATATGGGCCCTGTGCTGGCAGGTGGGACTAGATTGGGTTGGGATATCTGGTCGGCATGGACGAGTTAGACTGAAGGCTCTGTTTCAGTGCTGTACATCTCTATGACTCTATGGCATGGACAAGTTGGACTGAAGAGTGTGTTTCCGTGCTATACATCTCTATGACTCTATAACTCTAAGAGTTGGCTCTCAGAGACGGACAACAGTGTTCTCATGTCTCTGCTCTCACTGTCATTCTTGGGTAATCAAAGTCACAGATTTGGGAGGTACAGCCTTGGTGAGTTGCTGCAGTGCATCTGGTAGATGGTACTTGATGCTGCTACTGAGTTTCAGTAGAGAGGGAATGAAAGTTTAATGTGATAGATGGGTTGCCATTCCAGAGGGCTGCTTTGTTCTGGATGGTGTTTGAGCTCGAATGTTGACAAAGTTGCACTCATCCTGGTAAGTGGAGAGTTTTTCATCCCACTCCCAACGTGTGCCTTGTAGATAGTGGTCCAGCTGTGGGGAGAGAATAGGTAAGATGCTTGCTGAATAATTCCCAATGTCTCACTTTCTCTTGTCACCACATTGTTTATAAACCTGGTTCCATTCAGGCTCTGGTCAATGGCAACCCTGCAGAATAGGGAAAGTGAGGGATTCTGTGGTTGTAATGCTGCAGAATGTCAAAAAGGAGATGGTTAGGTTCTCGCTTGATGGAGATGATCTTTGCCAGGCACTTGTCGGATTGGCATGATACTTGCCACCTGCCAGTTGGGAGGTCATGTTGTGGCTGTACAGGACATTGGTTAGGCCACATTTGGGACACTGCTGGACATTTTACACTTCTGGCTGTAAATGATGCAATTTTTGAGGAGTCGCCATTGGTGCTGAAGGAAGCAGACTGTTTCTGACATAGATACTCAAGCAACTCTTTGAACATTGGGAACTCATCAGTGAGCATGCCCACTTCCGGCCTTACGACGGAGGGATGGCACTGTTACAGATAGAGTCTCAGCAACACTCGGTGGGACTGTTTTTAAATTCCATTCCAACTGAAATAAAAAGCATTCATTCCATTTGCCTTCCAAATCACTTGCTACAGCTATATATTAATATTTTGCAAATCATAAATCCAAATCATAACTCACACGCATGCAAATTCTCTCTCCATTTACATAAAGTAATTGGCAAAAAAAAAAATTGCTTTTTTTATGATTATGCAGCAGGTTGTCATGACCTGAAATACAATCTCTAAATGGATGATGGAAGTAGACTCCATAGCCAGTTTCAAAAGGGAACTAATTGAATTCTCGAACGGGGAACATTTTTAAGGCTATAAGGAAAGGGTGGAGAATAGGAATAACTAGTTAATTATTTCACAAAGCAAGTACAGATATCATGCTTTAGATCATAGAGTCATAAAGCACAGAAACAGACCATTCTGGCCAACTTATCCAAGCCAAGTTTCCTAAATTAAACTAGTCCTGTTTGCCTGCATTTGGCCCATATCCTTATTCCTGATGGAGGGCTTTTGCCTGAAACGTCAATTTTCCTACTCCTTGGATGCTGCCTGACCTGCTGTGCTTTTCCAGCACCACTCTGATCTTTGGCCCACATCCCTCTAAACTCTTCTGTTTATATACCCATCCAGATGCCTCTTAAATGCTATAATTATACCAGTCTCCACCACTTCCTCTGGCAGCTCATACCATACACGTACCACCCTCTGTGTGAAACAGTTGCCCCTTAGGTCCCTTTTATATCTTGCCCCTCTCACCCTAAACCTTTGCCCCCTAGTTTTGGACTCCCCCACCCCAGAGAAAAGACCTTGTCTATTTACCCTGTCCATACCCCTCATGATCTTATAGACCTCTATAAGGTCGTCTGTCAACCTCCTATGTTCCAGTGAAAAAAAAATCTCATCCTATCCCAATCTCTCCCTAACCCTTCAGTTCCAGCAACGTTCTAGTAAACCTTTTCTGAACCTTCTCCAATTTATTAATATCGCTTCCATGGCAGGGTGACCAGAACTGTACACAGTAGACCAAAGGTGGCCTCACCAATGTTTAGTACAACCTCAACATCCCATCCCAACTCCTATACTCACTGGCCTGTGCAATGAAAACAAGTGTGTTAACTGCCTTCTTAACCACCCTGTCTACCAATGATGCAAATTGCAAAGAACTATGTACCTGAAGGCCTAGGTCTCTCTGATCAACAACACTACTCAAGGCTCTAACATTAACTGTATAAGTCCTGCCCTTGTTCGTTAACCAAAATGCCACACCTCCCACTTATCCAAATTAAACTCCATCTGCCACTCCTCAGCCCAGTTCCAAAATTGATCAAGATCCCTTTGTAATCTTTGATAACCTTCTTCACTGTCCACTATACCACCAATTTCAGTGTCAGCTGCAAACCTATTAACCAAACAGGCAGCACGTTGGCTCAGTGGTTAGCACTGCTGCCTCACAGCACCAGGGACCTGGGTTCGATTCCAGCCTCAGTGACTCTCTGTGTGGAGTTTGCATATTCTCCCAGTGTCTCTGTGGGTTTCCTCTGGTGCTCCGGTTTCCTCCCACAATCCAAAGTTGTGCAGGTTAGGTGAATTGGCCATGGTAAATTGCCCGTAATGTTCAGGGATGTGTAGGTTAGGGGCATTAGTCAGGGGTAAATATAGAGGAATGGGTCTGGGTTGGATACTCTTTGGAGGGTCAGTGTGGACTTGTTAGGCCGAATGGCCTGCTTTCATACTTGAGGGATTCTATGCCTCCTGTACTCTCATCTAAACTGTTTATGCATTGGACCCAGCACTGATCCCTGTGGAACACAATTGGTCACAGGCCTCCAGTCCAAAAAACAACCCTCCACACCACCTCTCGCTGTCTCCCACTGTCAAGCCAATTTTGTATCTGATTGGCAAACTCTCCCTGAATCCCATGTGATCTAACTTTACTACACAGGCTACCATGCGGAATCTTGGCAAAGTCTTTAATAAAGTCCATGTAGATGGGATTCAAGATGGCGGCGCCCCAGTAGGTTGGCCCTGCTGAGGTCTGCACCACGACCCAGAAAAAGTGGTGCACTCCCCCTCCCTTTATTCACCCAATGTGGTAGAAATAGTTACTTTTTGACCCCCAGAATTGTTTAATGTTAGTTTAAAATAGGAAAATGACCAAAGGGAAGGGACAGCGAGGATTGCAGCAAGCAGGGCACCCCCCTGCAACAACGGACACGCCAGCTTTAAAGTTTGTGAAACTCTGAGAGAAGATCGATTCAATGATGGAGGAGACCCAGGCCAGGTTTGAACCGATCTTGGCCCTGCTGCAGGAGCATGACCAGGAGGTCCAGCATCTCGGGCAGCGTGTTGGGGAGGTGGAGCAGCAGACCGCGGCCTCCAATGCCGCGGCAGAATCCTCGACCGGTCACGTCCAGGCCCTGGAACGGCAGGTACGGGCCTGGGAGGAGCAGGTCGATGACCTCGAAAAATCGAGGCCATTGGAAGAACACCCGTTTGGTAGGGCTTCTTAAATGGGAGGAGGCAGGCCAGCTCGTCAGAGTGAGAGTGAGAGTGAGAGAGTGAGAGAGTGAGAGAGTGAGAGAGTGAGAGAGTGAGAGAGCGAGAGAGCGAGAGAGCGAGAGAGCGAGAGAGCGAGAGAGCGAGAGAGATTTGTGTTATACACTGTTCTGTTATAGAAGCAGCTGTTAGAAGTTTTGATTGGTATTTTTGGAAGTTGTATTTTTAAATTTATATGAACTGTTCAGTGTTTTCATTCGGTGTGCTATGAGTGAGGTTCTTCCTCCTGGGAGTGGGGGGTTGGGGGTTCACGGACTGTTTCGGATGATCATGGCTAGCCATTCGTTTAAATGGTGCACCTGGAATGCTAAGGGAAATCATTCCCTAATTAAAAGAAAAAAGACACTGTCAAGTCTTAGAAAAGTGAGGGTTGATATAACCTTGCTGCAAGAAACACATCTAACTGATAAGGAGCACTTGAAGTTGGAGCAGGGAGGGTTCAGATGGGTGTTTTTCTCATCTTTTAATTCGAAAAGTTGAGGAGTTGCTATTCTCATCTGGGAGAATCTCCCATTTCAACTGTGAGACCAAATTAAGGATGAATATGGGCGGTTTATAATTCTTAAAGTTTTGATACATGGAGAGGAGTATGGGATTTTGAATGTATATTGCCCCCACCACCCTGGCACATCCCCTCAAATTTTTAACGGATGCGTTTTCCAGGTTGATGGCCTTTGGAGTGAGTCATACAATTATAGGGAGAGACTTTAATCATCTTATTGACCCCGAGGTGGATAGGATGCCAAGGGGCCTTGCAGCTATGCCCCCGCAATCCAGGCAGTTGGTGGATATGAAGAGGGAATGGGGTTTGGAGGATGTGAGGAGACGTCTTCACCCTTGAAGGTAGGGATTTCACCTTTTTCTCTAACCTACATAAGCGCTTCACCAGAATTGACATGTTTTTTTTATCCCATCAACCCTATTGAATTTGATGCTGTTTTGCAGAATAGGGAATATTGCCATTTCCAATCTGCAGCAGTGTACATGGAGGTCAAGCCAGTGGTAACGGGACAGGCTACCAGCATTGGTACGTGGATCCTTTCCTCTTGAAAGATAGCAAGTATTTTTTGTGGGAATTTAAAACCTTTCGAGTCAGTAATTGGTCAGTGCTCTGGGAGACTGCCAAGGTGGTTTGATTATTTCTTACTCAGTGTACTGGAAGCGGCAGAGGGGAGAGCAGCAGTGTTTGCTCAAGGCTCGCCCTAAGGCAGCTGAGACAGCATACTGTGACAGACCGTCTGTAACCAAGTTGCAGCAGATTACAGCCCTCAGGGCTACTCTGATTTCTGCGCTCACCCAGACAGCAAACAGGGAAATCTCTTTTGCAAAACAGAGGTTGTTCAAGTATGGTGATAAACTGGGTAGATGTCTAGTGTACCTGGTCAGAAGGAAGAATGCCCCCCAGTCTATCGCATCCATTAGAGAGAGTGCTGGGACTCTTACTTGCGATGCCAAAAAGATTAATGCAGCATTTAAGAAGTTCTATTCTGAGCTGTACCAGTTGGAAGGCTTTGAGGACAGATTGATGAAGATGGAGTCTTTTTTTAAGACCCTGGACCTTCCAGATGTAACTTCAGAGCAGGCATCCTTTCTGAATGGCCCTCTGACAATCCAGGAAATACAGGAGGCGGTGAGGCAGCTCCAGAGGGGTAAAGGTGCCCGGCCCAGACTGATTTCAAAGAGAGTTTTATAAGGAGTTTATGGACACTCTGGCCGGGCCACTGTTGGATACGTACAATTACTCGTACAGTCAGCACCGCCTCGCATTCTCTCTGAGAGAAGCAAATATTTTTCTTATTCTTAAAAAAGGAAAAATCCTAGAGGATTGTTACTGAACATGGATTTTAAAATTCTGTCCAAAATACCAGCCTTAAGGTTGGAGAGGGTTTTGCATTGCTGGAGGAACAGACAGCTTTTATTGAGGGTTCCAGGTCTACTGATAATATTAGAAGAGTATTAAACATGGTCCAGGTGTGCCGGCCAGGGGCGATCCCGGGCTTGGTAGTCTCCCTGGATGCAGAGAAAGCATTTGACCAGGAGGGGTGGTCGTACCTCTTTTAGTTCCTGGAACAGTTTGGTCCTGGAGGGGTCTTTGCCAGGGGGTGGCACTGTTATATAGTGACCCAAAAGCAGCGGTTCTCACTAATGGTATACGGTCGGATAATTTTAGTATTGGCAGAGGCAGCCAACAAGGGTGCCCTGTCTCACTGCTATTATTTACTATTAGTGATTGAGCCACTGGCAGGGGCCGTCCAGAGGAATCCCAACATAACTGCCCCGGAGGTAGGGTCAGGAAGGCATAAGATCACCCCTTATACAGATAACGTTCTTCTCTTTCTAACTGCAGGACCTTTGGTGCTGGGAGGATCTTCCAATATCCTGGTTGGGTAGAATAGACCTGGGGAGAAAGTGAGGTCTGCAGATGCTGGAGATCAGAGATGGAAATGTGTTGCTGGAAAAGCGCAGCAGGTCAGGCAGCATCTAGGGAACAGGAGAATCGACGTTTCGGGCATTAGCCCTTCTTCAGGAATCAGACCTGGTCAAAACGAATGTTCTTCCACGCTCATTATATCCATGCAAATGCTCCCTTTGATGCTGCTAAGGCAAGCACTACGGAGGCTCTATAGTTGGTTTGGATCTTTCATCTGGCATCATAGGCGGCCTCTTATTAAGCTTGCCAAATTGCTGCTTCCACAGGGGATGGGAGATTTGGATTTCCCGGACTTTAAGGAACACCAATTGAGTTCCTTGCCATCCTGTGTGGCTGACTGGGCCTGCCAGAGCCCACGATCAATTTGGGTGGACAGAGGCCTTCCAGCTGTTGTTTGTTGTTTAAGGACAAGAGGAGGACTGTTACGGATCATTGCAGAAACCAGACTGTCCTGAACATGGTTAGAGCATGGAGAATGATGCGGTAAGGCGAGGGCAAATTACAAAAAACTTCCTCTTTTACACCCATAGCGGGAATGTTAGGATTCCAGCCAGGGTCACTGGACTCTGGTTTTAAGCTCTGGGAGCTCGAGGAATCTCCTGTTTGGGAGGTCTATTTGACGGGGAGGTCATGATGTCGTTCGAGCAACTGAGTCAGAAATTTGGTGTTATCTAGGAGAGAGCTCTTTGGTTACATTCAGGTTAGGAACTTTATACTGAAAAAGACTACACTGATGGTTAGTCCCAATACGTCAGGTACGGAGAGGAGTGCGCTTCGGTCTACGGGTGCTCTCTCGGTCAGCACCCTCTATCACTCGTTAGGAGGTAATGTTTCAAAGGAATTTGAGTGGCTATGCGGAATCTGGACTTGGAAATTGGGGGTGGAAATCTTGCCAGAGGTGTGGGAGAATATTTGGGAGAATGTAAGGAAGTTTTCGATCTATAACATGACACAAGCTACACAACTGAAGGTACTCCACAGGGCTCATCTGGCACTGGAGCAGCTTGTAAAATTTAAGACAGGAGTGTCCCCAGTGTGCCCCAAATGTAAAACAGATGTTGGCACTCTTACTCATTGCTTGTGGTCATGCCACAAGCCTTGTAAGTATTGGGGTGCCATGGTGAGTGTTTTGGAAGGGGTCTTGGGAACTGAGGTTAAGGTGGATCTGGTGTCCCTCCTTTTGGGTTTGCCAAATCTCCCCTCTTTGGACATGTATGGGAAGAAACTGTTTAATATTCTTGTATTCTGTGTGAGGAAGAACATTCTAATGAGCTGGGTGTTGGGAGAATCCCCTAGGACTGTCAGGCTGGTGTGGATTAGTTCTGGAGCACATCCCCCTGGACTTCCTTACAAGTATGGTGCACCAGAAAACGGAACTGTTTTATGGAATGTGGCGGCCCTTTCTGAATTATATTGATGCAAACTTGTCGGCTATATTGGTCAGGGCCTTTGTGTAGTCATGAGGGCCATGTCTGGCGGTCCAGGGGCCCCTGAAGAGGGGAAGGGGAAGGGGAGGGATAAAATCCTGAACAAATACGGGTATGTCTACTGATGCTCCCGGTGGTAGGAAGCATTGATGGGATTGTGCTGAGTGAAGTAACTTAACAGAATGAAACTTAATTTACCTTGATTTAATTTTTTTTTCTTAGTTATTTATTGAATTGTAGGTTTTTTTTCCTCTCTCTCTCTCTCCTCAGTGGTTTATGGAGTAGAATAGTAGATTGTTTTCTGTTATTGTCGTTATAATAGAAGGTTGTTATACTATTTTGTAAAAAATTTAAAATCTTTTCTCTCAATAAAAATATTTATAAGAAAAAGTCCATGTAGATAACATCTACTGCTCTACCCTCAATCTTTTCGGTTACGTCCTCAAAAAACCCAATCAAGTTTGAGAAACATGATTTTGCTAATTATCCATTTGCCAAAGCAATAAACTGGAATCAGGCGTTAGTTTGTCTTCAACAATTGATTGTATTAAACTGTGAAGTGCTAACAAAGTCCAATCTGCTCTGTCCTTCCTAACCAAGCCCCTTATTGGAGAAACCAGCCCTTGAATGTATGCCCCAATTTAGCACAAGTTCCTCCTGTGTCACTGTTAAAGGGGCCATCATTTACAACAATGTCATGATGGGCCAAATGGCCTAATTCAGTAGCGTCTCTCTCTCTCTGAGTCTGGAAAAACTTTAAAAAGTGATTCCTTTTAAATTAATCCAAAAGGAAACATTATTTTATGTTATGCAAATTTTTAAAAAATAATTTAGGAGGGAACAGTAGGTCAATTTAAGGCAAAGTGTATTTTACAATGTTCTCCTGCCTGTATCTTTTATTGCAGCAAAGGACGTTACACGTCTCAATGGAGAAATGAAAACTTGGGTGATTATGCAATGTATAATCACCCTCCTACAAGCACCAGCTACTCTGCTACAGGTGATTGATGTTTCCCATTATCCCCTCACTGCGATGTGGCCAAGCAAGTCGTCTTAGTTGTTGATCAGGCTAGCATAGCAGAAATGCTGGGCACACGTCCAAGGGAGAATTAAACATCACAGTTCACCACATTCAGATGCCCTGATGGTGGTGTTAGGACTAAATGTGCCAGCCTCTCTTGGTTGAAATGGGAACACCTCATTGAAGGGAAAATAATTTTAAAGCAGCCCCACGGATTTCAGAGAAGACTAGGATTGAAAATCAAATCCGTTTCTTCTGAGGAGATGCCAGATGTAGGTGAAAGGAGAATAGCTCTTCATCTCGGTGAGAGTGAGCTCAGGGTTACCTGGGAGATAATCAAATCAGTTTAGGGTGATTGGTGTGTGGCGTACTGGCTGAACCTTGGAAAACAAAAGAGGAAGAGCAAGCAAAAGATTTGAATCATAGCAGAAACATAACTAGTCGGTTGGCTTAGATGGCTGGTTTGCCATGCAGATTGATGCTAACAGCATGGGTTCAGTTCCTATACCTTCCTGCCTTCTCAATCTTGCTCCTTGCCCGAGGGGTGGTGACCCTTGGGTTAAACTTGCCACCAGGTTGTTGCTCCGTTCTCATGGAATCGCATCATAGAATCCCTATGGAAGCAGGCCATTCAGCCCATCGAATTCACACCGACCCTCCGAAGAGAATCTCAGCCAGACCCACCCCCCTCCCATCCCTGTACTTCACATGGTTAATCCACCTAACCTGCACACCCCTAAACACTATAGGGCAATTTAGCCTGGCCAATCCAACCTAAACTGCACACCTTTGGGCTGTGGGAGGAAACCCACGCAGACACGGGGAGAATGTGCAAACTCCACACAGCCAGTCCCCCGAGGTTGGAATCAAACCGGGGTCCCTGGCGCTGTGAGACAGCAGTGATAACCACTGAGCCACCGTATTATATAGAGGGGAGAGAAATGGTTTGGGAGAGGAATAATGCACCTTTCGACTGACAGAAGGAAGAAATGCTGTTAGAAAAGACAAAACGTGTTTCGACCTGTTAAATGCTGTGACTAGTAAGTTTGGAGAAATGACAAGGTTTTGCTTTAAGTTTTTATAAAAATATTTATGACTCAATATTTAAATTACAGCACAATCATGACCGCTTTCTCACACACAACAGAAATGTAAACTAAGATGCAATAGAAGCTTTATAAATCACCCTGGGATTATTGTGTGTAGGTTTTGCATTCTATACTTTAGGAATGATATTAAGGCAATATAAAGATTATGCCCCAAGTTATGTTGAATATTGCTGGTATGAGGAAATACAAACACAAGGAAATACTTCTCCTGGTCTTTCATTCCAACAGTCGTAACTGGGATGTGGTTTGACTCATGTTTGTGATTATAAGCAGAATTCCTTCACTCTGTTTCAGAGCTAAATGAAACTCATCAGTTTCAGTGAGGAGCCTGCATTATCCAACACAAAGCTCCTTACTAACATAAAAGGTCAAAGAAAATTATGCTTTGTGCTTTGCCAATTTTTATTATGTATAATGGACAATTTTTGCTAGTTTTCAAAGCAAAATTGACACCAAAAATTGTCCCCAAACTGAAACATAAAAACCGAGGACGCAGAAGGTCTGAGACAAAAGTGAGAAATTGCTGGAGGTACTCAGCAGGTCAGGCAGCATCCGTGGAGAGAAAGCAGAGATAATATTTCTAGTCTTCTTCGGAACAGATTGAGTTTCGGAATATTTTGTTAGAAGCTTCAAAATTGGCTGCAGAATTAGGAGTAATAGAGGTAATTCTGGGAGAAAAAGACCAGATGGATGTATTGATAAGCTGGGCTGAAGTAAACAGAATGCTGGGCAAAATTCAGCACAAGTTTATGCCTGAGAGCAAATTAGATGTAATACAATACATTTTCAGGTATGAGGTACTTTGCTATTGTTTTAACTATACATCTGTTCCAGTCAAAATATAACTATGTGAAATGTAAATCACATTAAGTTTTGCCTCATGTGTTCTCATCAAGCACACAGACACCACCAGCTTCTTCCATAAGGAGTATAAGGGAGCAACTCTAAGATGCTGCCTGACCTGCTGTGCTGTTCCAGCAATAAAGTTTCAACTCATGTGTTCTCATCAAGCACACAGACACCACCAGCTTCTTCCATAAGGAGTATAAGGGAGCAACTCTAACTTGTAATGAACCTTTCTTACCTCTCAAATACCCAGCTAATCTCTCTTTTCATTACCTCTGAAGTCTCTCAAGTCCTCGGCTTTGGCCCCTTTTTGTCTCTCATTTAGATTCTGTCCTCTTGGCGAGATTATCAGAAGATAGGTGTTATACGGTTTTGAGAAGATTTGTAGCTCAGGTTGAGGTTCTGGATGTAAGTTCGCTCGCTGAGCTGGAAGGTTCGTTTTCAGACGTTTCATCACCGTACTGGGTAACATTATCAGTGAGCCTCAGGTGAAGCTCTGGTGTAATGACCCACTTTGCATTTGTGTGCAGATGAAGCCTAAACACAAATAGAAAGCTGGTCACTAACACCAGAGCTTCAGCTGAGGCTCACTGATGATGTTACCCAGTATGGCGATGAAACGTCTGAAAACGAACCTTCCAGCTCAGCGAGCAAACGTACCTCCAGAAGATAGATAATTTGTTCAATGTGTGTGCTTACAACAACAACCAAAGTTAAAAGTCACATGACACCAGGTTATAGTCCATCAGGTTTATTTGGAAACAGTAGCTTGTGGAGCGCTGCTCCTTTGTCAGGTAACTAGTGGGGCAAGATCATCGGACACAGAATTTATAGTAAAAGATCAAAAAGTGTCATATAACGGACGTGGTGTATTGAACTTACATTGTTGTTAAATCCGAAAGCTTGTACTTCCAAATAAGCCTGTTGGACTGTAACATGGTGTTGTGTGATTTTTTTTAAATTTGTCGATCCCAGTCCAACACCAGCACCTCCACATCATAACAACCAGGTCTCCTCAATACTTTCACTGCCCTGTGCCTGGCATTGCCTCTGACCGTTGAGAAGACCAAAACAATTGCCTTCAGTGGCAATGCCCTTTGGCATTGCTTTCATCTTCCGGCTTGTTTGACTTGGAATGGAGTTTCTGATAGAGAAACTATCATAAAGAATTCATAATATCACACCTCAGATGATCTGCTGAATCCTTCCATGAATCATTTTTTTTCCTTCCAGAATCAACATTTCTAAAACCTTGTGGCTCACTTGCTGAAGCTGGAGTCCACTCAAACTTCTGCACCTACACTCTATCTGACACCACCAGCTGTTCAGCCACTTCATTACCTGACAATGGCTGCCATTCTCGCAACACTAATTCACTAATACTGACAGTCAGGATAAACTGGTAGTTATTATTGCAGAACTATTAATCCAGACAACTAGGGAAGCAGTCTAGATGGGCTGAATGGCCTAATTTCTGCTCCTATGTCTTATGGAATGTTCTGGCAACCCGAATTTCAAATCCCACCAATTCTGATGTTGAAATTTGAATTCAATAAAAATCTATAATTCAAAGAGACAATGATGAAACCACTAAGTTGACAGGGAAAACCCAATAAAAACCGAAAGCACTGCAGATGCTGTAAATCCGAAACAAAACTGGAAGGAAAGCTCGTTTGCGTGAGGGACTGGGCTGCGTTCCGTCCAGTTCTGAAGCAGGGTCACTCAAGCCGAAACGTCAACTCCAATTTGGCTCCACAGTTGCTGCCAGACCCTGCTGAACTTTTCCAGCAATTTCTGCTTCTGTGACAGGGAAACCCCATCTGGTTCATGCCAGTCCTTTGGGAGAGGAAACTGCCATCCTTACCGGGTCTGGCCTACATGTGACTCCAGACCCACTGCAGTGTGGTTGACCCGTAACTGTCCTCCGAAATGGCTTAGCAAGCCACTCGGTTGTAACAATCCACCTACAGCACATGGACTACAGCAGTTCTTGAATCTAAGTGCTTACCACCTGGTCAGGGCAACTAGAGACAGGCAATAAGTGCCAACGGTGCCCCTATCTCAAGAGTGAATAAAAATAAAACTCTTCATTATCTGTCACCTCCTCTGACACTCTGAAACCTCAATCCCGCTAAAATCCCTTGTGCCCCCCCCCCCCCGAGCTCTGGAATCCAAAACCGAAAGCACTGCAGATGCTGTAAATCCGAAACAAAACTGGAAGGAAAGCTGGTTTGCGTGAGGGACTGGGCTGCGTTCCGTCCAGTTCTGAAGCAGGGTCACTCAAGCCGAAACGTTAACTCCAATTTGGCTCCACAGTTGCTGCCAGACCCTGCTGAACTTTTCCAGCAATTTCTGCTTCTGTGACAGGGAAACCCCATCTGGTTCACGCCAGTCCTTTGGGAGAGGAAACTGCCATCCTTACCTGGTCTGGCCTACATGTGACTCCAGACCCACTGCAGTGTGGTTGACCCATAACTGCCCTCCGAAATGGCTTAGCAAGCCACTCGGTTGTAACAATCCACCTACAGCACATGGACTACAGCATGTTCTTGAATCTAAGTGCTTACCACCTGCTCAGGGCAACTAAAGACAGGCAATAAGTGCCAACGGTGTCCCTATCTCAAGAGTGAATAAAAATAAAACTCTTCATTATCTGTTACCTCCTCTGACACTGTGAAACCTCAATCCCGCTAAAATCCCTTGTGCCCCTCCACCCCCGAGCTCTGGAATCCTGAGCTTCCACGTGGCCCTTTGCCTTATTATTAGATACTGCGCCTTCAGCTGTGTTGGTTACAATCCGTTCAGAAACCTCTAACTCTTCACCTATCTCAAGAACCTCCTCAAAACCTAGAATTTTCTTCAGGTTTTTGGACACCTATCATGGGCCAGAGTCAATTTTTACTTAACTTGGTTCTTCTGAAGCATTTCAGAATCAAAGTCAGAAATCGCTGGAAAAACTCAGCATTTCTGGTAGCATCTGTGGAAAGAGACAATAGAGTTAAAGTTCCCAGTCCAGTGACTGTTCTAAAGGGTGTAAAGACAGCAATCTCTCCCTTCAATGTCATAGAGTCATAGCGATGTACAGCATGGAAACAGACCCTTCGGTCCAACCCGTCCATGCTGACCAGATATCCCAACCCAATCTAGTACCACCTGCCAGCACCCGGCCCATATCCCTCCAAACCCTATTCAGGGAAAACAGCCCTAGCTTATTCCGCCTCTCCCTTTAGCTCAAATCCTCCAACCCTGGCAACATTCTTGTAAGTCTTCTCTGAACCCTTTCAAGTTTCACAACACCTTTCCGACGGGAAGGAGACCAGATTTACACACAATATTTCGACAGCGGCCTAACCAATGTCCTGTACAGCCGCAGCATGACCTCCCAACTCCAGGACGCAATACTCTGACCAATAAAGGAAAGCATACCAAACGCCTTCTTCACTATCCTATTTGCCTGTGATTGCACTTTCAAGGAGCTCTGAACCTGCACTCCAAGGTCTCTTTGTTCAGCAACACTCCAGAGGACCTTACTATTAACTGTATAAGTCCTGCTGTCCCAAAATGCAGCACCTCACATTTATCTGAATTAAACTCCAGCAAAAAGGAGCTGGTTATTGACATCAGGAAGCAGAGTGGAGGACACACCCCTGTCTGTATCGATGGGGCTGAGGTGGAGGTGGTGAAGAGCTCAGGTTCCCAGGAGTAAATATCACCAACAACTTAACCCGGTCCATCCACCATCGATGGTCAAGAAAGCAAACCAACACCTCGACTTCCTCAGAAGGCTAAGGAAGTTCAGCATGTCCACAATGATGGTTACCAATTTTTATAGATGCACCATAGAATTCATCCTATCTGGATGCATCACAGCATGGTATGTCAACTGCTCTGCCCAAGGCAGCAAGAAACTACAGAGAGTTGCGAATGCAGCCCAGTGCATCACACAAACCAGCCTTCCATCCATTTATTCGGTTGACACTACCCACTGCCTTGGGAAAGCAGTCAACATCAAAGACCACTCCTACCCTGGTTATACTCTCCTCCAGTCTCTTCCATCAGGCAGAAGATACAAATATTTGAAAACATGCACTAACAGATTTAAGAACAGCTTCTTCCTCGCTGTTATCGGACGTTTGAACAGACCTTTCATATATTAGAGTTGATCTTTCTCTCTACATTCTCAGTGGCTGTAACGCTATATTCTGTTCTATTACCCTGATGTACTTATGTAAGGTAGGATTTGCCTGGATAGCATGCGAATAATACTTTTCACTGTATCTCGGGGCATGTGACAAAAATCAAATCAAATCAAACCAACTGTTTTCTCTCCACAGATGCTACCAGACCTGCTGAGTTTCTCCAGAAAGTTCTGTTATTTTATCAGATTTTCAGCATTTGAACTCCTTTAGATTAGATTAGATTACTTACTGTGTGGAAATAGGCCCTTCAGCCCAACAAGTCCATACCGACCCTCCTAAGAGCAACCCACCCAGACCCATTCCCTACGGGCAATTTAGCATCGCCAGTTCACCTAACTGCACATCTTTGGACTGTGGGAGGAAACCGGAGCACCTGGAGGAAACCCACGCAGACATGGGGAGAATATGAAACTCCACACAGACAGTTGCCCGAGGCAGGAATTGAATCCAGGTCCCTGGCACTATGAGGCAGCAGTGCTAACCACTGCCACCGTGCTGCCCACAAGAAATCGCCAACTCTGACACAGCACTGCTAACTAGGCTAGCTGGCCCACCTCAGCCCTTCCCATGGTCAGTGCGGCGATTGAACCCACAACCTTGGCGTTATTAGCATCACGCTAATAACCAGTTGTGAAGCTATTTAGAGCTCTTAGCTCTTTTCGCTAAGTTACTGACATTATATAGCTGTCACAGCTGGAGTTATAAGCTTACATTGTTGGTAAGGTGGAGAGATGACAATCTGCACAAATAGGAAGCAGAAGAATCCAGCATTTCAACAATTTTGCTATCCCATGTAGTTGGATAGACTTACAACTGACTTATTCCACAGAACTTCATGGAATCCCCACAGTGTGGAAACAGGCCATTTGGCCCAACAAGTCCATGCTGACCCACTGAAGAGTCACCCATCCAGGCCCATTAACCCCTGACTAAATTAACCCCTGACTAATGCACCTCACCTACACATCCCTGAACACCATGGGAAATTTAGCACAGCCAATTCACCTAACCTGCACACTTATCAAAACTAAAAATAACATATCAGCAGCAGAATCATGCTCTCTTTGCCAGATGTGAATACAGTCAAAATAATTTTAACAGAGAAGTTAATTATAGCTTTGTTAGTGATAACCACATAGCAGAGCTGAAAATGTGTTGCTGGAAAAGCGCAGCAGGTCAGGCAGCATCCAAGGAACAGGAGAATCGACGTTTCGGGCATAAGCCCTTCTTCAGGAATCACAAATAAATACAGATAAAGTTGAGAATTGTAGATTTTCAAGTTTTGAAATCTCTCTGGAACTCACCTGAATCTCTCTCTGTCCAGCTGTTGTGATAAAAATGCTATCACAAGGAAAGTTAATATTCCCTTCAAACTCCCCAAGGCAATTACCCGTGTCAGCAGACAGGATGGTCTGCTTAAGCTGATGGATAAAATTGACAGGAGAAGTGAGGACTGCAGATACTGGAGAGTCAGAGTCAAAAAGTGTGTAGCTGGAAAAGCACAGCAGGTCAGGCAGCATCCGGGGAGCGGGCAAATCGACGTTTCAGGCCAAAGCCCTTCATCAGGAAAGTGGCTAGGAGCCTCGGGGGTGGTGACATAAATGGGAGTGGGTGGGGCTGATTGGAAGGTAGCTGAGAGAGCGATAGGTGGATGGAGGTCGGGGTAAAGGTGATAGGTTGGAAGTGAAGGTGGAGTGGACAGGTGGGAAGGAAGATGGGCAGGAGGGACAAGTCATGAGGGTGGTGCTGAGCTGGAAGGTTGGAACTGGGGTAAGGAGAGAGGAGGGGAAATGGGGATACTGGTGAAATCCCCATTGATGACATGGGGTTGGAGGATCCCGACTCGGAAGATGAGGTGTCCTTCCTCCAGGCATTGATGCTACATGCCCTCGGCAGAGTGGGAGGGGGATTGGAAGTGTTTGGCCACGGGGAGGTCAGGTTGGTTGGTGCGGGCGTCCTGGAGATGTTCGAGTGTTTGCCCCGAAACGTCGATTCTCCCGCTCTTCGGATGCAGCCTGACCTGCTGTGCTTTTCCAGCACCACACTTGACTCTAATCTCTAGCATCTGCAGTCCTCACTATTGCCTAGGCATCCAACGTGATCTCCTCTCTCAACACATTGTCCTGGGTAAGCATAGCTACTTATGATCCAGTGCGAGGGCCAAAAGAGTTCCATTCTGCCCCTGAGTCCTTTTGTCATTCTTGGTGCTGATCTATGCCTTCAGGTATGTCTTTACATATTGAAAGGGAAAGTCACCATTGTTTTACCAGACCATAGCGCTGCTATTGTATGAGGCAGAGGACTGGCAGTGATTAGCCTGAAGGTCCCTTACCTCAAGCTAAAGGAGAGCCCTTTATGGTACCCTCAGGAGGGGGTGGGAATTGAACCAGGCTGTTGGTATTGCTCTGCATTGCAAACCAGCTGTCCAGCCAACCAAGCTAGACAATATATAACCAGGTGCTCTGAAGAAGGGTCTCTGGACCCGAACATTAATGGTTTTGCTCTCTCCACAGATGCTACCAGACCTGCTGAGCTTTTTCCAGCAATTTTCATTTCAGATTTCCAATATCTGCAGTTCTTTGGTTTGCTTCAGGATATGCAGGAGGGATGGATTTTCCCTCAAAAAGGTCCAGGCCAAATAGGCTTGTGCATTTAAAACAACCACATGACATCACAGCACATGACATTCTGGTATAAAAAGGCGCCTGCCTAATTTTCAGTCACTTTTTATGGATGGAGTCAGCGTAGCCAATCTGTAGTCAGTATGTAATGTACGGGAACATCAATAAGCACTAACATTTTGTCACAAAGCTGGTTTCTTTTTTTCTAAAAGCTGTTCCTTTTCTCAAGGATACTGTGTCCTTGGTTTTTTTCCTCCAGAGGGGTAACAAAATGTTCCCGGCTCCGATTAGACTGGCTTGGTACAGAGATTAAAGGGTATAGAGAGGCCTTTTTGTTTATATGTAAATAGATGAGAGTTCAGGCCAAAGTGGTCATGTTTTAGAAGGGACCTGTATAATGAAAGAGGAGAGGTTGGAGCAGTTCAGTCCAGAACTAGTTGGGAGTTCAACAATGAGCTGTGTGGAAACTCTCTCTCTCTCTCTCTCTCTCTCACTCACTCTTTTTCTGCCCTTCTAACTTCAACCTGTAAGCCTCTGTTCCATTTGTACTGTGTTTTAAGGGAGCTTGCTTACTGTGCATATTCGGAAGCGCACAGTTTGGATCGACTAAGTTCTGTAGGGTCCCTTATTCTGTTCTTTGTGCAATTTTGTGAATAAATTTCTGTCTGTTTTAAAACCTAATAGTCAACCTAGCTAACTTACTCCGGGTAATTCTCACTATACACTTACTGAAACACATTGCAGAGTTATGATCGGAGTTGCCTGCTTTAGAATGTTCGGAGTGGTCTGGTCCATAACAATTTGGGCAACTCTGACATTTTGACCTGTTAATAATCTTCAAGATATCTGGCTCAATAAGAAACCTAATCTTTGTGGTATATGTTACACAGATTAATATTTAGAAAACCACAAATGGTATCACAGTATGTCTGATACATACTGACAACAACTACTAGGGCAGGATGACATATGAATTAAGAACAGTTAAATCAATATTTCATTCTTAGAATTGAAAATGGCAACAAAAACAATTTACTGTATTAGTATTTAAATTTCTGATACTTTAATGAGTTGTCACATTAATCATAGAATCCCTGCAGCACAGGTTGAGGCTGTTTGGCCCATTAGTTCTGCCCCAACCCTCTGGAGAGCATCCCCCCCCCATCCCCATAATTCAACATTTACCATTATTAACCCATCTGCCCTCTACAGGGTAATTTAGCATTGCCAATCCATCTAAATGGCTCACCTTTGGACTGTGTGAGGAAACTGGAGCACCCAGCAGAAACCCATGCAGACATGGGGAGAATGTGTAAACTCCACACAGACAGTCACCCAAAGGTGGGATTGAACCTGGATCTCTGGTGCTGTGAGGTAGCAGTGTTAATCACTGAGCCACGCTGCCACCCCAAACCTTACAAACTATACCAATGCTTTATTTGATAGACCTTAGTGAAGCATTAAACTTGAGCTTTACATTCCATAGATCCAGCTGTGATTATCTGAACCAAGTAGATAGATCCTAGAGTAAGAATTAGGTTTAAATTTATCAAGGTACAGGAGGTTATTTCAGTACATCATGGCCTTAACATCAAGGCCATCTACCACAATCCTGTTCTTCTCTTCCCACCTACTTTAACATTTCTCTCCTTCAAATGTTTCTGACTCCCCATCAAATGCTTTTCTTCAATAACAGCATCTGAAAAGGATACTGCACTATACAAGAACATTCTAAACATGAGTAAACAATGTATTTGTAACAACTCACCATGTGCATGTTCACTGTCCACCCTTCCATAGTTAGCACTTTGTTTAAATCACAACTGAACAATTCCCACTTCATATAATTATAGCCCACCTTGCCCATATCTGCCACCATAACAGAACAGATAACGTTATTTGATTACAGATTCCTGCTCCCCTCAGGTGAACACACAATATCTCAAAGAACTGTTCTGAGACTTCCATTGTTTTCTGACCAGTATTTACTCCTCAACCAACAACACGAGTAACTTTCCTTGATATACCTGAATTGTTGTTTTTTTAGGAACTTTTCATATGCAAATTGGCTGCCATTTTTCTTACAAGAGTAGCTACCCTTGTCTAAATTACTGCATTGGACATAAAGCTCTTTGGGTCAATTGAAGGTCAGATAGAAATTATACAGACAGAGCTGTACAGCACGGAAACAGACCCTTCAGTCCAACTCGCCTATGCTGACCAGGTATTCCAGATTAATCTAATCCCTTTTGCCAGCACTTGACCCATATCCCCCTAAAACACTTCATATTCATTTACCCTCCCAGAGGCCTTTTAAATGCTGTAATTGTACCAGCCTCCACCACTTCCTCTGGCAGCTCATTCCATACACGCACCACCCTCTGGGTGGAAAGAGTTACCCCTTTGATCCTTTTTAAATCTTTCTCTCTCACTTTAAACTTATGCCCTGTAGTCTTAGACTCCCCTACCCTGGGGGTTGTTATATACATTGAACTATGTTCTTTCTTTATAGAGGTTGTAATTTATTGCACACATATCCATCTTTGAAGGGAACCCCAAAATACCTAAATTGTTAAAGATCCTGACTATTTTTATTCTTTTATCGTTTTTACTTTGGACCTGAAGATGACTTATGATAAAAGGAAAAGAACAGACCAAATAAGTTTTAGTTTGTTTATGTGGCTAATTGCAGTCTGAGCCTTAATTTAAAGAAAAGGGTTCCTACAGATGTATTGATCCCAGGGAGAGTGTTGTGTTTAAACAGAAAGCAGAAGTTGATCATCAACAAGGTCAGTACCAGGAATTGGTTCCGGCAAGTCTGGAAGAAACTATGTTCAAGCAGATAGCAGTTGTTAAATGGTAATTGAGGCTTCAGGAGGAGATGGTCATGTCTTTCAGGGCTGAATCATGGTTGAATTTGTTTTCTGGAACAATGCATTCTGTGGAGATGAGCTTGGCTGCTGACAAGAGAGCAAATAGATTTGAATGCTCCCTGCCTAATCTGCCCACTTTTGGAAACTAAAAGAGTAGAAAGCTGAGTGATAAGTAATACTGCCTTTGCTTGGGTGAACTGAGAAGGTGACTCAGATCAACACTTCATAAAAGTAAGCAAGGAGTCCACATTTACGCTTGTAAAATAACACATTGGGAAAACCATTGAACTGATCTGGCCAGTTTTGCTACTTTCTTTTATTGATTTATTTATAGAATCATAGAATCCCTATCGTGTGGAAGCAGGTTTTTCAGCCCATTGAGTCCGCACCGACCCTCTGTAGAATATTCAACCCAGACCCAGTCCCCTACCCTCTCCGTGTAACCCTGCATTTTCCATAGCTAACCCACCTAACCTGCACAAACTCACGCAGACACTGGGAGAATGTGCAAGCTTCCCACAGACAGTTGTCTGAGGGTGGATTCAAACCCAGGTCTCTGGTGCTGTTTGTTGTCTGTCTGTCTGCCTTTTGTATAAATGGGGGCTGAACACAAAATAGATTATTCAGATTATCTTAGTGTTTAAGTTTCCCTCTGTTAAAGATAATTATTTGTTAAGTCTTTTGTTTGGAATTAATTGCGACAAAGTCTGAGATTGGTTATTTTTAAACTTGGTTGGGAACCATTGGAACAACTATTTGGAAGTCTCTGATGGTTCAGTTTTATTGTGTTGCGAATATATAGGTAGAACATCTGCTCTGGTTGGGCGATCAGTCTCCAGGTCATAAAATTATAAAGATCAATGACTTCTCAGAAAGTGTATTTCGATACTTAAGGTTAAACTCAAAATTGGCACGATTTTGTTGAGGAGAAAGTGTGGACTGCAGATGCTGGAATACCAGAGTTGAAAAGTGTGGTGCTGGAAAAACACAGCAGGCCAGGCAGCATCCGAGGAGCAGGAGAATCGACGTTTCGGGCATAAGCCCTTCTTCAGGAACGTTGCGTTCAGGATTTTGTTGAGGCAAATTATCTTAGTTTAATGAAGTCCTACTTACAATGAACACCATTGCGTGCAAATCTACCACACGGCTGAAGCATTGAAAAACAAACGGAAAGTACATATTACTAAAAACAAAGCTGTGGCCCAGTCAATAACAAAATATGTTTAAGTTCCCAATTATGAACCACGATGCACAAAATCATTAATGCATTAAAAGTATTGGTGATACTAAAAGGGTAGATACTGAAAATTATGAATTCAGTACGAAGAAAAGCATTTTTTTGAAGTTACACTTCTCAATCCCCAATAGATACACAACCAGCTTACTCAGTAGCTGACAATAATAAATGGAACCTTAATGTTACGTCTCTGACATACACCAAATATATATAGAATGATAATCATGACATTAAATGATGGTTTACTGCCCACTCCCAGATAAATGTTAGTTTTTACATCATGATACAAAAAAAAAAGAGTTGCATTTATTAGGAAGAGATCTTTGACAAAAATCGGAGTTGGCAGCATTGTCTTTCGCAGACAAACACAGGGGATGCTGGTGTAACTCAGTAATCATCTGAAGAGTCAAAACCTAAACTCGGTCTCTCTCTCCACAGAAACTTTTCGGCTTGCTGAGTTATTCCAGCATTCTACATAGAACATTACAGCACAGTACAGGCCCTTCGGCCCTTCACGTTTGGTTCTCTGTGTTTGTGTCTAATATAATCACTTTTATTTGTCTGTTTGAGTTCAATTAGTGCGACTTAATGTACAAAACCCTCAACACGTGTCCATGTTTGGAGTGAATTACACCAGGTGCTATTGGGATGAGGATATTAGTAAGCACAGTGAGGGCTTGGTGGAAGTGAGCACTGCATCAAAGTCAGGCCAGTGTTGCCATTTTGGACGGCAGTTTCCTTCCCTGAAGGGCGTTAGTGAACCAGGTGGGGTTTTTCCGACAATTGACAATGGATTCACAGTTATCATTAAACTCTTGCTTCCAGATTTTACTGAGTTCAAATTACACCATCTGCCATGAAGGGATTCAAACCCAGGGTCCCAGGTTAACTAGAAATACCACTAGGTCATTGCCTGTCCTTCTAACTCAATGCTCCAGCTCCCAACTTCTCTTGATCTTGCGTAACAGAAAAAAGGTATTCAGCAGCAGAAAGCATACGTGCTTGCACATTCGAAGATGTTCCCTTTCAGTTTAGCTGACTGTTGAATTCTTCAAGTTGTTGCTGCAATATCATAAAAGGGCTTGGTATTTTCTATAATAACTTAACATTGTCGAAGCTCATAAGGAATGGTGTGGTAGATTCTAAAGGAACTTTTAGTCAAACCAGTTGTAGCTTAGCGAGAATGGATGCAATCTTGGTGTGACATCACGCCAGCAGCCATGGGCGACAGAATGTGAAGAGAGGATGGAATGGCCTGTGCCAGTGAGAAATACACTCACAGAAAACAGTATTAGGTGCAATAATGTAAATAAAAGAACTTGCAAAGCAATCCTCAATTCAGGCAACTGTCAGGAGAGCGATTTCAGGGCAGACTGCCTGAACAGCAAGGAAAGCTATCTCTCCAACCGTGCAGGACAAAACCCTGAGTAACACGCCTCATTACAATTGTGACAACTGTACTGAACATTAGAATTAGAATATTCTTTATGGTCAAATGTACTCAAGTACAGGAGTGCAGTGAAAGGTTTACAATATCGCCCCATATGGCACCTTCTTACGTACAAAGTACCTACACACAGACCTTTAATACAAAATAGAGAAATGAAGGGAAAAGGAAAGGAAAGAAGAAATTACATACTATAATTAACTGTAAGTAATAAGTTAGAAAAATGAGAATGAACTTAAAAAACATAAACATTACAGTCTTTCAGTGGAACAGCGCAGGGGCTTCCACACACGGTCAGCCCATGCTCGCAAATTGCTGACCACCTGCACCGGTCCCCAGGCCAACAAGTGACCCCACTCCCCTCCATCCTCCAGCCCACTGACCGTCCCCACTCCCCTCCATCCTCACTGACTGTCCCCACTCCCCTCCATCCTCCAGCCCACTGACCGACCCCACTCCCCTCCATCCTCACTGACCATCCCCGTTCCCCTCCATTCTCCAGCCCACTGACTCTCCCCGTTCCCCTCCATCCTCACTGACCGTCCCCACTCCGCTCCATCTTCACTGACCGTCCCCGCTCCCCTCTATCCTCACTGACCATGGCGGATGGAGGTGTAGAGGAACTATGTCTATGGTGAAGATGAGGCATTGGAGGCCAGGGAAACTAAAGCCTTGGGAGGCAGTGGAGGGCATGAGTGGTGTCCCGAACATATATGGGGAGTTCCTGGACCGGGGCGGGGGGGAGGAAATAGGCCAGTATCGAGGTAGGTGGAAATGAATTTGATGGGGCAGGAGCAGGCTGAGACGATGGGTCGGCCGGGGTAGTCAGGCTAGTGGATCTTGGATAGGAGGTAGAACCGGGCAGTGTGGGGTTCCTGAAATATGGAGGTTGGATGCTGTGGGTGGGGCTGTCTAACTTCAAATTATGCTGATCTTGCTTTTGTGCACCTTCTGTGCAGTGTAACCCTGTATGTCTCACTCTGTCTCAGCGCCCTATGGTCTCTATGTCCTTGTTTATTATGATCCAGCTATACTGCTCACAAAACAAAACCTTTCACTGAATTTAAGTCCCGACAGTAAATCAAATCAAATCAGATTTAATTGCTAATAAAACTCCAGTTGTCTCACCTTGAAATTGGATCATTTCTGATCTTGTTAACTAAGTTCAACTGAAGTGTGATAGCTACATAAAGAAAAAAAATTATTGGGATTGACTGGGAGGGGATTAGAAACATAGGAGCTGATCACACCTCAACAACTGGTCGTAACACAACACAAACCAGCAGACTTCTATGTTACTGATTCATGGGACATGGGCCAGTATTTATTGCCCATGTCCAAAATGCCAGGAGAAGGTGGTGAGCTGTCTTTTTGATTCATTGGAGCACTTGAGCTGCAGAGACAGCCATGGTACTCCGAGGAAGGGAATTCCAAGCTGTTTACCCAGTGCCACTGAAGGAACAGTGATATATTTTCAAGCCAGGATTGTGAGTGGCTTGGAAGGAAGTGGTTTCCTATATATCTACTGGGTTTGGAAGGTGCTGTCTAAAGTGCTTCAATGATCTTCTGCGGTGCAGATAGGACACAAGGCTGCTACTGAGTGTTGGTGGTACAGGAAGTGGATGTTTGTGGATGCAGTGCCAATCAAGCTCCCTACTTTGTCCTGGATGATGTTGAGCTGCTGGAGTGTTGTTGGGGGCTGTACTCATCCAGGGAAATTGGGAGTATTCCAGCCTACTCCTGACTTGTGCCTTGCAGATAATGGACAGGCTTTGTGGAGTCAGGAGGTGAGTTACTCGCTGCAGGATTCCAGGCCTCTGACATGCTCTTGTAGCTGTTTGATTTATATGGTGAGTGAAGTTGAGTTTCTGATCAATGGTAAGCCCCTGAATTGTTGATAGGAGGGGATTCAGAGATGGAGATGCCATTGAATATCAAGGGGCATTGGTTAGATTCCCTCTTGTTGGAGATGGTCATTGCATGGTGCTAGTGAATGGTGCTTGCAAGCACCAATCAGCATTGCCCTTGGAACATGTCTTAGAACATGACCAGATGCCAGTAAGGATTCTTTAATTAAAATATATTACCCGCTATAGACTCAACTACAACCTAAGTGTGGGATAAGGAGCACATTGCCTATGGCTGCGAAAGTGACTGTAGTGATAAAAGATTGAGTCGATTGTGCTGATGAAGATATTTAGAATGACTTGAATTTTTCCAATGAGTTCACCACTCAATGAGAACGAACTACATTTCAATCTCTTGCCAAGGAAAAGCAGGTAGAGCAAGTATGCAGCTTCAACAGGAATGCAAGCATTCTGTTGGTGCAGGGCTGTGAGCATAACATTCCTGGGCGCTGCATAAGAACTGAGCCCTACATTATAATTAAGAAGAGATTTCAAGGTGAAGACATTCGTTTGACCTCAGCTGGAGTGTTGTGTAGAGTTGTCGGTGCTGCCTTACAGGAAAGATGTGGATGCATTGAAGACGGGGCAGAAGCAGATTACAGGAATATTCTAGAAAACTTCAGTGAGGAAGATAGATTGTTCTTATTGACAAGAGAGCTGAGAGGAGATTTGATAGAGGTTTTCAAAATCATGAACAGGCACGACAGAGTATATTGGGAGAAGCTTTTCCTGGTCATAAGAGAGAAAAAGATCAAAAGGTGATGGAGGCAGCTTCAATTGAGGCATTCAAAAGGGCATTGGATGGATTTTTTAAAATTGTAGTTTATTCATTGACAGGACATGGGTGGAGCTGGCTAGGTCAGCAATTGTTGCCAATCCCTAATTTTAAAATAAAGTCTGGAATTAAGCATCTAATGATGATCATGAAACTATTGTCGATTGTTAGAAAACCCCATCTGGTTCACTAATGTCCTTTAGGGAAGGAAACTGCAATCCTTACCTGGTCTGGTCTACATGTGACTCCAGACCCACAGCAATGTGGTTGGCTCTTCACTGCCCTCTGGGCAATTAGGGATGGACAATAAATGCTGGCCTAGTTCAAAAAATGTTCAAGCTGTGATATGTGGACGTAAACCTTACAACAGCGCTAAGTGTGTCAGAGAGTGGGAAAGCATGTGATTGTCAGGTGTGAGTACTAGGTAAAAACAATGACTGCAGATGCTGGAAACCAGATTCTGGATCAGTGGTGCTGGAAGAGCACAGCAATTCAGGCAGCATCCGAGGACAGGCAAAATCGACGTTTCGGGCAAAAGCCCTTCATCAGGAATAAAGACAGAGAGCCTGAAGCGTGGAGAGATAAGCTAGAGGAGGGTGGGGACCTATTCCTACCCTAGTCATTCTTTCATTCCTGACATACCTAGAGAAAGCCTTAGGGTTTTCCCTAATCCTAACAACTAAGGACCTTTCATGTCCCCTCCTTGCTGCTCTTAGCTCTCTCTTCAGGTCCTTCCTGGCTACCTTATAACTCTCAATCGCCCCAATTGAACCTTCAATCCTCATCTTTGCATAGGCTGCCCTCTTCCATTTAACAAGGGATTCCAATTCCTTATTAAACCACGGCCCCCTCACACGACCCTTTCCTCCCTGCCTGACGGGCACATACTTATCAAGGACACTCAATAGTTGCTCCTTGAACAACCTCCACATATCAATTACGCCCTTGCCTGGAAGC
>NC_057722.1:70569916-70573437 GCF_004010195.1 Chiloscyllium plagiosum | reverse complement strand
CGTGGACCTAACCAGGTAGTCACGGAGGGAGCGGTCTTTGCGGAAGGCGGAGAGGGGAATATATCCCTGGTGGTGGGGTCTGTTTGGAGGTGGCGGAAATGTCGGGGGATGATTTGGTTTATGCGAAGGTTGGTAGGGTGGAAGGTGAGCACCAGGGGCGTTCTGTCCTTGTTGCGGTTGGAGGGGTGTGAGTACTAATCAATAGAAAATGCTGGCAGCTGAGTGATTACTGTATTGCAAATTGAGCAGTCTCTGGGATTAATGTTGGTAGGATATGATATTTGATCTTGACCATTTCTGTCAGGGCCACCGAATGCCTTGCTGATCTGCATCTGGGTCCTCAGAGTTTCTGGCATTGAGCTCCTCAGTTATCTGCTCCCACTATCACCTGAGCATGAGTCTGGGAGATCTCATCCACTCCAGATATGAAACATCTCTCTGAAAACAACAAAGGGTGGAGATCACAGTGGGTCAGGCAGTGTCCATGGAGAGAGAGAGAGGGAGTTACCGTTGGGTCCAGACAGCTCTTCATTAGAGCTGACATGAAGTGTGAAGGGAGCAGCATTTATACAATAGTTGGGGGAGAAAGGCTGCTGATAGTGTGCAGATTAAGAGATCGGAATCTGAGAATAGTAGAACAATGGTGTGTCTAACTGCGGACTGGAAAGAGGGGAGGACATAGTGACAAAGAATGCAACAAGTAAAGCTGAAAGAAAAGGGAAGGAATGGGAATGAGTTTACAATCTGAAGGTGTTGCACTCAATATTAATTCTCAAAGGCTGTAAACTGCCAAGTCTGAAGATGAGATGTTGTTCCTGCAGTGTGTACTGTGTCCTTTCTACTCTCTCCAGGGTCTCAAGTACACTGACTGGAAATCTGCAAGCCCATTCTTCCATGTCCTGTTATTAGTCAATACTTCACAGCTCAGATTCATCCGACTTTTCCAAACGCATTGAATTTATCTCCCAGTTTGTCTCTAACGTAGAAAGATAGAGGCTTGAAACTTGTGGATTTTAGCACATAACTTGGATCAATATTCTTGTAAAGCCTACCTCTGGGTCAAAAGGTCTGGGTTCAAGACCCACCTGCCCCTGACATATATTGTAACAAGTCTAAACAAGTTTGATTTCAAATACCTAAAAACTCATTCCTCTTAATTGGAAAGCACTTAAAATTGTTGGATTTTTTTAACCTTTAGTACTTTTATTGCTTTACATTGTTAATTATGTCAATTTTAATTATTGGGTAATTCATTTTTGTTTCAAGTGGGAAACACAACTTCTTATCATCAGGGATAGTTTTAAAAATCATTTCTTGGGATGTGATTATCACTGGCAAGGCTGGCATTTATTACCCATCCCCTCTTGCTGTGATACTGAGTGGCTCAGAAGACAGTAAAGAGTTAATTAACCGTGTTGCTGAGACTCACAAACAGACCAGACATTGTGAGGGTGTCAGATTTCCTTCCTAAAAGGAGATTACTGAATAAGTTGTTATTTTTACCACAATTGTCAGAAGTCACATGACACCAGGTTATAGTCCAATAGATTTATTGGAAATCACAAGCTTTCAGGACACTGCCCCTTCATCAAGTGAAATGACATTTGGTGTCATATGACCTTGTCCACCCTGTCCAACACCAGCACCTCTACATCATTACAATTGAAAACAGATATGATGCTCAAAAAGCATACAGCCTGCAGGCAGTCGATCCATGTAATATTTTATAAATTCCACTTTAGAAATAGAACCAATCTGACTCAAGATTGGGATACAAGCAGGCTCTAACCTCACACCTTTAATGCATTGTCAGAGCTGAGATGTCACCTTGTTTTATAAAACCTTGTTATCTCGAGAATATGATTTAAAAGAAGTTCTGAGATTTACATATTAATAAACTGAAACCTGCAACACATTCTAAAAGACGAAAAACTTAACACAATCTGGGTTTGTTCAATATATCATTTCAGTTACATGACTCTGTTACCTTTTACTATAAACTCTGTGTCTTATGATCCTGCTTCACAAATACCGAATGAAGGAGCAGCCTCCGAAAGCTAGTGCTTCCAAATAAACCTGTCGGACTATAACCTGGTGTCATGTGATTTTTAACTCTGAAAATTGATACTAGAAGGAAATTTGGTCAGGGTGGAAGTTGTACATAAATTAGATGTAACTGCCCATTTAAGGTGTTAAATATTTAAAGCATGGAATTCTTCCCGTTCCACGGTAAACAATTTCTTTCAATGATCCACTCCAATTAAAAGAAAAAAAAGCATTCATCAGATATTGAGCAAAGTGTCACTTGTATCTGTTGGTGAGAGAAGTGATTGGACTTCAGAACTAATTAATTGGTTAATCAGTGCTTTGTTAGAATAGGATTAGCTATCACTGGCCACTCGGGTGTTTCCCATCTTCCTGGTGGTGGAAATTGAATAAAGATTTGTGCAGCTTGTGTCTCTCACACCTGCGCACACACACAACATGGGTGCTGGGGAATATATAAACGCTACTGCAGTAAGGCGGTAGTGTTGGGGGAAAAAAGAAAAAGAAGAGATAATAATATGAACAGGGGATGACAAAAAATAACCAGGAGATTTAGAATCCCCTCAGTCTATGGAACTGCCTCTGTGCTGGCTGCTGTTATTGAGGAGGACAGTTTCTTTGTCTTCTCCTTGTTTAGGGAAGAAAAAAATTGAAAAAACATTTTAAAAAATTTAAAAATTCGAATTTCCTCAGTTTGGGCACTCACTGCACGCTGGCTGGTTACAGCCACTCTACTGTGCGCACAAGTATTTAAAAAAAAATAAGATTAGCTACTACGTGCTATTGTGGTTGTAACTAAGCTGGGTATCCTGGATTCAAGTTTCACCTGCTCCACACATCATCGAGTCATAGAGATGTACAGCACAGAAACAGACCCATCAGTCCAACCCATCCATACCGATTAGATATCCCAACCCAATCTAGTTTCACCTGCCAGCACCCGGCCCATATCCCTCCAAACCTTTCCTATTCATATACCCATCCAGATGCCTTTAAAAGGTTGCAATTGTACCAGCCTCCACCACTTCCACTGGCAGCTCATTCCATACACGTACCACCCTCTGTGTGAAAATGTTACCCCTTAGGTCTCTTTTGTATCTTTCCCCTCTCATCCTAAACCTATGCCCTCTAGTTCTAGACTCCCGCACCCCAGAGAAGACACTTTGTCTATTTATCCTATCTATGCACCTCATGAGGGTTGTATTTCAGACTGGAGGCCTGTGACCAGTGGAGTGCCACAAGGATTGGTGCTGGGTCCTCTATTTTTTGTCATTTACATAAATGATTTGGATGTGAGCATAAGAGGTACAGTTAGTAAGTTTGCAGATGACACCAAAATTGCAGGTGTAGTGGACAGCGAAGAGGGTTACCTCAGATTACAACAGGATCTGGACCAGGTGGGCCAATGGGCTGAGAAGTGGCAAATGGAATTTAATTCAGATAAATGCAAGGTGCTGCATTTTGGGAAAGCAAAT
>NC_057722.1:70555052-70569699 GCF_004010195.1 Chiloscyllium plagiosum | reverse complement strand
GTCTTTTCCCTGGGGTCGGGGAGTCCAGAACTAGAGGGCATAGGTTTAGGGTGAGAGGGGAAAGATACAAAAGAGACCTAAGGGGCAACGTTTTCACACAGAGGGTGGTATGTGTATGGAATGAGCTGCCAGAGGAAGTGGTGGAGGCTGGTACAATTGCAACATTTAAGAGGCATTTGGATGGGAATATGAATAGGAAGGGTTTGGAGGGATATGAGCCGGGTGCTGGCAGGTGGGACTAGATTGGGTTGGGATATCTGGTCGGCATGGACAGGTTGGACCGAAGGGTCTGTTTCCATGCTGTCCATCCCTATGACTCGATGATTTTCTAAACCTCTATAAGGTCACCCCTCAGCCACCGATGCTCCAGGGAAAACAACCCCAGCCTATTCAGCCTCTCCCTATAACTCATACAGCATGATAAGCAGGCAATTTGAGAGAGTTAGACATTTAATTACATCAGCTTGTGTAACATGCTGGAATGAACTGAGCCTTTTGTGAAATTAGAGTGGCCTCTCTGTCAGCTTCAATAGAGAAAAACAAAATGAAGGTTAATTTTAAGGCCAGACTAAAAGCAGTCAGTGGACATGGAGTCATAGATCTGTACAATACGGAACCAGACCCTTCGGTCCAGCTCGTCCATGCCGACCAGATATCCTAACCTAATCTAGGCCCATTTGCTAGCACTTGGCCCATATCCTTCTAAAGCCTTCTTATTTATATACCCATCCAGATGCCTTTAAAATGCTGTAATTGTACCAGCCTCCACCACTTCCTCTGGCAGCTTATTCCATGCATTCACCACCCTCTTAGGTCCCTTTCAAATCTTCCCCCTCTCACCCTAAATCTATGCCCTAGATTTCTGGACTTCCCCACCCCAGGGAAAAAACCTTGTCCTATCCATGCCACTCACGATTTTATAAACCTGCATAAGAGGTTTATGGGCAGCATGGTGGCTCAGTGGTTAGCACTGCAGCCTCACAGCGCCAGGGACCTGGGTTCAATTCCAGCCTGTATGACTTGTCTTCAGAACTGCATGTTCACCCTGGTTTTCTCTCTCCACAGTTGCTGCCAGACCCATTGAATTTCTCCAGTAATGTCTAGTTCCTTGTCACGCAGTAATTGCAAATAGAAGGATATTCACATTTAGGTGTACAGAGAGCCTTCAGGTTCCATTCTGGAATCTGTTTACCAGTTAATTTGTATGTAAGACAGAACTTAACGCAGGACAATAGGAAGCATCTGTTCATAAGTATGGGAAATGGTTGGACATTGAATATTTTAGATAATACCCTTGTTGGGATAGAGTTCATAAATATGCAGGGGAGGTGATGGCCTGTGGTATTATCGCTGGATTGTTAATCCAGAGACCCAGATAACATTCTGGGGACCCGGGTTTGAGTCCTGCCCTGTCATATGGTGAAATTTAAACTTAATAAATATCTGAAATTATGAATCTAATGGTGACCATGAATCCATTGCCACCTGGTTCACTAATGCTCTTTGGGGAAGGAAACTGCCATTCTGGCCTGCATGTGACTCCTGACCCACAGCAATGTGGTTGACTTTTAACTGCCCTCTGGGCAATAAATGCTGGCCTAGCCAGTGTCAGCCTCATCCTGTGAATGAGTAAAACAAAACGAGTGTTTGTAAATTGGACATTTGTAAACTGGGACTTTGTAATCCTGAATTAAGCTTGGTCTAGATTCGGCCCGTTGTGGACCAGGGGTTAGGTGCCATTGTGTTCTGGGTTGGAAAACCACTGGTCTGAACTTTTATTGCTGGAATGCTAGACTTTTCATTTTTGTGTTTTCTATAACCTTGTACAGCATCTTTAGTTACATGGGTAGCTTTGTACTGGAGATGGCACTGTAAGTGGTGACATATAAACTTCTCATTGTACTCATTTGAGTACATGTGACAATAAAGCTAATTCAATTCAGTTTAATTCAATTCCTCGGAATGATGTATGCTTGAAACACTAAATGTATTTGTTCTGATCTGCTCAGTGTTTTGAGCATTGTCTGGTTTGCATCATTTGTGTGTTTTTATTTTGCCTTATATTTATATGTATCAGAGACGTGAGGGCAGAAGAGAGAGAGATGGTGGTAAATTGCTTTAGATAGACATCAGGGAGAAAATCAAACTGAAAGGAATTCTATCAGCATATGATCCAGGTTCTGCAATTTGGGGAAATTGGATACTAACCCATCTGCTTACTCATCCTCCTCAAAACCTCCCTCTCAGCCAGGATTCTGACCAGTTTTTTTCTAAACCCTGCTGCATTCTGTGTCCCTCCCTGTGAGGCACATTTCTCTATTGCACATGAAAGACACCATCGGGTTAACAACAAAGTGCATTTACATAGCATCTCTCAAGGTAGGGAAATGTTGTGAGGATGCCTCACAGCAGGGATATCCGAAAGAAACTGATATAAAGCCAAAGGAGAGACATTCTGTTTTACATTTTGTTCAAACTACTCTGGGAAGTGATTTTAACCCCTAATATTTCATAGGAGATTCTCCTAAGTTCAAGAGACGTAATCGGTTTAGAGAAAGTGAACAGTTAGAGATGCTATTATTTTCCAATTCTCATAAGTGGTCAAGGTCCTGAAAGGTTCTCTCTCTCTTCAGAGGCTGCGGGGGGAGATTGTGGAAACGGCAGCTTCAGCGATGGTATTATAGTGCTGCACGGGCAGAGTGAGCAGTGAGGGAGTCCCTCAGTGTCTGTGGTGGCAAGGTGTGTTGGTGCAGGCTTGGAGGGCCGAAGGGGCTGGTCCTGTACTATATTGTTCATTATTGTTCTTTGAGGCAGCTGGGGTCTCCTGGAGCGCGAGGTAAACAAAGGTCTCAAAAACTGTTGAACTTTTAACTTTATTCCTTTATTTTTGTAGTTTATATTAAGAAGGACTTTAATGTTAACTATTTCTTTATTTTTCTACATATTCTATGAAGGTAATGCTTTACTTTCGTTTACTACTTTGTACCAGAGTTTTTTGCACACAGGTATCTTTGTACCTAAGATGGCACCATGTGAGTCAACACTTTCCACTGTACTCCTGTACTCAAGTGAACGTGACAATAAAATCTAAATCAAATCAAATTTTTTTTTTTTTTTTTAATTTGATCTGTTGGCCTTGGAGTGTTTTTTTCCCATTAAGTGCTGTTCATGTTGTCCTGTATTGTAGTTTTGTGAGGTTGCCATCTCATTTTTGCTTATGCATGGTGCTGTTCCTAGTGAATTGTACTCCATTTGCTTTGAAGCGAGTTTACTCACTTGACTTGGCAGTAATGATAGAGTGAGGGGTATGTCCAGACAGGAGGTTACAGAGAGAGAGTGGTCAAATACAATTCTGCTGCTGATGGGTCCACAGTCTTATATATGCCCAGTATTGAGTTGCCGTATCTGTTCTAAATCTTCATCTGACAAAGGAGCAATGCACTGAAAGGCATTTCAAATAGTCTTGTTGGACTATAACCTGAGGTCGGGTGACTTAGAGTCAGAGTTATTGAGATATACAGCATAGAAACAGACCTTTCTGACCCAACTTCTCCATGCTGACTAGATATCCCAAATTAATCTAGTCCATTTGCGAGCATTTGGCCCATATCCCTCTAAACCTTTCCTATTTTATACCCATCCAGGTTCCTTTTAAATGTTGTATTTGTACCAACTTCCACCATTTTCTCTGGCAGCTCATTCCATACATGCACCACCCTCTGCAAGAAAAAGTTGCCCCTTAGGTCCCTTTTATATCTTTTCCCTCTCACCTTCAACCTATGCCCTCTAGTTTGGACTTGCCCCACCCCAGGAAAAAGAACTTGCCTATTCACCCTATCCATGCCCCTCATGATTTTATAAACCTTTATAAGGTCACCCCTCAGCCTCCGACGCTCCAGGTAACACAGCCCCAGCCTATTCAGCCTCTCCCTTTTGCTCAAATCCTCCAGTCTTGCCAATCTTTGTCAATCTTTTCTGAACCCTTTCTAGTTTCCCAACATCCTTCCTATAGCAGGGAGACCAAAATTGCATGCAATATTCCAAACGTGGCCTAACCAGTTTCGTGTCCAGCTGCAACATGATCGCTCAACTGCTATATTCAATGTTCTGACCAATAAAGGAAAGCATACCAAATGCCTTCTTCACCACCCTGTCTACCTGTGCCTCCACTTTCAAGGAACTATGAACCTGCTCCCTAAAGTCTTCTGGCTTTGTTGTAAATCTAATCGATTTATCACAGGGGTAGTGCCACACAATCAGATGAACACTATTTTTAGTGCATCTCCATAATATCTTTGCAATGATCACTCTTATCAATGTTGAAATAGTATGACAGTACAGATCTGCGATGGGTGGAATGAGGAAACAGAGCATGCATCCCAACTGGATACAGTTTCTCAACACATTTACAATGAAAATGACTGACAGCCAGCGAGGAGAGGGAGCCAGCTGTTTGCCAACATTGAGGGGTGGGTGGGGTGGTTAAGTTATTCTCAGATGATGGTCTCTCTTTTCAACAACCCCGGAGGCCCACCTACTGACTGGAAAATGCCAGTTGATTCGGGTAAAGGGCCTAATACAGGCACCATAATTGCTTCAATTAGCTATCCACTGCCTGCAGAGAGAAATGCTTCCACTTCACTGTGTCTCATACCTGCGCACACACACAGGGTGTGCGCTGGGGAAAAAAATAAGCACTACCGCAGTTAGGTGGTAGTGTGGGGGTAAATAAATAAAAAGGTTAAAAAAAATGCTTCCATCAAAAACCACAAACAATACAGGGATCTCTGGTCTTCTAGAGGGTGATCGCCTTGCCCCTGTCTGTGCCTTTCCTTTCTTCAGTAGCAAACATTAAAACTTGTGGTTAGATATTATGTTGCCGGATGTTTGAAACAATTTACTTCAGAATTAACTTAAATTCTGTGCAAAATCACAGTCTAAAAACACTAATTCTGTTTCTTTCTTCTTTCTGACCAACAGAGTAGTTTCTGTTTTATTTTAGGTTTCCATAAATCTGCATTATTTTGCCTTTTATTTAAAATGTACTTCCAATTACAAATGAGCCGAAATACCGCTTATCTTGAGGTGCGTAAGCAGCAATGGGGCTTCTGAAAGTCTGCAGATTTGTGAAATAGTTTGAAGGTTAATTTCTGCCCATTTGCGAGAACCTAACTTTAACCAGGGCAGGTGACACCAGCTATTTTAAACAGAATGAAGTTCTAGTTTACTCTCAGATAGGATATGAGGTCTTTCAGAAGTCACACTTTTTTCCACCTTAAGTTCCCAGGCTTACTGCTCCATTATAGCGTCCTCATACAGCACCAGTGAAATAATCGCACCTGGGGTGGCACAGTAGCTCAGTGGTTAGCACTGCTACCTCATAGAGCTAGGGATTCATGTTTGATTCCAGCTTCGGGCAACTGTCTGTTGGGAGTTTACACATTCTCCCCATGTCTGTGTGGGTTTCTCCCACAGTCTAAAGATGTGCAGGCTGGATGGATTAGTTGTGGAATATGTAGGGTTACAGGAGTAGGTGGGGGTGCCCTTCGGAGGATTGGTATGGGCTGAATGGCCTGCTTTTAATCGATGATTCTTCTCATATAGTATCGTTGGAAAAAATTTAGCTTTTCTTCATTCATAGACAGAATGTGGGTGTCCCTGTATACTGGACCAGCCACTGCCCATCCCTCATTGTCCAGAAGGCAATTGAGCGTCAACATTGCTGTGGGTCTGGGGTAATATGTAATCCAGACCAAGTAAAAGATGGCAATTTCTTCTCTAAATGATATTAGTGAACCAGAAGGGTTTTTCCTGACAATTAACAATGGTTTTCATGGTCATCATTTGAATCTTTTACTAAATTCAAATTTCACCATCTGCTATGGTGGGATTCAAACCCAGGTCCCCTCAGAACATTACATGGGTCTACAGATTACTAGTCTAATGATAATACCACTAGACCATCACCTATCCTAGTCTGAGACTGGCTCTTGGTCTGGCAGCATCTGTGGAGAAAGAAACGGAGTTAATATTTCAGATCCAGTGTTCTGATGAAGGGTCACTGGACTCAAAACATTAATTCTATTTCTCCCTCCACAGATGCTGCCAGATCTGTTGAGCTTCACTGGCAATTTCTATTTCAACATCGAACAGTATAGCACAGGATCGGGCCCTTTGGCCAAACATGACACCAAATTAAACTAATCCCTTGGCCCATATCCCTCCATTCTTTCCATATTCATGTGCTTATCTAAAAGTGCCTGAAACACCCCAATCATATCTGCCTCCGCCACCACTTCGGCAGCGCATTCCACTCTCCTACCACTTTCTGGGTAAAAAATCTGCCCCTCACATCTCCTTTGATCTTTCCCCCTTTCACCTTAAATGCAATTCCCCTACATTTTAACTCTGGGAAAAGGTTTCTGACCGTCAACCCTATCTATCCATCTCAGAATTTGACAGACTTCTATCAAGTCTCCCCTCAACCTCTGCCACTCCAGGGAAAACAACCAGAGATTTTCTAGCCTCTCCTTATAGCTCATACCCTCTAATCCAGACAGCATCCTGGTAAACGTCTTCTGCACCCTCCCCAAAGCCCCCATATCCTTCCTATACTGTGACGACCAGAACTGGATGCAATAATCTCAATGTGGCCTTATAAAGCTGTAACATGACATCCCGACTTTTGTACTCAATTTCCCGACCAATAAAGGCAAGCATGCCATACAGATTCTTCACCACCCTATCTACTGTGTGGACACTTTCAGGGAGTTATGGATTTGAACCTCACGATCCCTCTGTACATCATTGCTGTTGAAGGGCCTGCCATTAACTGTATACTCTTTCTTATAATTTGATCTCCCAAAGTTCAGCCTCTCACACTTACCCAGATTAAACTCCATCTGCAATTTCTCCGGCCATATCTGCAAGTGATCCATATCCCGCTGTACCCTTTGACAACCTTCTATACTATCCACAACTCCACCAATCTTTGTGTTCTCTGCAAACTTACTAACCCACCCTGTCTGGATCTTGCTTTTTTTGTACACCTTCTTTGTAACTTTGAATTTTTATTTCTTGCTCTGCTCAATCACCCCATGATCTAGGTGTCTTTTTAATGTTATGATTAGCTGTAGTGCTTCTAAAACAAAAAACTTTTCACTGTACAAAGTTTGTGAGAAGATTTGTAGCTCGGGTGCTCGTTGTTGTGGTTCTGTTCACCGAGCTGGGAATTTGTGTTGCAGACGTTTCGTCCCCTGTCTAGGTGACATCCTCAGTGCTCAGGTATATCTGATATGTACCTGAGCACATCATAAATCAAGATCAAACCATCCAAGTCATTTATGTATATCACAAATGGCACAGCTCCTAGCATGGATTCCCGTGGAATTTTGATTTTCATTTCAGATTTCTGACTTTTATTTTTCAAGGGAATAAGGGTATTTTGTGAAAGTGACATGTCAGCAAACCAAATGATGAATTCCAGTGGGACTTACATCAAAAACTTCCACGAGGTTAAATATTCAAATTAAAAGTACAGACAAGTAGCAGTAAAGTAATATTTGACCTACAGGGAGAGGCTGAACAGGCTGGGACTGTTTTCTCTGGCGCATCGGTGGCTGAGGGGTGACCTTACAGAGGTTTACAAAATTATGAGGGGCACGGATAGGATAAATAGACAAAGTCTTTTCCCTGGGATCAAGGAATCCAGAACTAGAGGGCATAGGTTTAGGGTGAGAGGGGAAAGATATAAAAGAGACTTACGGAGCAGCTTTTTCACACAGAGGGTGGTACATGTATGGAATAAGCTGCCAGAGGAAGTGGTGGAGGCTGGTACAATTGCAACATTTAAGAGGCATTTGGATGGGTATATGAATAGGAAGGGTTGGAGGGATATGGGCCAAGTGCTGGCAGGTGGGACTAGATTGGGTTGGGATATCTGGTCGGCATGGACGGGTCGGACCGAAGGGTCTGTTTCTGTGCTGTACATCTCTATGACCCTATAATAACAGAAGTCAGCAAATAAATGAGGCAGGGAATACGAAAGTGGGGGGAACATATTGTTGAAAAATATAACAAACACACAGAACGCTGGAGAAACTCAGCAGGTCTGGTAGTGTCTGCAGTGTTAACATTTTGAATCTTCTTCAGCACCATGGATTCTGGATGATCCACATTGCAGCTTTATTAAGTGCAGCTTCTGAAGAAGAGTCATACTGGGACATGAAACATTGTGAGAGAGAGAGAGAGAGAGAGAGAGAGAATGCTGCCAGACCCGCTGAGTTTCTCTCGTAATTTCTGTTTCTATTTCAGATTTGCAGCAGCTACAGTTCTTCCTCTTTTGTTTCCAAACTCAATGGTCTTTTTTGCACGTCTGAAAACCAAAGGCTCTCTGTGCTCCTTTCAGATTGGCAGCTTCCACAGTATTTTGCTTTTATTACAAAGACTAGCTTCAATACAAAATTGCGCACCAATAGACCTTTCCGACAATTCCTACCCTGAAATATGTATGAAAATAATTGTTAGGTGCTGCATTGAAGATTTGGCTATGTAAGGAATAGGGCTACATCAATACCTCTCTGTCCTGCATATTGAATTGAATTAAATTTATTGTCAGGTGTAACGAGACACAGTGAAAAGCTTTGTCTTGCAAGCTATATTGGCAGATCACAGAGTTAAGTAGCATAGATAGTAACAGATAGTAATCTATATTGATGGAGTTGAATTTAATTACGCTTGGCATGGGAGTTGGCATCCAGTTCTGAAAGGGTTGGGGTGTATCTGGGATTTTCCAAACTTCGTGCAACTGTTAACTTCTCCTTTCTAGAGTCTCGACCTTAGTGAGATGAAGGAAACATCCAAAACCCACTCTGTATTCAGTTTAATCGGAGCAAATTATTGCAGAGGCTGGAATCTGTACTGAAAAGGACAAATGCTGGAGATCACAGAGGGTCAAGCAGCATCCATGAAGAGAGAGCAATGTTTCGAGTGAAGTCAGTTCTGTTGAAGTGTCATCTAAACTCAAAATGTTAGCTTGCTCTCTCGGTGGATGCTGTCTGACCTGCTGTGATCTCCAGCAATTGTTGTTTTCATTTTAAAAAGATTGGTTTGTGATCTTGTCAGGATTATTGAGAAAATGGTTATAGTTGAAATTAAAGAGACGTACCCATCCATCGAGCCATTGAAATTGTGACCTTTTGCCTTTTAGAACTCAAACTGTATAAAACCATAAATATCTTCAAACAGGATGCGAGTAAACTTGGCTTTATGTAATCAAACAATATGGATCTCTTTTTACTCACCCAACTCTTATTTACATGGCTATATAAAGAGTTCATGGGCTGCTCTGACAAGCAAATAGGCAATTGATTTCCACTGAAGTAAACACTGTCTTATGATATAGCCCATTAAAACAGGAAAGGTCAGGGGGTGAGTGTGGGCATGGCTAGATGCAGAATTTCACAATACCTACAGCTTCATGTTTGCCGTATTCATTGAGAAATAGGTAAAGAAATTGGCTTCTCTCTCATTCTTACCTCATGAACTCAGAAAATGAACAGCTGTAATTTATTGTAGAGTGAAAGTCAATGCACTGAGGCACTGAATGCACGATTACAGGAAAAGGTTTGAAGTCAGAAGTGATCTCTACTACAAGTATTTAGCTCTGTCTTAGTGAACACCTATGACATTCACTTTGGATGTATAGCTATCATTGGGAAGAACCGAAGTATAGACAGGTCAGCTGCTACCTGAAGGCTTCGGTGTGAACAATTAACTGTTTTTTATGAACAGCTCACAGTCTTTGGAAAAAGGCAAGACTCCTAACAGCACAACATTCAGCGTTTTGATTGCAAACCTCATGTGACAAAACAGCCTGGGAGAGAGACACAGCAGAAGACAGTAAACATAAACAGCCAAGCCGTAGGACAGAAAACTTGGTTAAAGAGAACGGTATCTTGGAGTCATAGTCATACAGCTTGGAAACAGACCCTGTGGTCCAACCAGTCCATGCCAAAAACACAATCCCAAACTAACCCAGTCCCACCTGCCTGCTCCTGGCCCATATCCCTCCAAACCTTTCCTCTGAATGTACTTATCCAAATGGCTTTTAAATGTCATAATTGTACCCACATCCATTGCTTCCTCAGGATGGTCACTCCACACGTGAACCACCCTCTGTGTCAAAACAAAATGCCCCTCACTTCTTCTTTTCAATCTCTCTCCCTTACCTTAAAAATGTGCCTCCTGGTCTTGAAATTCCCCATCCATAGGGAAAAGACAACCACCATTAAATCTATCTATACCCTCTGATTATTTTATAAAATTGGGAAGGTGAGGGTGTGAACTGCATGTAACTGAACAAGCGACTGCCAACAAGTAGAGAACAACACAGCGCAGAACTGGCCCTTCGGCCCTCAACGACAAGTATAACAGAGGGAGTACCCAGTGAGTGGGTATACCAGAGAGGACAGTGTAAAAATAATCAAGGGTAGAAGGAAAAGTGAATTATAAATTAAAATCACAGAATTCTCCACACCATAAGATTTATGAATAGGCAAAAGTAGGTACTGCAGATGCTGAAGATTAGAGTCAAGATTAGAGTAGTGCTGGAAAGCACACAGGTCAGGCAGCATCCGAGGAGCAGGAAAATCGACATTTCGGGCAAAAGCCCTTCTGAATAACAACCTCAACATCTCAATGCAGACTTTACATTTCGGGGGGGGGGGGGAAATGGCTTTTCATTACGATGAACAGAATATGATCAAGTCACACTACACCAGGGTACGGTCCAACAGGTTTGTTTGGAATCACAAGCTTTCAAAGCGCTGCCCATTCATTGAACTATAACCTGGTGTCATGTGACTTCTGACTTTGTCCACCCCACCTCAACGCCAGCACCTCCACATCATAACAGGATCAACAGTAGACCATTTCGCCCCTTGAACCCACTCTCCCTACAACCAGATTCTGCCCTGAGTTGCGTGTGCTCCCAAACCCACATCCCCATGTGGTGCCCATACCTCTGAGCTAGGAGTCCTGGGTTCAGCAAGTACCCTGCTCCAGAGGCTGGGGTCGTAGCATCTCTGAACAGGTTGGATGGACCCCCCCACCACCGACAGACTAAATTCACCAGGATGCCTCCATTTTAGCAAATGATCAATTATACAGGAAACACAGGCTGTCTCTGTGCAGACACACATATTACAGAATGTCACTGAATTCTATTTTTTTTTAAATAGGAGAGTTGAAGGAGCTGTTAAAACCCACACACTGACCTGCTGTGGAGAAGCAGATGTTGTCTCTGGAGGAAATCCTTCTGTCTTAGTAGTAACGTTTACCAATCCGCACAACCCTGACTGAACTCCGAGTGTCACTTGCCAGTATTGTTAAAGATAATTCCTATGGGCGGTCCTTCTCAAACCTCAGTGCTGCCTAGTGACGGGGGTTTGGCGAAATTAACAAGGAGATCTGGAAATCACACGCCAGCCTCAAATTTCCGGTGTCAGGTTTCTTTTGCCTTCAGTAACATTGCACACTCAGTCGACAAATGGTTAGCGAGCAGCAATTATTTAAGTGAACGATAATGAGCGTGTGCATAATGCAAGCTGAAGGATTTCCTGACTGTTTCATGTCGCTGATATAAGGAAAGGAGATCGCAGAAGGAATAGCTTTAAAATGATTAAACAAGGGGGCGGTGTAGGAGTTTTTTTTCATGCAACAGGATTTTAGGCAGCTTTTCTGTGGACATGATTTGGAGATGCCGGTGTTGGACTGGAGTGTACAAAATTAAAAATCACATAACACCAGGTTTAATTGGAAGCACACTAGATTTCAGAACGTCACTCCACTATCACCTGAGGAAGGAGCGTCGCTCCGAAAGCTAGTGCTTCCAATTAAACCTGTTGGACTATAACCTGGTGTTGTGTGATTTTTAACTCTCTGTGGACAGTTAATGATGGGCGAGGATATGGAGAAAAAAAGCTGGAGGCTTGGGAATGGATTGAGAAATTTGTCTGCCGAATTTCTGCTCCTAAATTTCATGGATATTAGAGTCAGGTGAGCTAGTAGAGCCATTGAGGACCAGGCTGCAGTGTGAAAGCAAGCCTTTCAGCCCATTGAGTCCACTCCAACCCTCTGAAGGGTATCCCACCCAGACCCATCTCATCCCTGTCACCCTGCATGTCCCCTGGCTGATCCACCCAGCCTGCTCATCTTTGTTATTGTGGGAGGAAACCCACACAGAGCCAGAAAGAACATGCAGACTCCACACAGACAATCACCCGATGGTGGAATCAAACCCAGGTCCCTAGCGCTGTGAGGCAACAGTACTGACCACTGACCCACTTTGGATTGTGATAGCGCGCAAGGATTTGCCGGGGAAAGCTGGAGATTGGCACTGGACAATGCAGTCAGACTTGCTAACAGAGCCATTGCGAGTTGGGCTGGATGGGCTAAACAGTCTCCTTCTTCCCCATAACTCAGTCATGGAGATGTACAGCGCAGAAACAGACCCTTTGGTCAACTCATTCATGCTGGCCAGATATCCTAAATTAATCTAGTCCCATTTGCCAGCATTTGGCCCATATCCCTCTAAACTCTTCCTATTCATATACTCATCCAGATGCCTCTTAAATGTTGTAATTGTACCATCCTCCACCACTTCCTCTGGCAGCTCATTCCATACACACACCACCCTCTGTGTTATCAGGTTGCCCCTCAGGTCTCCTTTAAATCTCTCCTCTCTCACCTTAAACCTCTGCCCTCTAGTTTTAGACTCACGCACCCTGACTATTTATCCTATCCATGCCCCTCATGATTTTATAAACCTCTACAAGGTCACCCCTCAGCCTCCAATGCTCTGGGGATAACAGCCCCAGCCTATTCAGCCTCTCCCTATAGCTAAAACCCTCCAACTCTGGCAACATCCTTGTAAGTCTTTCTAAACTCTGGAAAGCACTGCCTGGAAATGTGGTGGAGGCAGGTTCAACTGAGGCAGTCAAGAGGGCAGTAGTTATTTGGATGGAAATGGGTTTGCAGGGAATATGGGCAAAAGGCAGGAGATTAGCACTCGGTAATGCAGCTTTTTCAGGCACGATGGGCTGAATGGCCTCCTTCTGCACTGTAATAATTGCATGACCTGCAGGAAGTAAGCTCAGAATAGGCAGGTCTAGAGAGAAATGATAGTTTGCGGTTGAGGCTCCAAGTTCTTCATTAAGCTGTTGAACTGAAACATAGTATTTTGGTCAAAATGGACAGAGGTTAAAAGTGGGAATTAAAAAGGGATAGAGACAGACAAAAGATATTCCTGACATCGAGGGGAGAGTTGATGAGGGAGGAACATAAAATCTGGAACTAGAAACTGAAAGGATAATATAAAACATCACTGAAGTGGCAGAGAAGCATTCAAATGAGTTTTCCGTGCAAAGATAGATTTGGACATGTATCCAGAATATGAAAAGAATTATTATGAACCTTTGAGCCAGACTAATGTTCAGATAGTCAGTATGGTCAATGCAAGGCCGCAGTTATCATGTTCAATAGAACACCATGAAATCAATAAATGCCACCATCAATCCTAAGAGCCCTAAGATTTCTTCCTATTTAGATTTTGATGACATTTGCTCACGATCCTCAGGCTGAATCCAGAAATATTCCAGCAATGGTTCAAATAAACCACAACACGAGAGCCACAATGTCTCATGTCAGTCACAGATGGGGGGCTCTGTACAGTGGTGAAAATGATGGAAACATTGGAAGTGTCTGCTATCTGCCTCTACTACATTCCGCAAGGAATTTCTGACAGTCTGGAGATATTTGCAGCAGCAAGTCATTAGGAGATTTCAAGGACAGCACCCCCACACTGTCAACAAGATTTTTGCTTCAATAACTGTCTTAAGCTGACAAGAGCATTTGATAGTGGTTATGGGACATAATCGGTCTTTTCTGATTTCAGTCATTAGTCTGGTTGTGTACATGCATACCACTGGTTGGCTCTAAGCAGATGTTTCTCAAGTTGCTGACAATGTTTTAACATTAGATGTGAACCTTGGCCAATAATTAGTGCCCAACCCTACCTGCGCAGATAAGAGCCAATATTTTTTTTTATAGATATTTTTCTTCGAAATTTAACATTTTTACAAGTTTACAAAAATAAACAAAACTCTCAGATATAAACATTGATATACAATTAGCTCAAATATACAATAGCCAAAATTTGACAACAAAAAAAACAAAAAAAAACAAAACAAAACAAAACAACAAAAAAAAACCCAAAAAAAAAACAACAACAAACAACAAAAAAAAACAAACAGACAAAACTCAACTATCTACTAATCTAACCTACAACTAACCAGGGTGTATATTTAAGTCTCTTACATGCTCGGGATGTGTTAACATCAGATATGATAAAACCCGTATTCGTGCGGGATTCCTCCCCCGAGGGGCCGCGGACCAGCCAGGTCTGTAGTCTCAATTAAATAAAAGCCCTTGTTAGGATAGCCGAAATATCTGTATTTATGTAATTCAAAAAGGGCTGCCATATTTTATAAAATAATTCGGTCTTTCGGTGCACCATATTTGTAAGGAAGTCAAGGGGAATACATTCCATAAGTAGTCTGTGCCAATTTGAAAGTCCAAGGGGGCCCTC
>NC_057722.1:70547267-70550714 GCF_004010195.1 Chiloscyllium plagiosum | reverse complement strand
GTAAGGAGTACTGAACATTTAAGTCCCTTAAACGCTTCTTCGCCTCGTCGAATGCTTTCCTCTTTTGAACCAGAGCCGGGGAAAAGTAAGAGCCAATATTTACTGCGCTTCTCCACCTGCACAGATAAGTTAAAAATCACACAACACCAGGTTATAGTCCAGCACTCCAAAAGCTAGAGCTTCTGAGGGGAAAGATATAAAAGAGACTTAAGGGGTAACTTTTTTCACACAGAGGGTTGTACGTGTGTGGAATGAGCTGCCAGAGGACGTGGTGGAGGCTGGTACAATTGCAACATTTAAGAGGCATTTGGATGGGTATATGAATAGGAAGGGTTTGGAGGGATATGGGCTGGGTGCTGGCAGGTGGGACTGGATTGGGTTGGGATATCTGGTCGGCATGGACAAGTTAGACTGAAGGGTCTGTTTCCATGCTGTACATCTCTATGACTCTTATGACCTGTTGGACTATAACCGAGTGTTGTGTGATTTTTAACTTTGTACACCCCAGTCCAACACCATCACCTCCAAATCATGCACAGGTAAGAGCCAACCAGGGTAGGTATCTGATCTTCCTCTGCAACTTCTCTGTAGCTGTAACACTATATTCTGCATTCTACCATCTTGATGTACTTATGTATGAAGTGACCTGCCTGTATACCACATAAAACAACACATTTCACTGTACCTCAGTACATGTGACAATAATAAATCAAATCCCACATAGCCCAGACCAAGTAAGGCTGGAAATTTCCTTCCCCTAATGGGTATTCATCAATTAAAAGGTTTTTTCGAACAGCAAACAATTTTGGTTTCCTGAAACAAAAGCAAAAGTTGCTGTAAAATCTCAGCAGGTCTGGCAGCGTCTGTGCAGAGACATTGGAGTAAACATTTCAGATCCAGTGACCCTTCTTCAGAATGGGTCACTGGACTCATGATGTTAACTCCAATTTTTCTCCATAGATGTTGCCCGACGTGCTGAGACTTTCCAGCAATTTCTGTTTTGTTTCCGATTTCCAGCATCTGCAGTTCTTGCGGATTTTTAAAATATTGGTTCCCTAGATACCATTAGGCTAGCTTCATATTAAACTCAAGTATGACCACCCACTACAGTGGGATTTAAAATCTTACCCTCAGAAACACCAGCCCAGGGTCCTCCCTTAGCAGATCGATATCCTTTCAGTCCCCTCTAAAGCTAGTAAATGCATAAGCATCAGGTAACAGCCATCATCTCCACAAGCTTTGGTGAAAAACAATCCACAAGTGGTTCCTTCAAGGACTTTTGCATCACCGTATCACCCATCAGTTCTTGAAGGGTTCAGAGGGAAATATGCTAACTACTTGCTTCAGTGTAGTGCTCCCTGTTGGGAGACCTGTTTCAATAGTTTGTGTTAGCTGAACATCTCGACTAGATCAAATGGGTCAATGGGCTGAAAAACGGAAGATGGAGTTCAATCTGGATAAGTACAATGTCTTGCAATTTGGTACAACAAATGGAAGTAGGAGTTTTACAATTAATGGTCAGGACTTGGGTAGTGTTGTAGAACTGAAAATGTGTTGCTGGAAAAGCGCAGCAGGTCAGGCAGCATCCAAGGAACAGGAGAATCGACGTTTCGGCCATAAGCCCTTCTTCAGGACCCTGTGTTTTGGGGACCTGGGTTTGAACCCCAACTTGGCACATAGTGGAACTAGAATTCAATGAAAATCAATAATAATGATGAGCATGAATTGTTGGCAGGGGTAGCGGGAAGCCCATTTGGTTCACTGATATCCTTTAGGGAAGAAAATCTGCCATTCTTACCTGGTCTGGCCTACATGTGACTCCAGACCCAAAGCAATGGGGTTGAGTCTTAACTGCCCTCTGGGCAATTAGGGATGGGCAATAAATACTGACCTGACCAGCGACCCACACAGCCTGTGAGTAAATACAAATCAGTCAGAGCAGGAGCTGGAGCTCAGCTGAAGCATTATCTAGATTTAAACTGCTCTCTCCCTCTCTTTGTGAAAACTGCCTGACCCACTGTGATCTCCAGCATTTCCACCTCCTGCTCCGATGAGATGTCTCACAGTTCCCACAATTTCAAATCCTAACTATTTTGAACTGTAGATTAGATTAGATTCCCTACAGTGTGGAAACAGGCCCTTCAGCCCAACCAGTCCATACCAACCCTCCAAAGAGTAACCCACCCAGACCCATTTCCCCCTGACTAATGCACCTAATAATACAGGAATTTAGCACAGCCAAATTCCTCCTCATGTGGGAGGAAACCGGAGCACCCAGGGAAAACCCACGCAACCACATGGAGACTGTACAACTCCACACAGACAGTTCCCCCGAGGCTGGAATCGAACCTGGATTCCTGGCGCTGTGAGGCAGCGGTGCTAACCACTGAGTTTCTGTGCCACCCAGATGTTGACTATGATAGTGCTGTTGGTCTAGGTTAGAGTGATGCTGGAAAAGCAGGTCAGGCAGCATCCGAGGAGCAGGAACATCGGCGCTCAGGCCGACATCCTTCATCAGGTTGAAGAGCTCCGGCCTTCCTGATGAAGGGCTTTTGCCCGAAACATCGACTCTCCTGCTCCTCGGATGCTGCCTGACCTGCTGTGCTTTTCCAGCTACACTCTCAACTCTAATCTCCAGCATCTGCAGCCCTCACTGTCTCCATATCCCTCCAAACCCTTCCTATTCATAAAGCCATCCAGATGCCTTTTGTACCAGCTTCGACCACTTCCTCTGGCAGCTCATTCACTACACGCACCACCCTCTGTGTGAAAATGTTGCCCCTTAGGTCTCTTTTATATCTTTCCCCTCTCACCCTAAACCTAATGCCCTCTTGTTCTGGACTCCCCGACCCCAGGGAAAAGACCTTGTCTATTTATCCTATCCATGCCCTTCATGATTTTTCAATCAGCTCATTTTCTATCTCTATTGTAAGGTCACAGGTTATGAAATGTCTCATTGTTCATATTTCCACAGAGTCCACCTGACTTGGTGAGTATTAATTGCATTTTTCCATTAATATGATTAATAATTTTTGCAGGACTTCAAGGCTGATCCTGCAGAGATTGACTGTGATATAATAATGACACGTGTACATGCTTAATACTTTATTAAAGGGAAATAGACTCTTGGCTTTAATTAGGGATGTGATGGCTGAATGGTGACGTTGCGAGACTATTCATGCAGAGACGCAGGTATGTTTTCAGGAAAACTAAAAATGCTGGAAATCACACTGAGTCAGGCAGCATCAGTGAAGAGAAAACCTTCCACCCTACCAACCTTCGCATAAACCAAATCATCCGCCGACATTTCCGCCACCTCCAAACAGACCCCACCACCTCTCCCCACTCCTTTTCGCCTTCCGCAAAGATCGTTCCCTTTGTGACTACCTGGTCAGGTCCACGCCCCCCTAAAACCCACCCTCCCATCCTGGCACTTTCCCCTGCCCC
>NC_057722.1:70522900-70547232 GCF_004010195.1 Chiloscyllium plagiosum | reverse complement strand
GAGCCTTCCATATCCATCAAAGTTTTACCTGCACATCCACTAATATCATCTATTGTATCCGTTGCTCCCGATGCGGTCTCCTCTACATTGGGGAGACTGGGCGCCTCCTAGCAGAGCGCTTTAGGGAACATCTCCCGGACACTCCCACCAATCAACCGAACCGCCCTGTGGCCCAACATTTCAACTCCCCCTCCCACTCTGCCGAGGATATGGAGGTGCTGGGCCTCCTCCACCGCCGCTCCCTCACCACCAGACGCCTGGAGGAAGAACGCCTCATCTTCCGCCGCGGAACACTTCAACCCCAGGGCATCAATGTGGATTTCAACACTTTCCTCATTTCCCCTTCCCCCACCTCACCCCAGTTCCAAACTTCCAGCTCAGCACTGTCCCCAAGACTTGTCCGGACTTGTCCTACCTGCATATCTCCTTTTCCACCTATCCACTCCACCCTCTCCTCCCTGACTTATCACCTTCATCTCCTTCCCCACTGACCTATTGTACTCTAAGTAATAGGAATTGTTGATCTGCTAGACTGGAATTCACATTATAACCAGCAGTTGCTGTTTGCCACATTTCAGCTGCTAAGTCCTTATTCCATCAATATCAGAATTACTTGTCTGGAAGCTTGGGTGCATTGGCATTCTACTGTGAATCTTCTTGAAATAAAATAGAATTATTCTGAGGCCAAATGGCAGAATTTTTGATTTGTATCAGCACCTTTCCTATTTAACACAAACAATCTATTAAAATAATCAGCAACAGAAAAGTGTTAAAATCTGCTTTTGATGTTATTGGTAGTCAAGAAAAAAAAACTGTTCATCCTGCAAGTATAAACTAAAAATGCAAAATTCTGGAAGGGTCGGAACAGTATTCAATTGAAAAGAGTAGGAATGGACTGAATATTTTGGTTTAATGTGGACCCTTCATTGAGAAGGAAACTGGAAGACAAGAAATGCTACTTCATAACAGGAAGTAATATAAGCAGGAAGGGACACAACAATTAAGAATCAAGTCAAATATGCTGACAATTGTCACAGAGATACAAATGACCTGACTGGCAAATTAATTATCAGCCTTTCTATGATGCAATTTTTAATATAGGCTTGTGGAATAGGACTGTAGAAGTCAGGAAGTCCATGGAGTCTCCCCATTTCTCAAAAACCCAGCCTTTAAACAGTTTTGTTTTTAAGATTATCAGCAAACATCTGATTACTCAAATCCTATTACATTGCTTTAATAGAGGTATGAAAAATTAAGGTTATTAAAATAAAGTCCCATATTTAAATAATGAATCCAGAAATCTCATTCAAATTAACATTTCAGGCCATAGCATCCAGGATAGTACCTTTTACAGCTTTTATTATCATGTATATCGAGAGAGGAAACCATGGAAAGTTAGATACAGTTAGGTATTGGTGAGAGCATTTGGAAAATTGGGTGAAATCAGCAGAAAGGAGATTCTCTGTGTGGAAAGCAAGTTGCATTTTCCTTTGAACAGCAAAATGAGAATCTCACTAGTAAGCAGTGAGAGGCCTATTTGCATATATTATCATGTACTAACATTTCCCTCATTATTAGTTAATCTGATTTTATTAATATGTGGCTTCCCATTCTCCCACCTGTTGGTTAGAGACTAGACAGCAACTATCCTGGAATGAGCTCACAGTGGTTACCTGGTGACACAAACTCACTGCTTACTCCTCTGGGCCTCCATCTTAGGCACCAGCTGCCAACATCTCAGACACCCCCCATGGCCAGCAACACCACACATTGCCCTTCCACAGATGTTAGCATAGGTCACATATCAGCCTCACTGCACCCTCATCATCCACTTACGAGATAGACCTCACTTCAGTGCTATGCTTTGCAGTGCATTGGCACACATATTTGGATCTCTGTTGCAGGGGCACTATATGTGTAAGTTTTTTTTGTTATTGCAGAATTCACATCTAAACACAGGAAAATAATTTTAATTGAAATGCATCGGAGAGAATTCAATTTTGCCAAAATTTGACTTTATTGGTTTGATGCATTTGTATTGTTCAAGCGCAAACTAATATTGCTGGAGATGCAGCTGTATCCAAGTTGATGTATTAATTTAAAATTGTATATTCTACTTTGCACACTAAGGGCATCACACTCAGTGCTCTACCAAGCAGACTGAAGTAAATGTTGGCTCAGTGGTTAGCACTGCTGTCTCACAGCGCCAGGGATCCAGGTTTGATTCCAACCTCAGACAACTGTCTGTGTGGAGTTTGCACATTCTCCCAGTGCCTGTATGGATTTCCTCTGGATGCTCTGGTTTTCTCCTACAATCCAAAGATGTGCGGGTTAGGTAGATTGGCCATGCTAAATTGCCCATTGTATCGAGGGATGTGTAGGCTGGGTGGATTAGCCATGGGAAATGTAGGGTTGCAGGGATAGGGTGGGGGCGGGTATGGATGGAATGTTCCTTGAAGGGTCAATGTGGACTCGATGGTCCAAATGGTCTGCTTCCACACTGTAGGGATTCTGTGTTAAACCAGATGATGATTTTTATTGTTAATGATGCTTTGACATTTGGACAGAATATGCCCCACCTTTCCATTAAACAGTAGAAATCACAACAATCCTGGTAATGCCATTGAATTGTGTTGAAAGAGAATAAGGTTTATCAGAGTTATCTCCCTCCCCCCCCAAGACTCCCAGCCTCATTCCTGATGAAGGGCTCCAGCCCGAAATGTTAATTTTCCTGCTCCTCGGATGCTGCCTGGCCTGCTGTGCTTTTCCAGCACCACTCTCTCGAGTCATAGATGTTGTCCAGATTTCAGTCATCAATTGGCAAATTAATATGGTTTTTATGACACTCCAGCTGCTACATTAATAATAATACTAATTAAGACATGGATGGGCATCTAATAGAGGGGCTTCAGTGTCATATAAATAAGAATAATGACATCTAGTTGCTGAGGAGGTTTCTTCTCCTGGTGATTCAAGATGATTGACAAGGTAACAAAGGGTTAGGAACAAAAATTGTCTTTTACACAGTGTACAGGATCCATGAGGCACTGTCTGAGAACGCTTTGGTGGTTCACATATCAACTTCAAAACAGAATTGGATACGGATAGGTGGAGGCTGGCACAATTGCAACATTTAAGAGGCATTTAGATGGGTATATGAATAGGAAGGGTTTGGAGGGATATGGGCCGGGTGCTGGCAGGTGGGACTAGATTGGGTTGGGATATCTGGTCGGCATGGACGGGTTGGACCGAAAGGTCTGTTTCCATGCTGCACATCTCTATGACTCTAAGTAGGCCATTCGGCCCTTCAAGCCTACTTTGCCATTTATCACGGTCATGGCTGATCAGCCAACTCAGGATAAAACAAAGAGCTGCAGATGCTGAAGAACTGGAACAAAAACAGAAATTGTTGGAAAAGCTCAGCAGGTCCTGCAGCATCTGTGGAGAGAAATCAGAGTTAATGTATCAGGGTGAGTGTCCTTTCCTCAGAACTGATGCTGGCCAGGAAAGTTTTGGTTCATTCACAGAAAGTAAGGTGGGGGGATGAGGTAAGGACTAAATGATAGATAGTTAGAACTCAAAGAGAGAGAAGAACAGTTGGACAGGCAAAGGAGTGGACAACGATCTGGCTAGGAAGGTGAATAGCTATTAATGGAGACTGTTAGTGGCTAACAATGTGTAGTGTGTAATAGCAGACTGTGTGAGAACAAGGCCTGGTGTGTGGGGTTTGGGTTAAGGACATGGGAGAGCTGAAGCCCTAAAGTTATTGAACTTGATATCGAGGTGCTGAAGGGTGTCCAAGTGGAAAATGAGGTGCTGTTCTTCCAGCCTGCGCTGAGCTTCGCTGGAGCACTGCAGCAAGCCTGAGATGGAGATGTTGGCCAGGGAACAGGGTGGGGTGTTAAAGTGACAGGAACTGGAATCTCAGGGTCTGTTTTGCAGGCAGAATGTAGATGTTCTGTGAAGTGGTCATCCAGTCTACACTTCATTTCCCCAGTGCGGAGGAGACCACAGTGAATACAGCTGACCAGACTGTGTGAAATGCAGGTGAAGAGCTGCTTCACATGAACGGTATGTTTGGACCTTTGAGCCCAGCTATCCCCAGAAATGGAAACAGATGTGTTGGTGGGGGGGAGGCAAGCAAAATCGATAAACTCCCTCCTCAATATGCAAGGGCCCAAACGCACCTCCCAGGTAAATCCCTTTGTCTGCCTACCCTGTTCAGATCTCTCTCTCCTCCCTCTCTCTGGGTTCTGTGTCCATCTCTCCACTCAGCTTTCCCCTACAGCGGCCAGCCCTACCTTTTCCGTATATACCACTTTTTCCCAGGGCCTATCAGTTCTGATGGACAATCACTGGATTTGCAACATTAATTCCCTTTCTCTCTCCCCTGATGCTGTCAGACCTGTTTCACCAGTATTTTCTGTTCAGTTTCAGCTGGCTCCAAACCCAGTTTCTGATTTCAATCCTTTTTTAACTCAAAGAATTGTATCTAATTCTTTCTTCGGTGCATTCAGTGTTTTGGTCTCAAATGGCTTTCAGTGGCAAAGAATTCCACAGACTCACACTCTCTGGGTGACGAAATGTCAACTCAGCTCAGTCCGAAATGGCTTACCCTGTTTCCTTAAACTGTAAGCACCCCCCACCCTGCAGCAGAGTCTGAATTTCCTGGTCATTGGGATCATCCTTCCTGCATTTACTCTTCCAGAAGAACAAAACAGGAACACAGGGAGAGGGCAGAGGAGCGGAATTAACTATGTGTTGTTGGTCATGACAAGGTGAGTGAACTCGTTTGATATTTTTATGGCTGTACGATATTGTTACTTGCTATTGTTTGGGAGAAGCCTCAGAGAAGGCTGGCACAGTGGCACAGTGTTTAGCAACACTGCCTCACGGCACCAGGGACCCGGGTTCATTTGCATATTCTCCCCGTGTCTGCATGGATTCCTCCAGATGCTCTGGTTGCCTCCCACAGTCCAAAGATGTGCAGGTTAGGGTGGATTGCCCATGGTAAATTACCCATAGTGTTTAGGGATGTGCAAGCTAGTTGGGTTGGATGTGGTAAATGTGAGGTTCCAGCGACTGGATGTGAGTCTGGAAGGGCTGCTCTTTGGAAGGTCAGTGCAGACCTGATGGGCTGAATGGCCTCTGTTATGAAGTAGCAGGTGTGTACCTTTGAGAGAGTGAGTGCTGTTTTGCACTGAGAGCTTACAAGCACCTGTAATATGACTAGCTAGCAGTCTCAGGGTGTACTGGAAAATTGAAAATGTGTAACATTGGGCTGTGAAATAGATATCTGGGTTGTTTTGACAACAATCTAAATCTAACAATTCAGTTTGAATTATTACCCTGGATACTAAAACCCAATCAATTTTGAATTTATTGTTTTGCCAACATTAAACCAATGACATGATCCAATGTTTGGGGTACAAAGAAGTAGGTGTTGGGAAGTTAGACAGAGAGTAGACTAAAATGAAAGAATCCCTACAGTGTAAAAATAGGTCCTTTGGCCCAAAAAATCTGCCCAGATCCATTCCCCAAATCTATTACTCTACATTTACCCCAAACTAATGTGCCTAACCTATACATCCCTGAACACTATGGAGAATTTAGCCTGGCCAATTCACCTAACCTGCACATTTTTGGATTGTGAGAGGAAACCGGAGCACCCAGAGGAAATCCACGCAGACCCGGTGAGAATGTGTAAACTCCACACAGTCGCCTGAGGCAGGAATCGAGCCCGGGGCCCTGACACTGGGAGGCAGCAGTGCTAACCACTGAGCCACTGTGCCACCCGGTAGAGTAAACTGCCATCATGAGAGATTGTCATTCAACACACTCTCGATCAAAGGTACCTTTTTCATATGAAACATCTTTGCAGCAAAAGACCGAAGACGACCCAGGGAGATCGACAGCTGAAAGAAAGAGGACACCGGATTCAGCAGCCACTGTGTGGATTTGAAATTAACTTGATGTAATTTTACTATGGGTTTTACGGGAACAACATATTGTTATCGAGTTGTGGGCAGATAACATGCAATTAAGAGAAAGATGGCTTATAGTTGTAAATAATTGTTGTTTAGTGTTCACTTTTACAGTTAAGGAATTAATTAATATTTTTTTCTTTAAATAGTGGAATTTTGGAGTTCTCTGTCATCCATACATTAACGGATTAAGAGGCGAGGTGAGCTTGACTGGGGGTTTGGGTTAATTAACAGAAGGGTTCACCGCCGCGGGGGGTTCGGGTCTGTGATTTGGACAGGTTTAGACAGATCCACTCTGAGATTTGAGGGCTTTGGGGTATGAAAATTTGGGGTTCTGGGGTTTGAGGATGATCCCCAAATTTGCCAAGAAAGTTTAGAAAGATAGAAAAAGGCCACACTTTGCAAATTTGCAAAGAGGTTAGAATTAGGTCTAACCAGGAACAAAAGTAAAGCTGAAATTGTAAGGGAGTTAGTCAAGCATTTAAGTCAGTCAGTAAAACAGACAAGTGAGAACAAAGAACAAAGAGAACAAAAAAAATTTACAGCCCAGGAACAGGCCCTTCGGCTCTCCAAGCCTGAGCTGATCCAAATCCATTGCCTAAACCTGTTGCCCAATTCCTAAGCACCTGTATCCCTCTACTCCCCACCTACTCATGCATCAGTCCAGACGCATCTTAAATTAATCTACCATGCCTGCCTCTACCAGCTCTGCTGGCAACGCATTCCAGACACCCACCACCCTCTGTGTGAAGTACTTGCCGCATGTATCCCCCTTAAACCTTTCACCTCTCACCTTGAAAGCATGACCTCTCGTTATTGAATCCTTTACCTTGGGTAAAAGCTTATCTCTATCCACCCTGTCTATACCCTTCATGATTTTATAGACCTCAATCAGGTCCCCCCTAAATCTCCTTTTTTCTAATGAAAACAAACCTAACCTTCGCAAGTTCTCTTCATAGCTGGCACCTTCCATGCAGTAGAGTTAGAAAAAACTGAAATTATAATTGAGGAGAATGGAGTTAGAAGATAAAGAAACAAGAGAGAAGAGAATGAGAAAGAGAGAGAGAGAGAAGAAAAAGAGACAGAAAGAGATAAAAGAAGGAGAGAGAAAGACAGAAAGAGGAAAAAGAGAAAGTTCTTAGTTGAGCAGAGACAGAGAAGAGAGGGAGAGAAAAAAGAGAGAAAAAAGAGAAAATGAGAGAGAATATGAACTTGAGAAGTTGTGAGTTAGTCAGGAAAGTCAAGTTAACAGGATGGCGTGGTCAGAGGACTTGTGGGTAATGCTAGTTCAGACTAAGCTGGTCAGCAGAGCGAGTGAGGTATTTTCAGAGCTGTCAGATGAGGGGAAAAGAGATTATGCAGATGTCAAACAAACTATTTTAAGTGCTTACGAATTGGTACCAGAAGTGTACAGACAGCAGTTCAGAAGCATAAAGAGGAAACCAGGTCAGACTTATGCGGAGTTTGAAAGAATTAAACATAGTAATTTTGATTGATGTGTGCAAGTCTTAAAACTAGATAAGACCTATGAGACTCTAAGAGAGATTATCCTGCTGGAGGAGTTTAAAAACCCACTTCCAGAAATGCTAAGAATTCACGTGGATGAACAGAAAGCTCAAGAAGAGAGGAGAGCAGCACAGATGGCAGATGAATATGTATTGGTGCATAAGGGAAAGCTTAGCTTCTGGCAAGAATTTCATCCTGTGAGGGATAGAAATTGGGAGGAGGGGAGATCCTACACTACAAAACAAAGAGTAGAGCGCACTGGTAAGAACTTACCACAGGTTAAAAAGAAACCCAAGAGGGTGGACAGGAGGTGAAAGGCCTCAGGTGTTTCCACTGTGCTAAAGTGGGATATGTAAAGTCACAGTGCTGGTCGCTAAAGAAAGCCACTGTGGAAAAAGATGTGGTAAAATAGGCTAAGCTAGTGGCATTAGTGAAACTAGTAAAGAAAACCCCAAGAAAAGTCAAGGAGCTGCAGGATAGTTCACAGCCTAGGGAGGGGATGGGGTATGGAGTTAGCACCTGATCTCTGTAAAGACTTCACCTCTGTGGGTAAAGTTTATTGTACCCAAAATCCACAAACCTGACTGCCCCAGTCAACCCATTGTCTCAGCATGCTCCTACCCCACTGAACTTACCTTGCATACCTTGACACTGCCCTGTCCTCCTTGGTCCAGGATATCTACACATACATTCATACACTACCCACACCCTCCACCTCCTCCTTGACTTTCATTTCCCTGACCTCCAACATTTCATCTTTGCTATGGACATCCAGTTGCTGTAGACATCCATCTGCCATGACGAAGGCTTCCAAGCCCTCCATTTCTTCCTTTCACGCCAACCCAATCAATATCCGTCCACTGACACTCTCATTCGTTTGGCTGAACTTGTCCTCATCCTCAACCATTTCTCTTTCAAATCCTCCTACTTTCTCCAGACCAAAGTGGTAGCCATGGGTACCCACATGGGCCCCAGCTGTGCTCGTCTCTTTGTCGGTTATGTGGAACAGTCCATCTTCCGCAGTTTCACTGGCACCACTATCCACCTTTTCCTCTGCTCCATCGATGACTGTATCAACATCACCTTGTGCTCCCACGAGGAGGTTGAACAGTTTGTCAACTTTACAAACACCTTCAACCCTGATATCAAGTTTACCTGGACCATCTCGGACACCTCCCTCCTCTTTCTGGACCTCTTCATTTCTGGTGACCGACTCACCACAGGCATATACTTCAAACTCACTGACTTCAAACCCACTGACTCCTACAACTACCTGGACTACACCTCCTCCCTCCTGGCCTCCTGTGAATAATGCCATCCCTTAGTCTGAATTCCTCCGCTGCATCTGCTCCCAATTCCACCATAGAACACAGCAGGTGGACTTCTTCAAAGACTGCAATTTCCCCTCTCATGTGGTCATAGAGTCATAAAGTCATAGAGATGTACAGCATGGAAACAGACCCTTCGCTCCAACCCATCCATGCCGACCAGATATCCCAACCCAATCTAGTCCCACCTGCCAGCACCTGGCCCATATCCCTCCAAACCCTTCCTATTCATATACCCATCCAAATGCCTCTTAAATGTGGTCGACGATGCCCTTCAGCTCATCTCCTCCACTTCCTGCAATTCCATCCTCGAACCCCACCCCATCATTCCCTCTGCAACTCCCTTGTTAGATCCATGACACTCACCAACCCACCCTCCACTCCTGGCACCTTCCCCTGCCACCACAAGAATTGCAAAACCTGCGTCCACACCTCCCCTTCACCTCTGTCCAAGGTCCCAAAGGATCCTCCCATATCCATCAGAGATTTACTTGTACTTCCACATATGTCATCTACTGTGATCATTGCTCTCAATGTGGTCTCCTCTACATTGGGAAGCCAGGGTATAAACTTGCAGAGCATTTCAGAGAACATCTCTGGGACTCATGTACTAATCAACCTCAATGCCCCGTGGCCAAACTCTTCAACTTCCCTACCCACTCCACCAAGAACATGCAGGTCCTGGGCCTCCTCCATCACGAATACCTTACCACCTAATGTCTGGAGGAAAAACGCCTCATTTTCCACCTTGGGACCCTGCAACCACACAGGATCAATGTGGATTTGAACAGTTTCCTCATTTTTCCTCACCCCCCACCTCAACCTAGATCCAACCCGTTAACTCAGCGCTGCCCTTTTGACCTGTCCTACCCATCCATCTTCCTTCCCATCTATCTGTCCTACCCTCCTCTCTGACCTATCACCATCACCCCCCCCGCCCCCCAACCACCACGACCACCACCTACCTATCACACTCTTAGCTACCTTCACCTAACCCCACCCTCAAAGTTGGCTACGGAAGTTGCATCACAACGTTGGACTTACTGCATGGTTATTGGCAGGTACCTTTATCAGGGAAAGCGAAATAAATTTCTGCGTTTTTAACCCCTAATGGGCTATATCAACTCAAAATGATGCCCTTTGGAATGAAGAACGCACCCGCCAGATTCCGAAGACTCATGTACAAAGCTGTGGCTGGGTTAACAAACTGTGCAGTCCATCTGGATGATGTAGTGATCTTTAGTGAGTCATGGAAAGATCACATGATACAGTTGGCAGAGCTGTAAGGGAAGCAACACTGGTAATAAACTTAAAGAAAATAGAATTCACAAAGGCAACGATGACGTTCTTGGGACATAGCATCGTTCATGGAAGGTTGACCCCAAAGTCCGCCAAGATGAAGGTCATCATGGAATTTCCACGACCAGCCTCGAAGGAAAATGTGTTTTGATTTTTGGGATTGGCGGATTCTACCGGAAGCTTGTTCCAAACTTCTCTTATTTGACCTCCAACAACCCCTTTTTGTTCACACTCCTGTTGTGTGCCTTGGGTTGTTTGACATTACTGAAGTTAAAAACCACACAACACCAGGTTATAGTCCAAAGGGTTTATTTGGAAGCACGAGCTTTCGGAGCACTGCTCCTTCATGACTAGTTACCTGATGAAAGGGCTAGTGCTTCCAAATAAACCTGTTGGACTATAACCTGGTGTTGTGTGACTTTTAACTTTGTGCACCCCAGTCCACACCAGCTCCTCCACATCATGACAATACTGAAGACACTACATCAGTACAGATTGTGATTGTCAGTGTTTACTGCATTGCTAAGTGACTATGAGGCAACATCTTTTCACAAAGCTCTCAGTTTGTAAGGGACATGGAAGTTTAAAGCATTATCATAAATGTAGGAAGAGTGCCCACAGTGGGAGCAGCTACCTGGAGATAAGTCTACATTTGTTATGTGGGAGCCGTATAGTTAGAATTCACAGCCAGAATATTCCTCAAGAGTGAAGAGAAAGAGTGGCAAGTCTAGAGAACTTGGTCAAGGGATATCCAGAGTCTGGTAAAATAAAAGAAGGAAGCATATGTCAGGTATAGCACCTTACATAAGAACATTGTGGGCGGCATGGTGGCACAGTGGTTAGCACTGCTGCCTCACAGCGCCAGAGACCTGGGTTCAATTCCTGCCTGAGGTGACTGACTGTGTGGAGTTTGCAAATTCTCCCCGTATCTGTGTGGGTTTCCTCCGGGTCCTCCGGTTTCCTCCCACAATCCAAAAATGTGCAGATTAGGTGAATTGGCCATGCTAAATTGTCCGGAGTGTTAGGTGAAGGGGTAAATGTAGGGGAATGGGTCTGGGTGGGTTGCGCTTCGGCGGGTCGGTGTGGACTTGTGGGGCCGAAGGGCCTGTTTCCACACTGTAAGTAATCTAATCTAATTTAAAATAAGAACCAGGAGCAGGAGTAGGCCAACTGGCCCTAGAGCTTGCTCTGACGTTCAATAAGCTCATGGCTAATCTTCTTGTGGCCTCAGCTCCACTTACCCACCCTCTCAGCATAACCCTTAATTCCTCTACTATTCAAAAAAAAATCTATCTTAGCTTTGAAAACATTTACTGAAGTAGTGTCAACTAGTTCACTGGGCAGAGAGTTCCACAGATTCACAACCCTCTGGGTGGAGAATTTCCTTCTCAATTTAGTCCTAAATCTGCTCCCTCTAATTCTGAGGCTGTACTCCCTTCTCCTAGTTTCACCTGCCACTGGAAACATCCTCTCTATTTCTATCTTATTTATTCTCTTCATAATTTTATCTGTTTCTATAAGATCCCCGTTAAAAACAGTGAAGGGCCTTCAGGAGTACAGAGAGTGTGGGAGGTTGTTGAAAAAGCAATTTCGGAAGGCAAAGGAGGCCATGCAATACCTTTGGCAGATGGGATCAAGGAAATGCTAAAGCTTCTGGTTAGACCACTGTTGGAATATTGCATGCAATTCTGGTCTCCTTCCTATCGGAAAGATGTTTTGAAACTTGAAAGCATTCAGAAAAGATTTACAAGGATGTTGCCAGGGTTGGAGGATTTGAGCTATAGGGAGAGGCTGAACAGGCTGGGGCTGTTTTCCCTGGAGCGTCAGAGGCTGAGGGGTGACCTTATAGAGGTTTACAAAATTATGAGGGGGCATGGCATTTGGATGGGTATATGAAAAGGAAGGGTTTGGAGGGATAAGGGCCGGGTGCTGGCAGGTGGGACTAGATTGGGTTGGGATATCTGGTCAGCGTGGACGGGTTGGACCGAAGGGTCTGTTTCCGTGCTGTACATCGCTATGACTCTAAAGTAAGAGGACTACTAAGGAAAGAATGGGATTTGAAACAAAAGCAGAAACTGGAAAAGCTGGAAAGCTCAGCAGGTCTTGTAGAGGCTGTGGAGAGAAATTGGAGGTAACGTCTCAGGTCCAGTGACTTTTCCTCAGAACTCAGATTGTGTGGGATCTGTTAGAGACTGAAGGGGCAACCTTTGCATGGAACCAATGGACTGGATGAGGTCTTAAGTGAATACTTCTCATCTGTATTCACAAAGGAGAAAGAGATTGTAACTGGAGATTTCAAGTGGGATGGCGAGGTTTCGGAACATGTTAAGATTAATGAGGAGGAGGTATTAGACTTTTCAGTGGGCTTAAAGGTACAGAAATCCCCAGGTCCTGATGAGATATATCCCAGGCTGCTGTAGGAGGCAATTGAGGAGATTGCTGGTGTCTGGTGGAAATATTTAATACCTTGCTGGCCACAACTGAAGGGCCAGATGACTGGAGATTAGCTAATGTGACTCCTTTGTTCAAGACGTTAAAAATCACACAATACCAGGTTATTTGGAAGCACTCGCTTTTGGAGCGCTGCTCCTTCATCAGGTGGTTGTGGAGAATAAGACCATAATACACAGAATTTATAGCAAAAGATGACAATGTCATGCAACTGAAATGATGAATGAACAAACCTGGATTGTTGTTAAATCTTTCATCTATTAGAATGGGTTGCAGGTTTTGGTTCATTAATATGTAAATCCCAGAACTTCCTTTAGGTCACCTTCTCGAGCTAACTTAAGGTTTGTATTTGCAGAATTATATTTGCAGATACATTTATTTTGCTCAAAAAATGCTAAACCTGCAGGCAGTCACTTTGGAAATAGAACCAGTCTGGGTCAAGATTGGGTTACAGCCAGGGTCTAACTCACACCTTTAATGCATTGTCTGAACTGAGATGTCACCTTTTGTTATAAAACCTTAACTTATCTCAAGGAGCAGGTCCATGATCATTTCAAATATCCAGCTATATTTCTTCTTGTATGTAGACAGCATGATTGCCAGTTGAGAACTCTGTGGTAACAGCATTTTTCATACCTTTTATACATTTTTAATATCCTCCCAGAAACTGCAAACTATGGTCAGTACCTTCTGTTAATCTACTCCACGATATCTTCACAGTACATCCTCCAATATCTTGGTGCAAATTGTTCCCCACATCCTAACCACAAGAGACCTGGGTTCAACTTGCACATTCTCCCCGTGTCTGCGTGGGTTTCCTCTGGGTGCTCCGGTTTCCTCCCACAGTCCAAAAATGTGCAGGTCAGGTGAATTGGCCAGGGGAAATTGCCCATAGTGTTAGGTGAAGGGATAAATGTAGGGGAATGGGACTGGGTGGGTGTGCTTCGGCGGGTCAGTGTGGACTTGTTGGGCCGAAGGGTCTGTTTCCACACTGTAAGTAATCTAATGTAATCTAATCTAAGAGCTAGGCAACATCACTACTCTCAAATCTGCTTCAAACCGATCTCCTTAGTCTCCACCAAATCCACAAGTCAGTTCTTTGCGACAGCATTTGTAAACCCAAACCATGTATGCTGTAGTTTAATCACACAATTTTAAATATACTCCACAAATCTCCATTTTGCATCTTCCCAAACAGAATCACACAAGCAAGGTGGGCTAATAATAGTATATAGCTCTCCTAGAATGTTGAAGAGCAGTAAAACATGTGTCGGAGAAATTGAGCCCAATGGATCAGAGACCACAAACGAGGATCGCGGTGAAATTGACAAGCAGTTTAATTAAACAAAGGCGATCATGCAGAAGAGAAATTGACCAGGCCGACACAGAGCTGATCCTCTGCACGGATGGCCAGAATGTGCTTCCCAGAACAAAAGGTGCCAGTATGCTCTGTAGGGTTACAACACAAAGGTATAATTGTGAAGCAGTTATAGTACAATGGGGAAAATTGTAAAGAGATTAAAACAAGAATAAGCTGAATAGAAGTTAATCAAGCGTCCAGCAGTATCAATTCATTTGTAATTGAAACAGGGAGATACCAGACAAAAGTGAGGACTGCAGATGCTGGAGATTAGAGTCAAGGATGTGATGCTGGAAAAGCGCAGCAGGTCAGGCAGCATCCGAGGAGCAGGAAAATCGACGTTTTGGGCAAAAGCCCTTCAACAGGAGATTCCAGCCATCTCTGTGAGTGGGTGAGAGTGTCTTCTAGAGGATTCCTCATTGTATTTCCTATCCATGCAAATATGTGGAAATGTTCCTTCTCCTGCCATCCAGGTCTGTCCATTGAGTTCCTCCGGGGAGTGAGACTTCCAGGGTCTCTCGGTTTGCTGTTTTGTTTATGCGGTATCAGTTTCAATGGGAAATAGGGTGTTGGGACTGCAGTGCTAAACTGGGCTGGGAGTTGATTGTGAAAGCTGTTTTAGGAAGTGTATTCTCTGGTCTGGGAGGAGCTTGGCCATGTCTGGTTTCTATGTTCGCCTCTTTGACCAAGACTGGGGGCACTCTGGGTAGTTTCTGTAAGTGTTGGCAAGTGTGATTTCTGTGTTTTGCAGGCCAGCTTCTGTGTTTTTTTTTATGTGGTCATGCTGTGGGTGAGGAGGCTGGCAGATCTTTTTCCCACAACATGGAACTTTAGGCTTCTGCATTTGCTGAACACAACATTCAAACAACATAAACAAGAAAAACAGAATAAGTGCAAGAAATATACAAAAAGGTGTTTACATTGAGTTCACATTCTATAATAAGTCTATTGACCTTACACCCCATCACCAAACCATTATCTCCCAGACTATACACAACCTCATCATCTCAGGAGATCTCACACCCACAGCTTCAAACCTCATAGTTCATGATCCTCACACTGCCCAGTTCTACCTCCTTCCCAAGATCCACAAGCCTGACCACCCTGGCCGACCCATTGTGTCAGCCTACTCCTGCCCCACTGAACTCATCTCCACCTACCTCAACACTGTCCTATCCCCCCTAGTCCAGGAACTCCCAACATACGTTCGAGACACCACCCATACCCGCCACCTCTTCCAAGACTTCTGTTTCCCCGGCCCCCAACGCCTCATCTTCACCATGGATATCCAATCCCTCTACATCTCCATCCCTGTCTCTTTGTTGGCTATGTAGAACATTCCATCTTCCGTAATTACACCAACACCACTCCCCACCTCTTCTGCATTGGCACCCCCTCGTGCTCCCGCAAGGAGGTTGAACAGTTCATCAACTTCACCAACACATTCCACCCCGACCTTAAATTCACCTGGACCATCTCTGACACCTCCCTCCCCTTCCTGGACCTCTCCATCTCCATCAATGATGACCGACTCAACACAGGCATTTTTTACAAACTCACCGATTCCCACAGCTACCTGGATTACACCTCCTCCCATCCTACCTCCGGCAAAAATGCCATCCCGTATTCCCAATTCCTCCACCTCCGCTGCATCTGCTCCCAGGAGGACCAGTCCCACCATAGAACACACCAGATGGCCTCCTTCTTTAGAGACTGTAACTTCCCTTCCCACGTGGTTGAAGGTGCCCTCCAACGAATTTCATCCACGTCCCGCACCTCCGTTCTCAAACTCCACCCCTCCAACAGTAACAAGGACACCTCACCTTCCACCCTACTAACCTCTTCATAAAACACATCATCTGCCGACATTTCCGCCACCTCCATAGGGACCCCACCACCAGGGATATATTTCCCTCCCCTTTCTGCTTTCTGCAAAGACCGTTCCCTCCGTGACTACCAGGTCAGGTCCACACCCCCCCCCAACAGCCCACCGTCCCATCCTGGCACCTTCCCCTGCCACCGCAGGAATTGCGAAACCTGTGTCCACACCTCCTCCCTCACCTCCACCCAAAGGAGCCTTCCACATTTTCTTTTAACCTCCCCAAAACTACTCTCACATCTGCTTCAAAGTCTCAATAGCACCCACAAGTCAGCTCTTTGCAATAGCTATTGTAAACCTGAGCTGTATTTTCAATATTCCAACACTCTGAATAGCATCACGCGGTTACCCTGGTGTTGTGTAACTTCTGACTAATGTCCTTCAGGAAAGGTAATCTGCTACCTTTACCTGGCCTGGCCTACATGTGACTCCACACCCACACAATGTACTTGACTCTCAATTGCCTTCAGAAAGGCCCAGGAAACCATTAAGTCATGCCAATCACTACAAGTCTCTTCAGTGGCAACTGTTGGATTGTCCTTATGATCACAAGCGATTTCAATTGAACCTATGGGACTATAACCTGGTGTCATGTGACTTCTGACTGTTGTTGATTGGTGGGGGAAAACACATCTGGTTCACTAATGTCCTTCATGGAAGGAGACAGCTGTCATTACCCAGTCATGTGATACCAGACCTACAGCAATGTGGTTGACTCTTAATGGCCCCACGGCCACCTGAATGCTGGAGAAAGTGGGGACTGCAGATGCTGGAGATCAGAGTGGAGAGTGTGGTGCTGGAAAAGCACAGCAGGTCAGGTAGCACCCGAGGAGCAGGAGACTCAATGTTTCGGGCAAGAACTCTCCATCAGGACTTAAGCCCAAAACATCAACTCTCCTGCTCCTTGGATGCTGCCTGACCTGCTCTGCTTTTCCAGCACCACACACTCGACTCACCCAGTGATGCCAACATCCCATGAATTGATGTAAAAAAAAGAATTTCTATCGAAAGACTGCAGACCTCATTGGAATCAAATTTGAACATGCCATCTCCCTGTCATGTTGCTGACCTAAGGGTGCTGTCAATGCAGATTCCACCTGTGGCAGCCACTGTGTGGGCTGATTACTAAATTCCACCACCACCCTCTCCACCCCCAAACCCCTCCAAGGGGTGTTTCAACCAAATGGAGGAACTCATCACAAAAATTCCAAAACCACTCTAGACACATTGGAGAGGAAGCAATTTTAAAAAAAATCTCCTTACTTGCAATATGGGTGCCTGGCCCTTTAAATAACACTAATATGGGCCAACCATTCAGGAGAATGTTTGTTGATTGCAGTGTGTTGGAGAAATATGTTGCCAGGATTAACACTGGACATGTGAGGTACACGTGTGTGACGTTAGCTTGTATTGAATTGAATTGAATTTATTGTCATGTGTACCGCTCGGGCACAGTGAAAAGCTTTGTCTTGTGAGCAATACAGGCGGATCACAGAGTTAAGTTGTATAGATAAGTAAATAATAGGTAAACAGCAGCAAAAACAAAAACATAGGTACAGGCAAATGTTAAGAGTTTGTGAGTCCATCAGTATTCTAACAACAGGAGGGTAGAAACTGTTATGAAACCGGCTGGTGCGTGTGTTCAAGGTACAGTTGCCGTACCAGGTAGTGATACATCCAGACAGAATGCTCTCGATGGCCCACCTATAAAAATTGGCAAGTGTATTCGCCATCATGCCAAGTTCCTCAGCTGCCTGAGGAAGAAGAGACGTTGTTGGGTCTTTGTAACCAGTGCATCCACATGAAGAGTCCAAGAAAGCTTGTTGTTGATGACCACTCCCAGGAGCTTGACACTTTCCACTCGTTCCACCTCTGTGCTGTTAATGTGTTAATGTGTAAGGGGGGCATGAGTAACATCCCGCTGAAAATCAATAATGAGTTCCTTGGTTTTGCCAACATTGAGAGCTAGGTTGTTCTCAGTGCACCATTTTTCAGGTCTTCCACCTCCAGTCTGTAGCTTGTTGAGCTTTGTGTTGTTCTAGCATCAATTCAAAACCTTCTGATACAATCTGCATTCATCTTTCTCCACACAGGATGTTGTGTAGACCACACAGGGAGCAGCCGGTGGGATAAGGCATCCCACAGGTAGCACTTGGACTCTCTGGGTGCTGAGAATAAAGGACACTTTGTGTTCCATGACTGTCAACGGACCTGGAGGAACCAGAGTGATGTGGCATGAGTGATTAAGCCATTTATATAATTAAATGTCTCCTACATTGCACAGCACCACAACATAATCGCTCATTGACACCAGCATTGCAGAAAGATATGGAATGAGGAAAGGCAATTTGATCCACTACTTTTGTCCAAAAAGTTTGGAATTTTCTATATATCTCCTGTGAAAGTTGATGCTCGTTCTTCACAGATAATGGGGTGACACGATGGCTCAATGGTTAGCACTGGTGTCTCAGGGACCCAGGTTCAATTCCAGCCTCAGACAACTCCCTGTGTGGAGTTTGCACATTCTCCCTGTGACTGCCTGGGTTTTCTCCCACAATCCAAAGATGTGAAGGTTAGGTGATTTGGCCATGCTAAATTGTCCATAGTGTTCAGGGATGTGTACATTAGGTGCATTAGTCAGGCACAATGTAGAGTAATAGGGTAGGGGAATTGGGTTTGGGTGGGATACTCTTTGGAGGGTCGGTGTAGAGCTGTTGGGCCAAAGGGCTTCTTTACACTCTATTATGCTGTGATAACAGATCAACATTTGTGAGTCAAAGTATTGTCCTGCATATAAATGTTATGATGAGGAAATTAATTTTTTTGTGCTATTATGTATTTCAATGTACTTTGGTACGTAAAATTAGGACCTATCAGTTTAGAGTCAGGTGACAACCTCTCTTTGTTTGCAACTCAGTTTACCATAATCCATTCTGTTTTTTTTCTTTAATCGGTGAGAGATCAATTGGGTTTCTACTAGTGATATGGTACTATGGACTATAGCATGCTTTTTAACTCCTCAAAAGCAGTACCTATGCAATAGTTGACCCCATAAATGTAGCCTTAAAAACCAGTCTAAAAAATTACCACTTTTACAGAGTATGTATGGTACTTGCTTGTAGCCAGAAACCATTCCAAGCCAGCCTGTGTCACCTATGCCCTGAAGCTCAGTGTTACACAGTGTCAAATTCTGTTTGATAATTCTCCTGAGAACCATCTTGAGCTGTTTATTATGTTAAAGGTGTAGAGCACAAAATGTTGTTTCAGTCGTATGACTGTAACTATCAACATGCCAATCAGGTACTAGTTGATGTGCGGACAGCAACTTCCACCATGCTAAGTATTCCTTTCATAATTTTTCCCTGTTGTGTTAGTAACAGAAATTAATGTAGCCATGATAATTCAGTTTCCTATAGCAGTCATTTACAGGATTTAACTCAGGCACAGCAACTGGATCAAATTTCTTGTTGAGCCAAGAGCAACTCAATCAACTTCACGACGTTATTGACTAAATATTGCAACAGGGCAGAGTGGGAAAACATCCAAGTGCTCAATATCATGTCAGTGGGATAACAAGAAAAGAGTGTTACTTGATATCATGGTCTCGAGCTTTCTTGATTTGTTTATGGTGAATCAAAGAGAAATTTCCTAAAATTAATTTCCCCTTGAATCAGGTTAGAAGGTTTTTTTTTTGTTTATTTTAGTTAAACATCACACAACACCAGGTAATAGTTCAATGGGTTTATTTGGAAGCACTAGCTTTCGGAGGGCTGCTCCTTCATCAGGTAGCTGAATTCATTGTTCAACATATCATTTCAGTTGCATGACACTGTAAACTTTTGCTATAAATTCTTTGTCTTATGATCCTACTCCACAGCCACCTGATGAAGGAGTGACGCTCCGAAACCTAATGCTTCCAAATAAACCTTTTGGACTATAACGTGGTGTTGTGTAATTTTTAACTTTGCCCCCCAAGTCCAACTAGGAGAAAGTGAGGACTGCAGCTGCTGGAATACCAGAGTTGAAAAATTGGTGCTGGAAAAGCACAGCAGGCCAGGCAGCATCCGAGGAGCAGGAGAATCGACATTTCGGGCATAAGCCCTTCTTCAGGAATGGGGCGGGTGTGCCAAGCGGGCTGAGATAAAAGGTAGGGGGGTAGCCCCAAGTCCAACACCAGCTCCTTTACATTTTTGTTAATTTTGACATAAATCAGGAGGTTGGGTATAAATGCTGGACGGGATATTAGCAATCAAGACATGGTAGATGGACATGGTTCCTGTATTTTATCATATATTTTCTGCATGGTTACCACATAGGAGGTTTTGTTTGAACATATAGGAGACCGTCCTCTTAGCTTACGGCTTGTAATCTTTTATGTTCCCCTGAGTAGATCACTGGATTCCTGGTTGAATTCCTGATCTCGAATGCAGCCCACAATCAATCCTACTCTGAAATGCTGGCCTTGATGTAGAGCAAATCTTGACTTTGTAAGATATTGTGAACCTAACATGGGTCACATATTTTGTAGCTCTTTCTGTTTTTAATCCAATCATGACCTGATATTTGCTTTGCAGATACTTCACTCTGTTACGTGACAAAAACTGTTTGGTAAAGTCAGATGTTAAGACTGAGAAATCTGCCGGAGCTCCATTACTGATTCATAGAGGCACCATTCCACAAGGGACTTAACATGTTTCTGACGATGTCAGCCATTAAAATGAACTACGATTCTCACTTTATATTGAGAATTTAAAAAATTCACTCATGGAATGTGAGCATCGCTGGCTGGGCCCAGCATTTATTACCCGTCCCTTATTGCCCCTTGAGAAGGTGGGGGTTGAGCTGCCTTCTTGAACTGCGGCAATCCACCTGCTGTGGGTTGACCCACAATGCCCTGAGGAAGGGAATTCCAGGATTTTGATCCTAAAAAAATGGCAATGTATTTCCAAATCAGGATGGTGTGTGGCTTGGAGTGGAATTTGTAGGTGGTGGTGTTACCGTGTATCTGCTGCCCTTGTCCTTCCTGTTTGGAAAGTGCTGTCAGAGGTATTCAGTGAATTTCGGTAGTGGAGTTTTTTTAGATTAGATTCCCTACAGTGTGGAAACAGGCCCTTCGGCCCAACAAGTCCACACCAACCCTCTGAAGAGTATCTCACCCAGACCCATTTCTCTCTGACTAATGCACCTAACACTATGGACAATTTAGCATGGTCAATTCACCTGACCTGACATCTTTGGACTGTGGGAGGAAACTGGAGCACCCGGAGGAAACCCACATAGACACAGGGAGAATGTGCAAACTCCCCACAGACAGTTGCCCGAGGCTGGAATCGAACCTGGGGCCCTGATGCTGTGAGGGAGCAGTGCTAACCACTGAGCCACCATCTTGTAGACAGTACACACTGTTGTGTAAGGATATGGTGCCAATGAAGTGGGTTGTTTTGTACTGGATGGTGTCAAACTTCTTGAGTGTCTTTGTCTGGCAATACAGTGTTATGAAGTTGAAGGTGTGTACTGTACCTTTAAGAGAGAGTGACTGCTGTTCTGAACTGAGAGATTATAACAACCAGCGTGTGTGACTAGATGGCAGTCCCAGAGTATACTGAAAAATTGAAAATGTATAACATTCCACGATGAAACGTGTGTACCTGAGTTTTGGTTGCTGTTTTGACAACAGTTTGAATTTAACCAATCGGTTTAAATTTTGACTCAAGGTACAAAAACCCAATTGAGTTTGAACTTATTGTTTTGCCAACATCGAACCAATGAGATGATCTGATGTTGGGGGGTAATAAAATGCAGACATTTTAAAAATTGGTCAGAGAGCTACTGCCATTGAGAGAGAAACCCATGGAGAGCTAACATCTTGATGTCAAAGAAATGAGAAAAGGGACCTTTTCATGTGAAACACACTCGCAATAAAAAGAAAGAAGATGACCCAGGGAAATCTTCACCCAGAAGAATGAAGAAGCAGAAGAAGACAGCAACTGTGTGGTTTTGAAATTAAGTTGATGTAATTTTGGTAATGTCTTATTGGAACAGCATATTGCTATTGAGTTGGAGGCAGATAGTAATCAGTTAATAGAAAGGGGGGCTTAGAATTGTGAATAGTTGTTTAATGTTCTCTTTTCGAATTAAAAAATAAATTGATGTTATTTTCTTTAAATAGTGGAATTAGGGAGATCTCTGTCACCCATATTTTAACAGATTATGAGACAAGGAGTGCTTTTCTGGGTGTTTGGTGTAACTAACAGAGGGCTTCACCTCAGAGACAGAACAACAGTACTGAGGGAATTTGGCACTGCAGCATCAGTGTAGATTTATGGTATAATGTGGTATGGTTTATTTTGTCCTCAGATTTCTGCAGTGGAATGTGAATCCTTGGAGGAAAATGTGCTGTTGGTGGTGGATCCATGTGCTTGCTGCCATTGTTCCTCTAGATGGTAGAGACCATGGCTTTGTTGAGTTATTGCAGTTATGATCCCAGCTAGTGTACATATTGGAAATGTCAGATCACAGACTAAAAGTTACTTTGTCAATTGCTGACTTGTGTTTTTTTGTACTGTGGAAATCAGGATTGGACACATTCACAAGATGCTGTGTTTTTAGAGTGAAGACTAAAACATTTATTAAATAGGGGGAGAAAATGAACTATATTACATGAGATGAAAAGTTGGAAAGATTTAATAATAAGCAGCAGAATAAAAATTTTGTCTCAGCAATATCTTTATAAAGACTCAGACCTCAGTCAGGAACATTGCTAACTCAGATGGAGGGGAGATGATGGCTGGATTGTTAATCCAGTGTTTCAGATTATGTTCTAGAGATCCAGGCTCAAATCTTGCCACAGCATTTGGTAGAATTTGAATTCAATGTAAGCCTGGGATTAGGAGTCTAACGATCACTATGAATCCATCATTGATTGTCAGGAAAAACAATTGTCTGGTTCTTGAACACCCTTTGTTCCTTAATAAAGGAATCTGCCTTACCTGGTCTGGCCCTACATGTGACTCCAAACCCACAGCAATGTAGTTGATTCTTAACTGTGGTCATTCTCATCTCAACTCTGAGATTCAGTGGATTTCTCATTGTTTTGACCATGGCTATAATAAGGTCAATAACTGAGTGCCCTGGAGAAGCCCCAACTGAGTGTCAGTGAGCAGGTTATTCCTGTGCAAATAGCACAGTATTAGTATCACCTTGTGCAGTATTAGTATCACTTTGCTAATGATTGAGAGTAGACTACTAGGACGGGAAATGTTTGGGTTGGATTTGTCCTGCTTGAATTTGAGTCAACGTTGAATACTCCAATCACAAATCCCTCCTGACTGGTGTTCCCCCAGTCCTTATTGACAAGCATCCTTTCTGTGTAACTGCACACAACATCAGTACAGCAGCTCTGATTGCACCCTGCAGACATCTGCCAACCAGCATGGGTTAATGAGGGAACTGAAGAGAAGGAAAGGATGATGAGATAAGGTGGGTGCTGTGTGAGAGAGCATCTGAGCTTGTTGATTAACAGGACATCCCACCCTCTGGTATAGGGGGTCCATGCTGCAGCCTGTCATTGCCAATGGTTGACTTAGATTATCATTGTCATGTGTACTTGAGTACAGGAGTTTACTGAAAAGTGTACAAAATCACCAATCTCTGGTGCCATACAAAAAACAGGATTAAGAACAGAAGCAGAAGTAAAAGGAACAGCCAAAAGGAAAGGACATGTCCAGATCACTCCCCCTGCCTCCACCATGAGTCCTCACTGTCAGAAACACGGGGGGGCCCTAAGTCCCCACACGCAGCCATCTCTGCTGTCAGTACACGGGCCTACCCACGGCCTGGAACCACACAGCCCACTGCTGGAACATTATCATAGTACCCGGGCCTATCCACAGCCTGGAACTACGCAGCCTCTGCTGGTACAATATTACAGTACCCGGGCCTATCCACAGCCTGGAACCGCACAGCCTCTGCTGGTACAATATTACAGTACCCGGGCCTACCCACGGCCTGGAACCACACAGCCCACTGCTGGAACAATATCATAGTACCCGGGCCTATCCACAGCCTGGAACCACGCAGCCTCTGCTGGTACAATATTACAGTACCCGGGCCTACTCACAGCCTGGAACCACACAGCCTCTGCTGGTACAATATTACAGTACCCGGGCCTATCCACAGCCTGGAACCATGCAGCCTCTGCTGGTACAATATTACAGTACCCAGGCCTACCCACAGCCTGGAACCGCACAGCCTGTGGAACCATATCAAAATTGTTTGGCGCCATATTATCTCCACTAACGTCAACACCACCATGTGTCCACTCTGGGCCAATCTCAGCAAAGCAGCTGCCAGGTCCCAAACTGGGCTCCAACCCGATATTGGGCCTTCTTCACCAAAGCAGCTGCGACCTTTTCCTGGATTTTGTTGCAGCCACAGCTATCTCCCAGGAATGACCGCCATTTCAGCAAAGGATCCACTCCCACTCCTGATCCCCTGGGAAGGAGTCACTCCCACTGCCCATCTCC
>NC_057722.1:70505369-70522107 GCF_004010195.1 Chiloscyllium plagiosum | reverse complement strand
GAAGGGGTCCCCCCCGCTGCCCATTCCCCTGGAAAGTGTCCCCCCCGCTGCCCATCCCCCGGGAAGGGGTCACTCCCGCTGCCCATCCCCTTGGTAGGAGAGGCAGTTGCAGTGATTGTTGCAGGGTCAGCCAGCTGAACCTCATAGAACATGAGTTCCCCAATTGGGGCTGTTAATCTGGTCCATTCGGGGAGCCCTGGCTGACAGGTATAAACAAGAGAGTCAGGGCTACTGTTCAATCTGGGATACAGCTCTGAGATAGCTGAGTCAGTGTTATGTATATAAAGGGTGACTTTGATTATCGGAGTTGGGAAGTCATATTAAGGTTATACAGAACATTGGAGTGGCTCTGCTGGAGTTCTCTGTACAGTTCTGGTCGCCCGTTTTCGGAAGAATATTATTAAGCTGGAGAAGGTTGAGAAGACCATTTACAGGATGTGGCCAGGTATAGAAGGTTTGCATTATCAAGACATGCTGGATAGGCTGGGACGTTTTACACTGGAGTGTAGGAGGTTGAGAGGTGACCTTACAGAGGTTTATAAAGTAATTAGGGGTCTTAATAGGGTTAATTATAGTTGTCTTTCTCTAGGATGAAGGATTTCAACAAGACGGGGCACATTGTTAAGGTGAGAGGGGAGTGATGAAAAAAAAACACACGAGAGGCAATTTTTTCACAAAGCGGGTGGTTTGTTTGTGGATTGAACTTCCTGAGGAAGTGGTGGACGTGAGTACAATTAAAACATTTAAAAGACATTTAGCTAAGTACATAGGAAAGTTATACAGGGAGGAGGCAAGTGGCACTAGTTCAGTTTGGAATTATGGTTGGACTGGTTGCACTGAAGGGTTGAGAGTGCGGCACTGGAAAAGCACAGCAGGTCAGGCAGCATCCAAGGAGCAGGAGAGTCAATGTTTCAGGCAAAAGCTCATCATCAGGAATGATGGACTGAAGGATCTGCATCCTTGCTGTACAGATGCCAACATATCTGCATTGGTGGGGTCGTACCCAGAGTGCCAACAAAAGTTACCACCAGTAACTCCCACACATTCATGGGAATGGCTGGATGAACCCTGGGCTTGGGTACACATCGATTACACAGGCCCTTTCATGGGCTCAATGTTCTTTGTCACTGTGGACGCCCACTCAAAGTGACTGGATGAGCACAGAGTTGATTCATCAAACACCGGCAGGATAATGAAAAAACTGCACTCATCTTTTGCAATACCTGGACTCCAGGAGTGTTGGTCACTGACAACTGGCCATCATTTACCAGCAGGTAATTGGAGTCTAATGGTTTTCAACATATACGGACAGCTCCACACCATCCATCGTCCATTGGTCTGGTGGAAAGAGCAGTCCAAATTTTGAAGGCCGGTGTAAGGAAACAGCCTACAGCTTCACTTGATACTAAACTGTCCCAGTTTCGATTTGATTATAGGACCATCCCTCACACAACTTCAGGGATAGCTCCTGTCCAGTTGCTAATGGAGAGATGACTCCGTACCAGCTTAAACCTGATCTGGGGGAGGGGAAGGTGAGATGGCACCAGGAATGCCAATGCCAGACTCAAGAATCCTTTGAGCAAGAGCCAGTTTACTTCAGGGGACAAAGTTTGGTGTTAAAACCATGGAACCGGCCCTGTACGAGCAAGAGGCATGTTCGATGTGAGGTCACGTCCCGTGATGTACAAAGTTGGGGTAGGAGAGGCGGTCCTGAACAAGCACGTGGACCACATGAAAGCTGCAAACTCGCAAACAGGACAGGAGGGAACCATACCCCGCCCCTCAGAACATCCAGCAAGCCTTGTGTTCTCCCCCTCCGCCTACCATCGAAGAAGCCTCGGTGGACGAATGGGCGCGGCAGATGTCACAGCCTCGACACCATTACGGAAGAAGAGGATGAATTTCGACCGCGACGCTCTGGGCACAAGAGGCGTGCGACGATCAGGTCCACGCCGCCATTACCCGAAGCAGAATCGGAGGAACCAGACCTGGTGTGAAAACCCTCCAAAGGGAAGGTACAGGAAAAAGCATGGGCCTATGTCCCCGGACTTAGAGGGGACGGGATGTGGTGATTGGAAGGGGGTCAGCCAGGTGGGTCTCATGATGACTGGCAATAAATGCTGGCCCAGTCAGAAGGCCCTAACCATAAGGTCCAAAGAAATAAGAACAGGAGGAGATCACTCAGTCTGCTCTCCCATTCAATAGGACCATGGCTGATCTGACACTGCTCACACCTTTTCCCTTTAACCCTTGATGCCCTGACTGGTCAAGAATCTATCTCAGCCTTAAATATGCACAAGGACACTGCCCTCGCAGCTCTGTGACAAGGAGTTCCAAAGACCCTCCGCCCTCTGAGAGAAGAAATTCCTCCTCCTTCTCTCAGTCTTACATTGGTGCCCTTTATTCTAAGATTCCGGCCTCTGGTCCTGGACTCTTCGGAGGGGGTCATGACCCCATCCAAGGAATAAATTAAAAACAACCATTGCACTAAAGGAGGTCATTTGACCTATTGTGGATGTTCTGGCTTCTGCCAGATATTTCCCTTTTCATGTATGCATATCGACCCACATCCCTTTGGAAACTTAAATCACTGAGTTTGGCATTGTGTTTAAGATTGTAACAGTTCTCTGCATTAAAACATATACCTCATCAACTCCTCTCCAACTCCTTTGCCACTCAATCCAGTCCTGCACAAGCATAAATTTACGAAAAAAAGTCAGTGTGTTCAGCTGGTTCGGAGAGTGCTGATCTGATCCCAAAATGGAAAGCGTTCAACGATAGCTACAGGAATTGTTGTCAGACACCCCCCCAGCTCCCCCAGAGAACTCTCCAGCCACAACGTTTGAACACCATGGGGTAGAGATAGATATTATGGGTTTGCAGAACCTAGGATCTCACCTAACAATTTGTCTCGATGTGGAGGTGCCAGTCTTGGGCTGGGGTGAATAAAGTTAAAAATCACAACAACAGGTTATAGTCCAACAGGTTTATGTAAAATCACAAGCTTCTCTCTCACTTCTTCTGGCGAATGAGCAGCGCTCTGAAAGCTTGTGATTTTAAATAATCCCTGCTGGGCTATAACTTCCTGAAGAAGGGCTTATGCCCGAAACGTCGATTCTCCTGTTCCCTGGGTGCTGCCTGAACTGCTACGCTTTTCCAGCAACACATTTTCAGCTATAACTTGGTGTCTCAATAATATGTCTGAATTCCCATATAATGTTGAAAGTTCCAGCTTCTCAAAAGTTGCACTAAACAATTTCCCCAAGGGTTAGGCAAGCATTCAGACAATAGAAATGCTCACTTTTAGCTTTATCCTGCTTGCTTTCTGCTTTAGATTAGATTCCCTACAGTGCGGAAACAGGCCCTTCAGCCCAACCAGTCCACACCAACGAGTAACCCATCCAGACCCATTTACCCCTGATTAATGCACCTAACACTATGGACAATTTAGCATGGCCAATTCACCTAACCTGTACATCTTTGGTGTGTGGGAGAAAACCCACGCAGACACGGGGAGAATGTGCAAACTCCACACGGACAGTCACCTGAGGCTGGAATCAAACCTGGTACTGTGAGGCAGCAGTGCTAACCACTGAGCCACTGTGCCACCCTAAATGTTGTGATCACATTAACCAGTGTGGCTTCATGAACTTAGAGTCATAGAGTAATACAGCATGGAAACAGACCCTTCGGCCCAAACTGATCTATACTGACCACAGTGCACGCTCAGCGAGGTCCTATTGCCTACATTTGGTCTATATCACTCTAAACCCTTCCTATCCATGTACCTCTCCAAAGGTTTTTTAAATGTTGCTCTTGTACCTTCCTCAATGCCCCACTTTTTCTGTCAGTGTAGAATAGTCATGTAGAAAAACGTGAGAGAAAGGGTTGATGAGGGAAAATAGAATACCATGGATTTCCAAAGTGCATTCAGTACAGTGTCACACAACAGGATTGAGAGGAAACAGACAGTAGGAACATAGATACTGAATTAACTGAAGGAAAAGAAACTAAAAGTGATATTTAATGGGGACTTTTTACAGGAATTAACCTTCTGAGCAAGTGGTGGATGTGGGCACAGTTGCTACCTTTAAAACATACTTAGATAACTACGTCATAAGGAATGCAAGGTCAATCCTCATGCTCCTCAGATGCTGCCTGACCGGCTGTGCTTTTCCAACACCACACTCTTTGACCGTGATCTCTAGCATCTGCAGTCCTCACTTTCTCTCAGATAAGTACATGAATAGGAAAGGTTTGGAGGGCCAGGTGTAGGCAGAGGGTCTAGTTTTGTTTGGGATTATGGACTGTTTTGACTGAAGGCTCTGTTTCCTTGCTGTACAACTCTATGACTTGGGGTGACATGGTGGCTCAGTGGTTAATACTGCTGGCTCACCGCACCAGGGGCCCAACTTTGATTTCACTCTCAGGTGACTCTTTTATGGAGTTTGCATGTTCGCCCCGTATCTATGTGAGTTTTTTCTTGGTGCTCCAGTTTCCTTCCCCAGTCTAAAGATGTGCAGGTTATGTGGATTGGCCACACTAAATTGCCCATAGTGTCCAGGGATGTGCAGGCTGGGTGGATTAGCCATGGGAAATACAGGGTTATAGGGGTAGGATAGGAGTATAGGATAGGGGTAGATCTGGGTGGGATGTTGTTTGGAGGGCTGGTGTGGACCTGATGGGCTGAATGATCTGCTTTGACACTGTGGGAATTCTATCAATAGCTCACCTCCCACTTGGCCGTCTTAGGCAATCCAGGCCCAATATGTGAAGAAGGCGTTTGGTATACTTTAATTTATTGGTCAGAACATTGAGTATAGGAGTTGGGAGGTAACGTTGGGAGGACGTTGATTAGGCACCTTTTGGAATATTGCTTGCAATTCTGGTCTCCCTCCCATCGGGTGGATTTTGTGAACTTGAAAAGGTTCAGAAAAGATTGACAAGGATGTTGCCAGGGTTGGAGGATTTGAGCTACAGGAAGAGGCTGTATTGGCTGGGGCTGTTTTCCCTGGAGCGTCGGAGGCTGAGGGGTGACCTTATAGAGGTTTATAAAATCATGAGGGGCATGGATAGGATGAACAGACAAGGTCTTTTCCCTGGGGTCGGGGAGTCCAGAACTAAAGGGCATAGGTTTAGGGTGAGAGGGGAAAGATATAAAAGAGACCTAAGGGGCAACTTTTTCACGCAGAGGATGGTACGTGTCTGGAATGAGCTGCCAGAGGAAGTGGTGGAGGCTGGTCCAATGCAACATTTAAGAGGCATTTGGATGGGTATATGAATAGGAAGGGTTTGGAGGGATATGGGCCGGATGCTGGCAGGTGGGACTATACTAGGTTGGGATATCTGGTCGGCATGGACCGGTTGGACCGAAGGGTCTGTTTCCATGCTGTACATCTCTATGACTCTGTGTCCACCATCTGCCCTTAGTCCAGCCTTAAAACTAACCTTCATTTTTTTTTCCCCTCAATTGAAGCTGACAGAGAGGCCACTCTAATTTCACAAAAGGCTCAGTTCGTTCCAGCATGTTACACGAGCTGATGTAATTAAATGTCTGACTGTCTCAAACTGTCTGCTTCTCAGGCTGTGTGAGTGCTCCATTTACCTGAAGGAGCAGCACCCACTGTGTGCACTGATCCACAAACTGGGATGACAGTAAGAGGCCGCATGACAGAATGGAACTTCCACATTTATTTCATTCATGTCCCGGGTGTGAGAGTTTGTGAGTGGGTCACCATTAGCTGTCCGAGGTTTGATTGGCCCTGAGAGACGTGCTATAGACCCACATCTTCAATTGCTGCTTTCCTTGTGATATAAGGGAGTGCTGCAAAGGAAAAGAGTTCTAGGACATTGACATTGTGTCATTAACCTAATGGTGATGTATTTCCAAGTTGGGATTATCTGCAACTTGAGTTGAATGTGCAGGGTTTTGGATGGTGGGGTGGTAGGGAAGTAGTGGGGCAAGGAAGAGAAGGGGAGAGAGGAGGAAGAGAAGAGAAATTAATTTAGATTAATTCTTGCTGGTGTAGATGGGTTGGACCGAAGGTCTGTTTCTACCCTGACTCTATGACAATACAAGATAAACAAAGGAAAATTTTCATCAGGCACTGCTTGTTATCCATTTCAGCTCCTGTCAGATCAGTTTCTCAGTTACAAAATGCATGCATGACTTCATTCACATAAACAGTTGTCGTTTTCCAGCTCAAAAACTGTCTACACTCTAGTCAAGGAGAGCAATCTGGTCCTTGCCAAAAACATTTCTTTTGCCAACAAACCTTATCGTCAATACCACCACGCTGACAAAATGGGGCCTGGGTGTCAAATTGAGAGTTAAGAGTGTGTTGCTGGAAGAGGTCCTGCCTGAAACGTCGATTTTCCTGCTCCTCGGATGCGGCCTGACCTGCTGTGCTTTTCCAGCAACACACTCTCAACTCTGATCTCCAGCATCTGCAGACCTCTCCGTCTCCTTGTAAAATTGAGAGGCCAAGAGATGAAACTCAATGTCAGTTGATAGGTAATCAGGCTGCATTGCTGGAGACTGCAATGTGATGTTTAACACATGATGTGGAGGAGCCAGTGTTGGACTGGGGTGGACAAAGGTAAAAGTCATTCCAATGAAGGGTTCCTGCCTGAATCATTGACTCTCCTGTTCCTCGGATGCTGCCTGAACCGCTGTGCTTTTCCAGCACCACTCTAATCTTGACTCTAAAGGTAAAAATCACATAACACCAGGTTATAGACTGACAGGTTTATTTGGATGTACAAACTTTCAGAGTGCTGCTTCTTCATCAGGTAACTAGTGAGGCAGGATCATAAAACACATAATTTATAGCAAAAAATCACAATGTCATGCAATTAAACCGATGTATTGAACAGCAATCCAGGTTTGTTCAGTATATCATTTATATTGTATGACACTGTGATCTTTTGCTATAAATCCTGTGTCTTATGATCCTGCCTCACTAGTTACCTGATGAAGGAGCAGTGCTCTGAAAGCTTGTACTTCCAAATAAGCCAGTTGGACTATAACCTGTGTGAGTTTTAACTATGTTTAAAAAAACTCATTTATATGTAACCATCAAAGTTGCAATGCATCCCTCGAGAGTCATGAGTTCTAACTTCTCAGGAGTCATGAGTCTAAAGATAATGAGCCATGAATCAGCCTGGTTTTGGAAAGTTCCTTTGTAATATGAGCCTCAGGTAGCAACAGAGGACTGTGTGTAGGTGTTTGTTGACAGCTCTCAAGGGAACAGAGAATGGACTTTGTGAAAACCATTATATCACGGGATCAAGTTTTCTAAGTGTGGCCTCAGAGTGGAAGTATGTTTCACGTAACAAATGTACTTTAGGAGTGGATGAGTAGCAGTAGAGAAGAAATATTCACATTAAAGCTGCAGCTGATGCAATACTGCTGTACATATTGTACAATAGTATTGCCAATGAGGAAGTCAATGAGCCAAGAATTTGAATTTGTTTGGTATTCGGGTGTGGCATCACGCTGTTCTCTACTGAGTTTGTTCACTCACCAGGGGATGTCATTTAACTGGGGGTGTAGGGAGAGCACAGTGAGGGATGGGGGTAGGGGAATACCCCCTAACATGGTCAGGGGAGGGTACAGCCCGTGAGCAGCCTACCCTCCCATGCCAATTGATGCCCTCCAGGTGCCTCATTCTGCCACTGCTGATGTTCACCCAATAGCGGAAGCGTGGGGGTGGGGGTGGGGGTAGGGGAGGGGGAGGTTCTCATTTTGCAGGAAACCCAAGGAAGCAAACCTCAAAAGCCCTCAGTCCCTGATCGAGGGGCGTTCACTCAGCTGCAACCTCCGCTCCTCGCTGATCTCAGGCATCTCTCTCAATGCGTCAATGACGCCTGACCGCACCTTTCGGCCGGACAATGGATTTCAGCCTCATTATTTTCCAAAAGGAAGGTCTACCTGAGAGGCAGGAGCAGAAATCCTGGGCCCTCGACTCTGCTTCTGGCCCACTGCGCCTGCACCCCACCTCTGCCCCTCTACCCACTGGCCCTCCCCAATAAAACCCTTGCCCTCCCTCTCCTGCTCTGAGGACATCTATACTTCTGGGACTTGTTAGGGTTTGTTTTGAACGTCTACAGAATACACAGCTGTGGGATCAAAACCTCCCTGTGGGGTTTGGAACAAAGATGAGTCTGTGTGCACTTCATTTTGACTTTTTGTCATTTACATAAATGATTTGGATGTGAGCATAAGAGGTAGAGTTAGTAAGTTTGCAGATGACACCAAAATTGGAGGTGTAGTGGACAGCGAAGAGGGTTACCTCAGATTACAACAGGATCTTGATCAGATGGGCCAAGGGGTTGAGAAGTGGCAGATGGAGTTTAATTTAAATAAATGCTGCATTTTAGGAAAGCAAATCTTAGCAGGACTTATCCACTTAACGTTAAGAGTGTGTTGCTGGAAAAGTACAGCAGGTCAGGCAGCATCCGAGGAGCAGGAGAATCAACGTTTTGGGCAGGAGCCCTTCATCAACTCTGCCCCAAAACGTTGATTTTTCTGTGCTTCGGATGCTGCCTGACCTGCTGTGCTTTTCCAGCAACACACTCTCAACTCTGGTCTCCAGCATTTGCAGACCTCACTGTCTCCTTATACATTTAATGGTAAGGTCCTGGGGAGTGTTGCTGAACAAAGGGACCTTGGAGTGCAGGTTCATAGCTCCGTGGAGAGAGAACCAGAATTAACACCAGTCCTTTTTCAGAACGAAAAGGGGGTTGGAAAATGGGTTTTGTTTAAGGCTGGCCTGGGATTTGGACCAGCACGTGTGGTGATTCACTGGCTGGGAGTGGACTGGAGCTGGGCCAAGGGGAGAGGTTGGTGTGTGTACATGAGCTCTCTGGAGGTCAAGGCCACCGATGAGCTCTGCTACAGCGGACTTGGATGTGGACCATGCCGCTGCAGCATTCTGGAGATCACCGAACAGACATGTGCACGGAGACCATGGGTGCATTGGCTAAACTGGCAAACAAACTCCAGCCACTGCCAGGCGGAGCATGGAAGAGCCTGGCTCACTCCCAGCAATGCCCAGGGCTAGTTAAGAGCCAGACATTTCATATTGCCCTGCTAGTGGCTGGATCCCTTTGTCATCATCTCACTGTGATGTTGATGACCAGAGGCATTGTCACTACTGCCTTTGTAAACTCAGATGATTGCAACTCTACAACTCTAAACGCTGCAACAGCCCCTGTCAAAGCTAGGGACTCAACGCAATTCCCTCCGAAAAAGCACTCGTCTGTGTACTTTACAAACATAGGAAATAGGCTATTCAGCCCTTTGAGTCTGCACCACTGTTCAGGGTGAAGATTGGATAACTAGTGTGGTCTGCGATTGCACGTCTGGCTCTTTAAGTAATGTTGATAATACTGACTGCTTGATTTGTTGGTGTATGGTGTGCATAGTCTTTGACTGTGAAATCGATATCACCTCCACTCTCGATAGAAACACTCAAACCAGGAGCAGGTGCAGGCTATTTGGCCCTTCAACCCTCTTCCACCATTCGATAGGATGATGGCTGATCCTCTAATTCAATGCTACATTCCACTTTTCTTCCCATAAGCCGTCAAAGCCTTTAAAATCTAAAAATGTATCTGTGTCTTTCTTGAGTATATTCAGTGGCGTGCTTTCTTTAAGAAGAGAAATTCACAGGTTCACTACCTTCTAAGGGAAGAAAATGTTTTCTCATCTCAGTCCTGCAGAGTCTACCCCACATCCTGAGGCTCCCATGACCAGGGGAAACATCTTCCCTGCATCTAGTTTGTCCAGTTGGAATGTTATATATTTGTGTGTTATGAAGGTAGACGAGAAGGAACATCTCAGTTTGATGGAAGGATCAATGACAAGGAGGTGTTGATGTAAGGCAAGAGGCAGGAGACTCCGAGGAGGTGTGAGGTAAAACCTTTTCATCCAGAGGCTGGTGGGAATCTGGAACTCACTGCTTGTAAGGGTAGTAGAGGCAGAAACATTCATATGCGAGGTGCTGCATTTTGGGAAAGCAAATCTTAGCATGACTTATACACTTAACGGTAAGGTTCTAGGGAGGGTTGCTGAACAAAGAGATCTTGGAGTGCAGGTTCATAGCTCCTTGAAAGTGGAGTCTTAGGTAGATAGCATAGTGGAGAAGGCGTTTGGTATACTTTCCATTATTGGTCAGAGTATTGAGTACAGGAGTTGGGAGGTCATGTTGCAGCTGTACAGGACATTGGTTAGGTCACTGTTGGAATATTGCATGCAATTCTGGTCTCCTTCCTATCGGAAAGATGTTGTGAAACTTGAAAGGATTCAGAAAAGATTTACAAGGATGTTGCCAGGGTTGGAGGATCTGAGCTACAGGGAGAAGCTGAACAGGCTGGGGCTGTTTTCACTGGAGCGTCGGAGGCTGAGGGGTGACCTTCTAGAGGTTTACAAAATTATGAGGGTCATGGATAGGATAAATAGGCAAAGTCTTTTCCCTGGGGTTGGGGAGTCCAGAACTAGATGGCATAGGTTTAGGGTGACAGGGGAAAGATATAAAAGAGACCTAAGGGGCAACTTTTTCACACAGAGGATGGTACGGGTATGGAATGAGCTGCCAGAGGATGTGGTAGAGACTGGTACAATTGCAATATTTAAGAAGCATTTGGATAGGTATGTGAATAGGAAGGGTTTGGAGGGATATGGGCCGGGTGCTGGCAGATGGGACTAGACTGGGTTGAGATATCTGGGCGGCATGGACTGGTCTGTTTCCATGCTGTACATCTTTATAACTCTAAGTAGTTGGATGTATATTTGCAATGCCACAGCATTCAAGGCAATGGGGCAAGAGCTGGAAAATTGAATTGGAATAGTTAGGTGGTTGAGTTTTACTGGCACAGACTTGATGGGCCAAAAGGCCTGTCTCTGTACTGTAGAACTATATGACTTTATGACTATGACTCATTTTTCCAAACTCAAGTGCATCCAAGCCCAGTTGAACCAATCACTGCCATCCCCATGTATGGGCTGAGTAAACTTTCAATGCACTCCCTCAATGGCAAATGCATCCTTTAGGGAGGGAGAGCAAAATTGTACCCAATACACCAGGTGTGGTTTCACCAAGTCCCTGTATAATTACACTAAGGTATCTATATTTGTGAACTCCGATCCTCTTGCTAAATTGTCCCGCAGTGTTCAGGGATGTGTAGATTAGGTGCATTAGTTAGGGGTAAATGTGGAGTAATGGGGAATGGGTTTGGGTGGGATATTCTTCGGAGGGTCGGAGTGGACTTGTTGGACCTAAGAGCCTGTTTCCACACTGTAGGGCTTCTATGAAGACCAACACACCACTCATCTTCCTCATTACTTGCTGCACCTGCCTGTCCACATTCACAGGCTGGTGTTCAAGGATCTTTTATGCATCCACATGTTCCAATATATCACCATTTAAATAATACTTTATCTTTTCTTTTTTAACACCAAAGTGTATAACTTCACATTTATCTGCATTCTACTATATATGCCATGTGTTTGCCCACATGTTTAACTTGTCTAGATCACTCTGAAGCCTGCTTGCAACACTCAGTGGTTAACACCGCTGCTCAAATCACCATCAGGTTCGATTCCAGCCTCGGGCAACTGTCTGTTCTGGAGTTTGCACATTCTCCCTGCATCTGCGTGGGCTTCATCTGGGTGCTCCAGTTTCCTCCCACAGTCCAAAGATGTGCTGGTTAGGTGGGTTGGCCATGAGAAATTGCCCATAGTGTTCAGGGATGTGTGGGTTAGGTAGATTAGCTATGGGAAATGCAGGGTTATTAGATAGGGTTGGGCATGAGTCTGCAGAGGATACTAGTTGGAAGGTCAGTTTGGACTCGATTGGCCAAATGGCTTACTTCCACACTGTTGGGATTTGATTTTTAAAAATCCTCATAACTTACAATCCCTCCACATTTGACTCATTAGTAAATTTGGAAACATGGTTCCCTCATCCAGGTCATTTATATATATCGTGAATAACTGAGGCCCACTATTTGGTATCCCATTATTTTGAGATTGTCCTGGCTGATTTCAACAGGGTCTATAATGGAGGCCAGTCAAAGCATTCAAGTAATGATCAGCAGTCTTTGCGGAACTCTTAGAAAAGAAAGGACATGAATGGCTGATGATTCCACAATGGCAGGATCTCAATTTATTTGCTGTCATTCTTAATTATTTCTTCATGAGCACTCGAAAATATTATGAAGACCAAATCAAAAATATTGTTGATGCTGGAAATACCAAAAGACCATCAAAATAAACAAGTCAAATAGCTCAGTAGGTCTGGCAACATCTGTGCAGAAAAACAGAGATGACATTTCAGGTCAGTGAACTTCCAATTGAGCTGAAGAGAAACTGAAATGGATTAGATTAGATTAGATTACTTTACAGTGTGGAAACAGGCCCTTCGGCCCAACAAGTCCACACCGACCCGCCGAAGCGCACCCACCCAGACCCATTCCCTACATTTACCCCTTCACCTAACACTACAGGCAATTTAGTATGGCCAATTCACCTGACCTGCACATTTTTGGACTGTGGGAGGAAACCGGAGCACCCGGAGGAAACCCACGCAGACACGGGGAGAATGTGCAAACTCCACACAGTCAGTTGCGTGAGGCGGGAATTGAACCCGGGTCTCAGGCGCTGTGAAGCAGCAGTGCTAACCACTGGAAGAGTTTATAAGCTATTGAAATTGGAGTGGGGGAGGGGTAGGAAGAAAAGATAGAAATTCTGTGACTGGATTTTTCTTACATTCACTCACGGGATGTGGGTGTTGCTGGCTGGCCAGTATTTGTCACTCATCCCTAGTTGCCCTTGAGAAGGTGGTCCATATGCTGTGGTCAACCCACAATACTGTTAGGGAGGGATTTCCAGGATTTTGACCCAGCAACTGTAAAGGAATGGTGATAAATTTTCAGGTCAGGATGCTGAATGGCTTGGAGGGGAACATGCGGGAGGTGGTGTTCCCCATGTACTTACTGCCCTGATCCTTCTAGACAGTGATTGTTGTAGGTTTGGAAGGTGCAGACCCAGATTTTTGATGAATTTATGCAGTGCACGGTACATATTGCTGATATTGAATTTCAGTAGTGGAGGGAGTTGATGTAGTGCCAAGCAACTAGACTGCTTTGTATTGCATTGTCATAGAGTCTTAGAGCTGTACAGCATGGAATCAGACCATTTGGTCCATGCCACCCAGATATCCTAAATTAATCTAGTCCCATTTGTCAGCGTTTGGTCCATTGCCCTCTAAGCCCTTCCTATTCATGTACCCTTCCAGATGACTTTTAAATGTAATTGTACCATGTTATGGATCAGATCAAACTCCCTCAAACTATATCAAGAAGATAGCCCAGACAGTAACTTTTATCTTATTTCAAGGGAAGTGTGGGGTTCTGAATTCCAGAAGTGATTTGATTGGTCAAACTACTGGGCTTAAAGCAAAACACACTTCATTCTTGCACCGCACTTAAAATGTAAACAAAAACAGAATTGGCATAACGTTAACTCTATTGAAACATTTAAACTGATATATATTATTTAACTAATGCTCATCAACTGTTCCAATATAGCAGCTTCCCATAAACATACCCTTGCCAAAGGCAAATTCAGCAAAGCAGATTCCCCTCACTTGCTATCTCCTCCAGTCCAGGAGAAAGGAAACATCGAAAGAATGAATCCAGCAGCAGCAGAGAGAGAGGGAGACAGAGAGAGACAGAGACAGAGAGAGAGACAAAGAGAGAGAGAGAGAGAGAGATGTATCTAGCAGCTTCAACTCCAAAAACCCCAACATCAACCCCTGCAAACAAAACTAAAACTGAGTCTGTGTGAGCTTGACTCCACCCACTTCTGCTTCCTTTGGTATAACATAAAAAAAACCCAAAGCTGTTTACTCTGCTCTCCATGGAGCAGACACCTCGATGCCAGATTTACAATATCCCTCTTCAGGGGAAACAGGACAGAACAATTCCGACTTAAAGGAACATCCTGTCATAGATGGTGACAAGCTTCTTGACTGTTGTTTAAGCTGCATTCACCCAGGTAAGTGGGGGTGGGAGGAGGCGGGAGTATTCCATCACACTCCTGACTTGTCCCTTGTTGATAGTGGACAGGCTTTGTGGAGTCAAGTGGTAGTTACTCACTCCAGTATTCCCAGCCTCTGATCTGCTCTTGTAGTCACTGTGTTTATGTGATGAGTCCAGTTGAGTTTCTTGTCAATGGTAACCCCCAGGATGTTAAAAATCACACAACACCTGGTTATAGTCCAACAGATTTAATTGGAAGCACTAGCTTTCGGAGCATCGCTCCTTCGTCAGGTGGTAATGGAGGGCTCAATCCTAACACACAGAATTTATAGCAAAAATTTACAGTGTGATGAAACTGAAATTATACATTGAAAAATACCTTGATTGTCTGTTGAATCTTTCATCTGTTTGAATACCATGATAGTTTCACTTCTTTCAAGTGTAAATCAAAAAACCATTTTTTAAAAAGTTGCATTCTCAAGTTAGCTGTTAACAATGGGTGATAGCTAGACAATATGTTGAAGGTGTTAGCCTCCTGTCTATGCTATGATGTTTAGATTGATTCTAATCTAAAAGGTGAGAAAACAGGGTTTTACATGAATGCATGCAGTTTTTGAGCAAAGTACAATGTAACCTTGCAAGTACAAATCCATCCCACAAAATATATGTGTGCATGTGGGTCTTTGTCTGTGTGTCTGTGTATGTCTGGGGTGGGGGGTTGTGAGTGTCTGTGAGAGAGAGTGTATGTGTGTGTGTGAACGTAGAGTGGTCTAAGTCTCTGAGAGGATGCCTGTGTGATTGTGGGAGTGTGTGTGTTTGTAAGGGTGTGTGTGAGTGTCTGTGTGCGTGTCTGTGTATATGTATGTCCGTGTGTATGTGTGTGTATAGGAGTGCCTGTGTGTGTGTGTGTAGGAGTATCTGTGCATGTGTATAGTGCAATGGTGGTCACCTGTAATGTGACATGAACCCAAGGTCCCGGTTGAGACCCTCCCTATGGGTACCGAACTTAGCTATCAGCCTCTGCTCGGCCACTTTTCGCTGCTGCCTGTCCCAAAGTCCACCTTGGAGGATGGTCACCCGAAGGTCCGAGGTCGAATGTCCTGGACCACTGAAGTGTTCCCCAACTGGGAGGGAACCCTCCTGTCTGTTGATTGTTGTGAGGTGCCCATTCATCCGTTGCCATAGCCTTTGTTCGGTTTCCCCAATGTACCATGTCTCCGGGCATCCTTGCCTACAACATATAAGATAGACAACATTGGCTGAATCACATGAGTACCTGCCAGGTACAAGGTGAGAGGTGTCCCCATGTGTAATGGTGGTATCTATGTCCACACTCTGACACGTCTTGTGACAGGGATATATGGAGTTGTCCTGAGAGCCGGGCAGCTTGCTACGAACAATGATCTGTTTGAGGTTTGGCAGTTGTTTAAAGGCGAGCAATGGAGGTGTGGGGAAGGTCTTAGTGAGGTGTTCATCCTCATTGATAATGTGTTGCAGGTCACAAAGAACATGGTGTAGTTTTTCAGCTCCTGGGAAATACTGAACAACGCAGGGTACCCTGTTGGTTGCAGCACGTGTCTGTCTCCTGAGGAGGTCATTACAGTTCCTTGCTGTGGCACGTTGGAACTGGAGGTCGATGAGTTGAGCATCATACCCTGTTCTTGTGAGGGCATCCCTGAATACTTCCAGGTGCCTGTCCCGTTCCTCCTCACCTGAGCAGATCCAGTGTACACGTAGGGCTTGTCCATAGGGGATGGCTGTTTTAATCTGTTTTGGGTGGAAGCTGGAGAAGTGTAGCATTGTGAGTCTGTGGGTTTGTGGTAGAGTGTGGTGCTGAGGTGCCCATCCTTGATGGAGATGCATGTGTCCAAGAATGAGAAAGATAGCAGAGAGTAGTCCATGGTGAGTTTGATGGTGGGATGAAACTTGTTGATGTCACTGTGTAGTTTTATCAGTGACTCCTTGCCATGGGTCCAGAGGAAGAAAATGTCGTCAATGTACCTGGTGTACAATGTCGGTTGGAGATCCTGCATAGAGAAGAAATCTTGTTCGAACCTGTGCATAAAAATGTTGGCATATTGGGGTGCAAATTTGGTCCCCATGGCTGTTCCATGTGTCTGGATGAAGAACTGGTTGTCAAAGGTTGAAGATGTTGTGATCGAGGATAACGCGGATGAGCTGTAGGATGGTGTTTGGAGACTGGCAGTAGTTAGTGTTGAGTACTGAGGCTGTTGCCGCGATGCCATCATTGTGGGGGATGCTGGTGTAGAGTGCGGAAACGTCCATTGTAATGAGGAATATTCCCAGTTTGACTGGTCCATGGGTGCTGAGCTTCTGTAAGAAATCCATAGTGTCACAGCAGAAGCTGGGGATCCCCTGTACAATAGGTTTCAAGTACCAGGACCTGATCAGGTGTACTTGAGAACTCTGTGGGAAGCTAGAGAAGTGATTGCTGGGCCTCTTGCTAAGATATTTGTATCATCGATAGTCACAGGTGAGGTGCCAGAAGACTGCAGGTTGGCTAACGTGGTGCCACTGTTTAAGAAGGGCAGTAAAGACAAGCCAGGGAACTATAGACCGGTGAGCCTGACCTCGGTGGTGGGCAAGTTGTTGGAGGGAATCCTGAGGGACAGGATGTACATGTATTTGGAAAGGCAAGGACTGATTAGGGACAGTCAACATGGCTTTGTGC
>NC_057722.1:70503064-70504659 GCF_004010195.1 Chiloscyllium plagiosum | reverse complement strand
GGTGAGAGGGGAAAGATATAAAAGAGACCTAAGGGGCAACTTTTTCATACAGAGGGTGGTGTGTGTATGGAATGAGCTGCCAGAGGATGTGGTGGAGGCTGGTACAATTGCAACATTTAAGAGGCATTTAGATGGGTATATGAATAGGAAGGGTTTGGAGGGATATGGGCCAGGTGCTGGCAGGTGGGACTAGATTGGGTTGGGATATCTGGTTGGCATGGACAGATTGGACCGAAGGGTCTGTTTCCATGCTGTACATCTCTATGACTCTCTGACTCTCTGCCTTCAACATAGCCGGAGAGATTCTCACGCAGGGTCCCATTGCCTGATACGATGGGACGTCCTGGTGTGTTGGCTTTGTGTAGCTTTGGAAGTCAGTCGAAGTCACCTACACGAGAACGACGTGGGATGAGGGCACGTTGGGAACTCGAAGGACTGGATCCAAAGTCCTGATCAATGTGTTTAATTCACGGGTGTGTTCTTTGGTCGGATCAGCTGGTAGTTGCCTGTAGTGTTCCTGGTTGTTCAGTTGTCGGTACACTTCCTCTCAGTAGTCTGTTCTATTCTGAATGACAATGGCTCCTCCTTTATCTGCTGGTTTGATGACAATGTTGTGATTGGCTTTGAGAGCCTGGATGGCATTGCATTGGGAACGGGTGGTGTTTTGCTCTACCTTGTGGGTATGGCTGATGAATCTGGCATTTATATATTTCCTGACGGATGTTGATAGTGAAGGATTCAGTGATGGTTACACCATTGAATGTCAGGGGGCAGTGGATGGTTGGTCTATTACTATGTCCAGGTCTTGCTACATTTGGACATGGACTGTCTCAGTAGCTGGGGAATGGCGAAGGATGCTGAACATTGTGCAATTATTGGCAAACCGTCCCATTTCTGACCTTATGCTGGAGGGAGGATCATTGACAAAGCAGCTGAAGATGGTTGAGCCTCGGACTCTACCCTAAGGAACCTCTGCAGAGATGTTGTGAAGCTGAGATGACTGACCCAAAACAGCCATGACCATCTTCCTATCTGTCAAGTATGACTCCAACTAGGCAATGAATGGCAAAGGAGATTAGTGACAGACAATTTATGATACAACAGTCAAAAAGAGTGGTAATGGATATGGTGAAGAACCAAAAACGAGGGCCAAATGAGGCGTGAGTTGCTCCATAAAAACCATATGAATGGAATGTGAAAGGACAGTGAAACAAGCCATCAACAAACTCAGAAAAACAAGCAAAGTGATGAGAAATATAAACACACAGAATGGAGGCAGATGCCTATGACTTAAAGATATGGAACTCAATGTTGAGGCCAGAAGGCTGTGAAATGGCAGTTTGAAAGATAGGGACTTGTTCCTTTAGCTAATTTTGTTCCCACAAGAAAGTTTCTATACCTGGCCTGCTACTGTGAGGCTCAATACAGGCAATTCAAAAGGATCAAACAGAGAATGGTGGACAGGAACGGTGGGAATTTCAGTGAATACCACTCGAATGGGGAGAATCCCACTGTGCCCAGTGACAGCACTGCCAATGATGGGAGCACTGCCAGTAAGAGGGAGTATTGTCAGAGGGGGGGGGGGGGGAGTACTG
>NC_057722.1:70456869-70502626 GCF_004010195.1 Chiloscyllium plagiosum | reverse complement strand
CAGTGAGGGGCAGTACTGTCAGTGAGGGGGGAGTACTGTGAGTGAGGGGGCAGTATTGTCAATGAGGGGGGAGTACTGTGAGTGAGGGGATCACTGTCAGTGAGGGGCAGTACTGTGAGTGAGGGGAGTACTGTGCAGACCAGTGCTGAATGTGTAGACACTTTGCCGACATGACCCAAAAGCTTGAGCAGCTGACATGGAACATGGAGGAAGAGCAGTCAGACATTCTGGTGTTAGAATCGGGAGTGTAGTGCTGGAAAAGCACAGCAGGTCAGGCAGCATCCGAGGAGCAGGAGAATCAATGTTTCGGGCGTGATCTTCCCGAAACGTCGATTCTCCTGCCCCTCGGATGCTGCCTGACCTGCTGTGCTTTTCCAGCACCACACTCTCAACTCTGACCTCCAGCATCTGCAGTCCTCACTATTCGGGCCTGTTACTCCATTCAATGAGATCATGACTGATCTGTGGACTCACCACCACATCCCTCATAACTTTGCTTAATGAAGTTTTATCTATCCCAGATTTAAAATTAATAACTGATCCAGCATCCTGTGCCATTAGGGGAAGAGAGTTCCAATCATCCACTGTGCTTTGTGTGTGGAAGTGCTTCCTAACGACTCTCCTGAACAGTCTGGACCGACTCCTCAGACAATCCCCAACCCGTGGAAATAATATATCATTATCCACCTTGCCTTTTCCTGTTAATAGATTGAAGATTTTGATTAGTTAACTCCTTAGTCTCTAAATATGAGAGGAAACAGGCCTCATTAGTACAATCTCTCCACATAACTTAACCCCTGAAGTTCGGGTATCGCTCTTGTAAATGCGCATTGCACTCCCTCCAAGGCCCATCTATTCTTCCTGAGGTGTGGTGCCCACAGATCTGCTCACAGTATGCTTTCTCATTTCTTTTATTTGAGAAGCTTGCAAACCAATTGAAGTGGTCAGCACAAAGCTAGATGCTGAGCATGCAAAGCAGATTATTAGGCAAGGCCACACAATGTTTATGTTGTGCCTTGTGACGAGATTTCAGTAGATGATAAGGTACAACAGGAAATGTATCTCCTGTGCTTACAAGTTAGCCCCTAAAACTTACCAGCAAGCATTCTGAAGCTTCGAAACACATCCTGAATAAATACGAGATTCACACCATTTGTATGATCTTTTGATTTCCATATCTTTGATCTCTCTGCCTATAAAGTCTGTATGTGCCCTGATATCTCCATTCACCTTCTGCCGCCCCTTCTATCTCCCATGGGAATTTCCCGCTGCTATACTAACTGCTGTGTACATACTGCCACAAGCAAAGGTTGAGGAAGCTCTGGATGTGCTGTACTCCGCCACTAACACCCTGGAGATGGAACACCCCGAGGCCCTGCTTATTGTAACTGGCGACTTCAATCAAGTCAATCTAAGGAAGGTGTTGCCTAAGTACCACCAGAGCATTACCTACCCCAGCAGGAACCCGAACGTTTTAGACCACTGCTACACCACTGGGAAGGATGCCTACCGCTCCATCCCCCGCCCTCATTTCGGGAACTCCGACCACAATGCCTTGTTTCTTCTCCCGGCTTCCAGGGAAAAGCTCAAACAGGAGACCCCCCTCGAGGATACAGGCCCAGTGCTGGTCGGAGGATGCAGAGGATCAACTCCGGTGCTGTCTGGAATCGGCTGACTGGGCCGTGTTCAAACAGGCCGCCACCACTGTCACAGACTTCATCAGCAAGTGTGTGGAGGACTGTATACCGAGGAAGTCAATCTGGGTGTTCCCCAACAGGAAACCCTGGATGACTCAGGACACACAGAATCTGCGAAAAACCAGGCATGAGGCCTTCAGATCAGGAGACCCTCTCAAACATAAGGAATCCAAGTATGACCTTCACAGAGCCACTAAGATAGCCAAGGACAAACTAGGGACCCAGACAGACAGCCGGCGACTATGGCAAGGACTGAATGACATCACAGGTTCTAAAAAGAAACAGTGCAAGATTGCAGATGATGACACATACCCAAATCTACCACATCCTCTGGAAGTTCATCCCACCCAGGAACCACTCTGACATCTGGAGGACTCCCTGCAGTCCTTTTCAGATAATCCCATGGAATTGTTTATATCCACCTGATGGACAACAAAATTCATCTGAAAAATGACCCTGCTGACCATGCAGCACTCCCTCACTGTTACACTGAACTTTCAGCCCACACTATGTACTTAGGTTCTGGAGTGGAACTTTAAAGCCACAAACTTTTGATGCTTGAGGTGGGAGGGCGAGCAGTGCCAAATCAGCTAGCCTTTGAGATGCTAGTTTTAGAAATATGAACATTTGTTCATCTTATCAAAAGTTAGACAACCAGCCCTGGCAGCAGAATACTATGAGTTAACTCACAAAGTAAACGAGCATCTGGAAAGTCTCACAAACAAAGAAGAGATTGAAGGAGGGTAGACAAAACTGGAGGGAAAGGAGATTGTGAGCAGAAAACAGAAATAACCTCAACGTTTACGGATAAACACAGAGGGTAGAGGGGGACAAAGCCCCTCCATGTGTTTTCACTGTTAAAGCCAGGACACCTAAAGGAAACTGGTGAGCCTTGTTTGATTGGCTCTTTGTCCAGTACGTCCACAATTCATTACCTCCACCGCAGTGACTGTGCTGAGTACCAGGAGGCTCAGTGGTTAGCACTGCTGCCTCATAGCACTAGGATCCAGGTTTGATTCCAGCCTCAGGTGACTTTCTGTGTGGAGTGTGCACATTTATAGAATCCCTACAGTATGTAAACAGGCCATTTGGCCCAACAAGTCCACACCGGCCCTCTGTGGAGCAACCCACCCAAACCCTTTCCCTTATGTTATCACTCTACATTTAACCCTAAACTACACATCTGCAAACACTATGGACAATTTAGCATGGCCAATTCACCTAACCCGCACACCTTCAGACTGTGAGAGGAAACCAGAGCACCTGGAGGAAACCCACACAGACACGGGGAGAATGTGCAAACTCCACACAGACATGTGTGGGTTAGATGGATTGGCCATGCTAAATCACCCATAATTTCCAGGGATGTGTGGGTTAGTCATGGGAAAGGCAAGGTTACAGGGATGGGGTAGGGGGGTGAGTCTGGGCAGGATTTTCTTTGGAGGGTCAGGTCAGGATGGACCTGTTGGGCTGAATGGCCTGTTTTCACACTGCAGGAATTCTATTCTATGCAGCGACTTGCCAAGGTACCTGCAAGCTCTACTACCTCGGGGTAACAGATGCATGAGAACCCCTCCACCCACACGTTCTACAAATCACTCACTTGGAACCAAAACACCGTACCATTACTGTCACTGCAGCAAAAGCCTGGAATTCTGCAACAGCATTCTGGGGGGTTTTGTAACATGGAAAATGATCCCCAACCTAATACAGTTCAGTAGGATACCCAAAACCGTGAAGCTTCTGGCTGAGGTGGGGTGAATTGACTCCCATCCTTCATTAAGCTTCCCCCGCCCTCCTTTGTGCAAATCTTTCTCCCAGAACCAAATGAATTGATGTTTTGACAAGAACAAAATTAAGCAGGCCTTCTTGAATTAGCAAAATGTCTGAATGTATTTATTTGTTACTCAACCCAAAACAAAATGCACACATACAAGCACACACAGATTAAAAACAAGAGCAAGTCAAAACAGTGGATGCAAAAAACAAAACAGATCCACAAATCAATCTCGGAATTGTTTGTGAAGAGTGCACAGCTGAACGTTGAGGCCACTGCAATTGGGTATCCTGATAACATTGTCGTTAGAGGATAAACAATTGGCTTTGAAATAACTCCACAAAGGCCGATATCCTGTCACAAAGTCACCCTTTATTCACACCTGCATTAGACATGACACTGACCCAGCTAGCTCAGAGTTCGCTCCTAGAGTAAACAGAACCTCTGACGCTCCTGTTTTTATCTGTTAGCCAGGACTCAATCAGGAAACTCCATGTTCTATGATGTTCACCTGGCTGACCTGTTTCTAATCACTACAGACTTCGCAGTCTTTGGTTTTGCAGACTGATTGCAGTTTGAATGTTCTAAATGTCTTTTTTACCATGATTGGGTTTCAGCATTCAGAATGAGCGAGAGTCCTTTTGCAGTCCCATTTAATTTGGTTTGCTGCACTAAGAGTTAGAGATAACTTTTCCTGCAAAACAGGAAATTGTTCATTGATTGTGACTGTCAGAACACACCTACACTGAAACGTAGGCTGATACATGAGAGCATTCAGTCTCACTAGTGCACTCCAGTAGAGTTGAAACTGACTTTATAACCCCTGTCCTTGTGTATACTTCCAAGTGAAAAATACAAAATGTGTCTACAGTTTGGAACATAATGCTGTTGACTCAGGGTTATCAACTTCTCAATATTCTTACAATCACAACAGATCACCGTCCAATCTGTTTGAAGTTTCTTTGATACCATTAAGTCTTCCATCCTTTGCGCCCCACTAAGATTTTATAAAATTAGCTGTAATAGGTTCATAGAGATGTACAGCATGGAAACAAATCCTTTGGTCCAACTCATCCATGCCGACCGGATATCCCAACCTAATCTAGAACATTTGCTAGCACCAGGCCCATATCCCACCAAACCCCATTGAGATACAACATAAATGGTGTAATTGTACCAGCTACCGCCACTTCCTCTGGCAGCTCATTCGTACTACCTTTTGTGTGAAAAAGTTGCCCTTTTGGTCCCTTTTAAATTTTTCCCCTCTCATCCTAAACCTATGCCCTCTAGTTCTGGACTCCCTGACCGCAGGGAAAATACTTTGTATATTTATCCTATCCATGCCCTTCATGATTTTATAAACCTCTATAAGGTCACCCCTCAGCCTCCGACACTCCAGGGAAAACAGTCCCAGCCTATTCATCCTCTCCCTATAGCTCAAATCCTCCAACCCTGGCAACATCCTTGTAAATCTTTTCTGAACCCTTTCAAGTTTCACAACAAACCAAATGCCTTCTTCGCTATCCTATTTACCTGCGACTCTGCATTCAAGGACACTCCCTAGGACCTTACCATTAAGTGTATAAGTCCTGCTCTGATTTGCTTTTCCAAAATGAAGCACTTCGCATTTATCTAAATTAAACATCATCTGCCACTCGGTGCATTGGCCCATCTGATCAAGAATCTATTGTTCTCTGAGGTAACCTTCTTCCCTGTCCACTAAACCTCTAATAATGGGGTCATCTGCAAACTTACTAACTATAACTACTGTGTTCACATCCAAGTCATTCATATAAATGAAAAAAAGCAGTGGACCCAGCATCGATCACCACCACCCTCTGTCTTCTACCTTTGAGCCAGTTCTGTATCCAAATGGCTAGTTCTCCCTGTATTCCATGAGGTCTAACCTTGCTAATCAGTCTCCCATGGGGAACCTTGTCGAACGCCTTACTGAAGTCCATATAGATCACATCTACAACTCTGCCCTCATCAATCCTCTTTGTTACTTATTTAAAGTTCAATCCAGTTCATGAGATATGTTTTCCCATGTACAAAGCCATGCTGACTGTTCCTAATCAGTCCTTGCCTTCTAAATCCTGTCACTCAGGAGTGCCTCCAACAACTTGTCCAACACCGATGTCAAATTCATCGGTCTCTTGTTCCCTGGCTTGTCCCTACCATCTTTCTTAAACAGTGGCACCACGTTAGCCATCTCCAGTCTTCCGGCACCTCCCCTGTGACTATCAATGATACAAGTATCTTAGCAAGAGGCCCAGCAATCACTTCCCAGAGTTTTAGGGTACACCTGATCTGGTCCTGGGGATTTATCCACTTTTATGCGTTTCAAGACATCCAGCACCTCCTCCTCTGTAATGGACATTTTTCAAAATGTCACCATCTATTTCCCCACATTCTATATCTTCCATGTCCTTATTCACAGTAAATACTGATGCAAAATACTCGTTTAGTAACTCGCCTATCTACTGAGGCTCCACACATAGGCTGCCTTGCTGATTTTTGAGAGGCCCTATTCTCTCCCTAGTTGCCCTTTTGTCTTTAATGTATGTATAAAATCCCTTTGGAGTCTCCTTAACCCTATTTGCCAAAGCTATCTCATGTCCTCTTTTTGCCCTCCTGATTTCCCTCTTAAGTATACTCCTGCTGCCTTTATACTCTTCGAAGGATTCACTCGATCTCTGCTGTCTTTCCTAATGAAGGGCTTATACCCCATATGTCGACTCTCCTGCTCCCCAGATGCTGCCTGATCGGCTGTGCTTTACCAGCACCACCCTCTTTGGTTCGAATCTCCAGCATCTGCAGTCCTCACTTTCTCGCTGTCTATATCTGACATATGCTATCTTCTTTTTCTTAACCAAGCCCTCAATTTCTCTAGTTATCCAGCATTCCCTGCACCTACCAGCCTTCCCTTTCACCCTAACAGGAATATACTTTCTCTGGGCTCCTGTTATTTCATTTTTGAAGGCTTCCCATTTTCCAGCCGTCCCTTTAAAAGCGAACATCTGCCCCCAATCAGCTCTTGAAAGTTCTTGCCTAATATCGGCGAAATTAGCCTTCATCCAATTTAGAAATTCAACTTTTAGATCCGGTCTATCCTTTTCCATCACTATTTTAAAACGAATAGAATTATGGTCGCTGGCCCCAAAGTGCTCCCCCACTGACACCTCAGTCACCTGCCCTGCCTTATTTCCCAAGTTTTGCACTTTTTCTAGTAGGTACATCCACATACTGAATCAGAAAATGTTCTTGTACACACTTAACAAATTCCTCTCCATCTAAAACCTTAGCACTGTGGGAGTCCCAGTCTATGTTTGGAAAGTTAAAATCCTGACCATAACCATTCAGTTATTACCTCGGTAGTAGTCCTCTTTTTAAAACAGTGCATTTTAGAATTAGGGCTATAAATGTCAGTAATACACTGGAGTTCTGATCTGTGGACACGACAGTATTGATCCCTCATTGACTCCAGTGGTTCAAAAGGCCACCTTTTCAAGGGCCTCTAGGGCTGGACAATAAATGCAGACTCAGCCAGCGATACTCATACCCCACCAAATATCTTTTCCAAAGTTGTATTTTGTACACTGTCGATTTGAGAAGAAGTAATATACCATGATTGAAAACCAATGACCTAGTGTGAACCGCAATATTCAGATACAATAATTTAATCTTTATTAACTTTACAGTTTGTCGGCCAAATTTAGTGCCTTGTAGTCTGTAGTGATGTGTTTCTTTCATGCATGGCGAAGAGAGTGTTTCTGTTTGTACACATTCATGGGAAATAGAGCACATTTGTACATTTTTAATGTTTTTACCTGGATGTGTTTTAATAATAAAGTTACTCAGTTACATGTTTAACTTAAGAACATTTCCTGGCTTAATTTTTGCCAGCTGTGCATAGCCAAGAACATACCAAATTGACAACCCAACACCCTTTTAAATTTCACATTTGTTGAAGCCAAACCAGAGATGGAAAGGAGAGGACATTAACACTCCAACATGTCATGTGACAAACACAACAGGAATCCCAATTTCTACTGATCAAATAGATAAAAATTAGTATTCCTACCATCAAGTGTGATAGTGATTAAACTACAAAAAGGACTCTAAAAGTTATTTAGTGCTGTGTCATCTAATGAAGAAAAACCCTGTCATTTCAATTTCTATTACTCGGACCACAACATTGTCTTCTGAATAAACTGAAGCCAGCACTGATTCAATAACACCCTCATATTCGAACAATACGTTGTATTTTGAAAGCCAAGGTTCACTGGCACGTAATTACATGACAAACATGTGACCAGCTTGTTTTTTTTTTAAAGATGTTGGATTAAACAAAGGTTTCATAAAATGCTCCATTTCCCCCAGTCACAAGCATAGCGCACATTTCTTTGTTCCTGCAACCCTTTAGAAGGCTAACTGCCTTGATAAGCATTTTCCCCTACAGTATGCCCCTTTCTCCTCGCAGTGCCATGGTTGTCTAGCTCATACCCCCTCACATAAACAAGCACATACCTCCTGCATCTGGTAGGAAACTGAAGTGTAGCCAATGCTTTTCTCCATTTTTAGTAGAGAATTCAGAAGGAACCTCTTTACTCTCAGTGTGGTGAGAGTGTGGAAATGGCTTCTATGGGAAGTAGATAAAATGAATAGAACACATGAATTTATGGGGAATCTGGATAAATGTATGAAGGAGAATAGAACTGGATGTTACAACTGAATGATGAAAGGTGGAAGGATGCTCTACTGGAACATAAACATTGGCATAGACTAGATGGACTGGATGGACTGGATATTGGCATAGACTAGATGGACTGGATGGACTGGATGACCTGTTTCTGATTTTGCGAGAACATCGAGGGCTAAAGGGGCAACTTGATAAAAGTGCATAAAATAATGATAGTCATGGAGGGGATGGATAGTCGGGAGTCTTTTACCCAGGGTGGAAATGATAAATATTACAGGACATCCATGAGGGGGGTAAGTTTAATAGAGACGTACAAGGCAGGTTTTTTACACAAAGGGTGGTAGGTGCTTGAAATATGCTGCCGGGGAAGCAGTAGAAGCAGGTATGGTAGCAACATTTGAGAGGCATTTTGACACACATATGAACAGGCAGTGAATAGAGGGATATGGATCATGTGCAGGGAGATGGGGTTAGTACAGAATGGCATCCTGGTCGGCACAGACATGATGGACTGAAGGGCCTTTTCCATTCAATGTTCTGTAAATCCTGTCTCATCCCACACAATTCCATCCGAAATCACAAAGATTTACTTATTTATACATTTCATCATAAGTGGCAATATAATTTGATTTTGTGGAATCTACATTAAAAAAAGAATTAAGAATCTTTCTTCCTTTCCAATTTCTATTCATTCTCCACCCCACCCCAGCAATATGATTTGCCTTTTCTGGAGGACATTATCTAACTACGTGACTTTTACTTGAACCATAGTTGGCTCAGCTTTGACATGCATTAAGGAGAAGTTTGAACGTTCTGGGTGAATGGGACAAAAGCTTATTTCAATGCATTCAGGTGTGGCCCAGTTTAGCTGCAGGATTAAGCTCCCTTTGCATTGCCACATCAATATGCTTCCACCCCCAATCAACTGCAGTGCGTTTGCATTTTGTTCCAACAACAAATCCAATCTGTGATCAGACGTAAGCCACAATGACGCCGAGTTTTGTCCTGGTAAGTGATTTGTGCTGAATGCACAGGGTCATCAGGAAGGTGTACATTAAAGTCTCAGAGTGAGGGAAGGCCACTTTCTTGCATAGCAAGAGAAAGACCAGGGCAGAAGTTTAACCAACCTTTCATAGAATCCTCACAGTGTGGAAGCAGGCCACTCAGCCCATCGAGTCCACAATGACCCTCTGCAGAGCATCTTACCCAGACCCACCGCCCTACCTTATCCCTGTAAACCCTACATTTCCCATGCACATCTTTGGACTGTGTGACAATGCTGTCACTTGAGGAGGTTATTTTGTTCTGGTCTTATTTGAAGATATGTTGTAAGACAGAGAAGCTGAGTTGTCTCGAGGCAAGTAAACAATTTAATAAGGCCTTCGTTTTTTTTAAAAGTTGGAACAATGGGAGCAGCCTGGGTGTGGCCAGCTCTCACACACCAGACTTTCTAGTTTTTTTGTTAGTTTTAAGCAGAAGCCTTTAGGGCCTCAGAAGGTTCAGTGAATGTCTCCATGCTACTTCTCCCTTTGAATGTTCTCTTGATATTTTCCTCTTGGAGTGGAGAACTGCATGTGAGAATCTGTATCTGAATTTGCCAAGGAGTGTATTTGTGGGGTGCCACTATACTGCTACAGTTAATTAATACTAAGAACTAATCTATTACGTGGTGAAGTTTTCTAGTCGTTAAGTTATTCTAAATTTCTATTTCTTTTGTTTGTATTTGAACTTAAATAAATTGTGTTTTGCTTCACGTCTCGTAGTTTGACCATTCACATTGCATCGGGAACACAGCACTTCCAATCTACCTTTAAAAAAGAAAAAGTCTAGGCCACCTTCTTAAAATATTTTGAGGAGTTCTGGTCTGGTCCATTACAGAGGAAACCCATGCAGACGCAAGGAGAACATGCAATCTCCACACGGACAGTCACCTGAGGAATCGAACCCGGGTACCTGGCAATGTAAGGGAGCAGTGCTAGTGGCTGAGCCACCATGCTCCCTACCACCCACCTCCCCCTCACTGTATTTGTAATGAGGGGACCAGGTTCTAACACGTTCCATAATGGAAGGCTTCAGCATGTACACTAAGAATATGGACATTTGATTTGTCAGTGAGTTCAATAATTTCAAATTACAATTTCTGTTCCTGCTTTCTCAAGACAGTAGATTCTGGTCATAGTTCTTACTGATACGACCTATATCTCCTCCAGGGCTGTTTTTGCTCGTCCCATTACCACATTGCTTTTGCCTAACCCTTTGTCATTTAATTCCTATTCTCTGCCACTCTGTCACAGAACCCCCACACTGTTCATTTCCTCTTTCCCCTAGTTCTATACTTGCTTAAAAACAAGTTTCACACATTTAATCGCTTCCAATCCTGATGAAAGCCAGGATGGTAGCTACCTCATGAAGGAGCAGCGCTCCAAAAGCTAATATTTCCAAATAAGCCTGTTGGTCTATAATCTGGTGTTGTGTGATGTTTAATTTAGTTCTGATGAAAGGTAATTAAGCTTAAACTTTAGAGACTCAGACTTTAAACTTGAACTTTGATTATTTTCTTTTTGCTGTTCACAGACTCTTCCTGGCACATTAAGTAATTGCAGAACTTTTTGATTTTATTATAGTGTGCATGCAGTTGCAATTCATGGAGTAATTTCAAGATCGATTGCTTGTGAACTTTAGAGGTAAACCATTCTGGGTGGTTTCTGCACAGCAGCATCCTTTCCACTGCACCACTACACCAGTTCTCCTTGTTCCCTCCAAGGCACTTTCAGCCTCAACATGGTCATACTTCATCTTTACTGGAGATGTCAATGCCAAGCCAATTAATTTTCAATTCAAATGAATGTTCTCTCGGAAAGGGAGATCCACAGAGAGTGGGAATAAAAGTCTTGAAATAGCTTCACAGTGATTTGGTCCCTGTAAATATAGAGTCACAGCGTCACAGAGATGCACCGCACAGAATCAGACCCTTCGGTCCAACCCGTCCACGCTGACCAGATATCCCAACCCAATTTAGTCCCATTTGCCAGCATTTGGCCCATATCCCTCTAAACCCTTCTTATTCATATACCCATCCAGATGCCTTTTAAATGCTGTAATTGTACTAACCTCCACCACTATTATTCAATACACACACCACCCTCTGCATAAAGAACTTGCCCTTTAAGTCTCTTTTATATCTTTCCCCTCTCACCCTAAACCTATGCCCTCTAGTTTTGGACTCCCCCACCCCATGGAAAAGACCTTGTCTATTTATCCTATCCATATCCCTCATGATTTTATAAACATCTGAGGTCACCCCTCAGACTCCAACACTCCAGGGAAAACAGCCCCAGCCTGTTCAGCCTCTCCCATTAGCTCAAACCCTCCAACCCTGGCAACATCCTTGTAAATCTTTCCTGAACCCTTTCAAGTTTCACAACATCTTCCTGATAACAGAGAAACCAGAAATACATACAATGTTCAAAAAGTGGCCAAACTAATATCCTGTACAGCCGCAACATGCCCTCCCAACTCCTATACTCAATACTCTGACCAATAAAGTAAAGCATACCAAAGACCTTCTTCACTATCCTATCTACCTGCGACTCCACTCTGAAGGAATTATGAACCTGCACTTTAAGATCTCTTTGTTCAACAACACTCCCCAGGACCTTACCCTACTGCTCCTCAGATGTTGCCTGAACTGCTGTGCTTTTCCAGCACCACTCAACCCAGAATCTGGTTTCCAACATCTGCAGTCATTGATTTTACCATTAAATGTATAAGCCCTGCTCTGATTTGCTTTTCCAAAATGCAGCACCTCACAGCTATCTAAATTAAACTCCATCTGCCACTCCTCAGCCCATGAATCCATCTAATCAAGCATAATTAATACAATGATTTGGTGCGTAAGGCAGAGAGAAGGATGTGTCCACTTACTCAAGTTGTATCGTTGCCTTTCTACTCCATTCCAATCACTCACTTCTCATCGTGGTGTAATTTCAAAGTACATATAATCCTGCAAGAAAATGGTTCCATTCAATATCCACTTGTACAGTATCCTTAACACACCTTACTGTACTTTGCAGAAGGATCATCAAACAAATCTGACATTGAGCCCAAAGGTGATATTGAAAGAAGTGACAAAAAGTGCAACTCCAACCATCCTAAAGGAAGGGAAGGAGATTAACAGCTGAAGATGTTTAATCTAGTGACTGTAGCTCAGAGGGCTGAAGGCAGGGACAGTATCATGGGGCAAAGAGATTTTCCGGATGCTCCGGAGACCAGAGTTCTTGGAACATAAGGGTTGGAGAAAGGCACATAGACAGATGGAATGGGCAAGGCAGAAAGGGTTTTGTGCCAAAATTTGAACTCTATCCTTTTGAGGGATGCAGGGACAGAGTTGATAGCTTAGTGAATTTGTGTCGGCTAGGAGACTTGGAACAGCCAAATTTGAAAGTGCCTAAGAGTACACTAAGTACAGGAGTTGGGAGGTCATGTTGTGGCTGTACAGGACATTGGTTAGGCCACTTTTGGAATATTGTGCGCAATTCTGGTCTCCTTGCTATAACAAGATTCAGTGAAACTTGAAAGCTTTCAGAAACAATTTACAAGGATGTTGCCAGGGTTGGAGGGTTTGAGCTATAGGGAGAGGTTGAACAGGCTGGGGCTGTTTTCCCTGGATGGCGGAGGCTGAGGGGTGACATTATCGAGATTTATAAAATCATGAGGGGCATGGATAGGGTAAATAGAGAAGGTCTCTTCACCGGTTTGGGGGAGTCCAAAACTGCAGGGCATAGGTTTAAGGTGAGAAGGGAAAGATTTAAAAGGAATCAAATTTGGAAGTGCCTAAGAGTACACTGAGTACAGGAGTTGGGAGGTCATGCTGTGGCTGTACAGGACATTGGTTAGGCCACTTTTGGAATATTGTGTGCAATTCTGGTCTCCCTGCTATAACAAGATTCAGTGAAACTTGAAAGCTTTCAGAAACAATTTACAAGGATGTTGCCAGGGTTGGAGGGTTTGAGCTATAGGGAGAGGTTGAACAGGCTGGGGCTGTTTTCCCTGGAGTGGCGGAGGCTGAGGGGTGACATTATCGAGATTTATAAAATCATGAGGGGCATGGATAGGGTAAATAGACAAAGTCTCTTCCCTGGAGTGGGGGAATCCAAAACTAGAGGGCATAGGTTTAAGGTGAAAGGGAAAAGATTTAAAATGAATCTAAGGGACAACGTTTTCATGCGTGTGTGGAACGAGCTGCCAGAGGAAGTGTGGAGGCTGGTACAATTAAAACTTAAAAAGCATCTGGATGAATATATAAATAGGAAGGGTTTAGAGGGATATGGGTCAAATACTGGCAAATGGGACTAGATTAATTTAAGATATCTGGTCAGCATGGACATGTTGGACCGAAGGGTCTGTTTCTGTGTTGTACAAGTCTATGATTCTGACTGTTTATTGCTGAAAGCTACAGCAGTAGATGGGTTGAGAGATGAGCAATATTGTGGAGGTGGCCTTACTAAGGAAGATGTTTGAAGTTGGAAGGTCACTTTGTGTCGGATGAGATGCTATGGTCACACAGTCAGATTCATGTCAAATGCGATTACTTCCATTTCAGCAATGAATTATTCATGGATATAATATGTCCATTTCAATATATCATGATGATGCAACTGATGTAAGCAGATGTCAATACATGCTGACTTAGCTAGTGACACCCACATCCTGTGAATGAATTTAAAAAGGCCTCAGCTATAGGCCGAATGTTATGCTAGCAGCATGAAATCATGTGTTCTCCCACTTTCAGCTTTGCTCTCAATGCTCTATTCTACGATGTCACAATTCTAATTGATTTTACCTTCCCTCACCTAATGCCTATACTTGCCTGCTCTCAATAAAGATGACAAGAAGCTGCTCAGAAACAGGGATTAGAAATAATTTCTGTTTCCATTTCCTAATCCTGGGATGCAAAGATTATATGGAGGTGTTATCATTGATGACAATTAATGTTGTCGAGATGTTGAAACTGATTCTTGCTCTATAATCTATTACGAGGGGGCATAGCTTTAAATTAAGGGGTGGTAGGTATAGGACAGATGTTAGGGGTAGATTCTTTACTCAGCGAGTAGTGAGTTCATGGAATGCCCTGCCAGTAGCAGTGGTGGAATCTCCCTCTTTATGGGCATTTAAACGGGCATTGGATAGGCATATGGAGGATAGTGGGCTAGTGTAGGTTAGGTGGGCTTGGATCGGCGCAACATCGAGGGCCAAAGGGCCTGTACTGCGCTGTATTTTTCTATGTTCTATGTTCTAACCATAATTCTGTTGAAATTGCTTCCATTGTGTTTTCTTGCTTAACCTTTGATGGGATGAGGAAATATTTTCCCAATCTGATCATCAGAGCCAGGCAGGTGACCTGAGTTTATCAGGTACAAACATGTGGATAAGGTAGAAACACAGGCCATTGGCCCTTCCAACCTGCTCTACCATCCAAGAAGATCATGGCTGAATTCATTGTAACCTCAACTTTACATTTCTACATATCCCCAAAGGTCTTTCATCCCCCTTGGTCATTAAGGGCTCTGCCTTAAAAACAATTAAAGACTCTGCACCCATCACCTTTAGATCAAGGAAATTCCAAAGACTCTCAACCCTTAAGTCTCTTTTAAATCCTTTCCCCTCTCGTTTTAAACTTCCGCCCTATAGTTTTGGACTATCTTACCTTGGGAAAAAGACCTTGGCTATTCACCTTACCCATGCCCCTTATGATTTTATAAACCTCTCTAAGGTCACCCCTCAGCCTACGTTGCTCCAAGGAAAACAGCCCCAGCCTGTTCAGCCTCTCCCTCTATCTCAAATCCTCTAACCCTGGTAACATCGTTGTAAATCTTTTCTGAACCCTTTCAAATTTCACAACATCCTTCCTCTATAGCAAGGAGAACAGAATTAAATGCAATATTCCAAAAGTGGCTGAGCCAATGTCCTGTACAGCCGCAACATGACCTCCCAACTTCTCTACTCAATGCACTCATCAATAAAGGAAAGCATACCAAACATCTTCACCATCCTAATCCACTTGCGCTCCACTTTCAAGGAACTATGAACCTTGTATCACAAGGTGTCTTTGTTTGGCAACACTCCCCAGGACCCTACCATTAGGCGGATAAGTCCTGCCATGATTGTCTTACCAGAAATGCAACTGGGCTTAATTATCAGAGCACTCCTCCTGTTATGATTGAACTGAGAAATGGTCACCACTTTGTGGTAAAGGGGCTGTTATGATGCAATGTTCTTGTCTCTAGCTCTGCAGTAGGACCTCTTCTGGCACCCTTACCTTGATAACTTGTTATGATTGCTCTACCTGAATTGGTTTGTACAGTTTTGGATGTCTTGTTACTTTGATTAGACCCGCGGCATGTGTGTCTTATAGCTATCATATTATTCCAGCCATTTCCAGCACCATGTTATTTTAATTTTTTTGTAATTATCTCTCTGTCTCATTTAATCAGCTACCTGACTTGCATGAAGTTCTGGGATTTACATATTAATGAATCGAAACCTGCAATCCATCTAAAAGATGAAAGATTTAACAGAAATCCAGGTTTGTTCAATACATCGCCCAGTTGTACGACACTTTGTTCTTTTACTATAAATTCTGTCCCCTGTGATCCAGCCCCACTAGCTACCTGACAAAGGAGCAGTGCTCTGAAAGCTTATACCTCCAAATAAACCTGTTGGACTATAACATGGTGTTGTGTGATTTTTTAACTTTGTCCATCCCAGTCCAACGCCGGCATCTCCACGTCATTTGATCAAAGTGCCGGTTATCTCCTCACTTGTTATTCAGCTGTTGACATTTTACTCGCACCATCTGACATTTTGGAACACCTGCAGAGACTTACTATCCAATACTCCTCTCACAGTTTTTGTATAACTTTTTGATACCTCTGTCCTTGATCTCTCTGCCCTGGATCTCTCTGCCCTGGATCTCTCTGCCCTTGGTCTCTCTGTCCTTGATCTCTCTGCCCTGGATCTCTCTGCCCTTGATCCCTCTGCCCTTGATCTCTCTGCCCTTGATCTCTCTGCCCTTGGTCTCTCTGTCCTTGACCTCTCTGCCCTGGATCTCTCTGCCCTTGATCTCTCTGCCCTGGATCTCTCTGCCCTGGATCTCTCTGCCCTGGATCTCTCTGCCCTTGATCTCTCTGCCCTTGGTCTCTCTGCCCTTGATCTCTCTGCCCTTGATCTCTCTGCCCTGGATCTCTCTGCCCTGGATCTCTCTGCCCTGGATCTCTCTGCCCTTGATCTCTCTGTCCTTGGTCTCTCTGCCAATAAATTCTGTACCCTCCCTCACTTCACCTGATGAAGGGCCTATGCTCCAAAAGTTTGTGATTTCACATAAACCTGTTGGGCTATAACCTGGTATTGTGTGACATCTGACGTTTTCCAGCCCAGTGCAACACTGGCTCCTTCACACCTGTAACAGGAGTCGTGGGTTCAAATTCTTCCTACTTCAAAGATCACAACTTTGGTTTACACCACACCACCATTTGTGGTAAAGCAATCCACATTCCAATGATTACAAGAAAGATTTTCCCCTCCTTTTACCTCCAATCAATTATCCAATGTATAAAATATATTACTTTGTATATGTTTATTTAATTTTCTCTGTAAAGATATGCCTGAGTGACTCACCTTTTTGTAAGACAGACTGGTTCAACGCCACTATTCACCAATCAGAGTTGGATGTTTCATGAAAATCTTTATACTTACAATTAAAAAACATAGACCAATCAGGGCTGCTTTAATCCTAACATCCAGCCCCATTGGAAAGTTGATTTCAAAGTTATCCTTATCTGTGAGAGCTTCAGTGAGAAATCCACTCCAATTCTTTGTTATACTTCCAACTTTTGTTGATGTCTGAAAATCTTTAATCTGTATTAAAACCGTAAAAATAAGAACAATACAAGACCTTGATCGATATATTCAATGAATTTTAACTTAGAGACATACAGCACGGAAATGGACCCTGTGGTCCAACCAGTCCGTGCCGAACATAACCCCAAACTAACCCAGTCCCACCTGCCTGCTCCTGGCCCATATCCCTCCAAACCTTTCCTCTGAATGTACCTGTCCAAATGGCTTTTAATTGTTGTAATTGTACCCAAATCCAGCACTTTCTCTTTGTAAAACCACTCTCTGTGTAAAAAATGTGCCTCTCATATCTTTTTTAAATCTCTCTCCTCTCACCTTAAACATGTGCCCCTGAGACAACTTGAAAAGGAAAGGACTTGCATTTCTGTAGCACCTATTACTGTTGCATACAGGTGGAAGGATCAGAAAGGATGCATTTTGAGGAGTGAGTTAAGCACAATGACGTGGTGGGAGGTCCACTTAGGGTCTCGAATGTGTAAGACGTACCAATTACGTTGGCCTCATTGTTTCCATAACAAAGTCTATGATTTCAATGCAGTGTGTACCTGTGGTCATGATTTGAAGATGCCAGTGTTGGACTGGGGTGTACAAAGTTAAAAATCACACAACATCAGGTTATAGTCCAACAGGTTTAATTGGAAGCACACTAACTTTCGGAGCGACGCTCCTTCATCTATCACCTAATGAAGGAGCAGCACTCTGAGAGCTAGTGCTTCCAATTAAACCTGTTGGCCTATAACCTGGTGTTGTATGATTGTTAACTTTCTACCTGTGGTAGTTGTTTAGTTCAGTTGGCCAGCTGATTGTTCTGTAATGCTAATAGTGTAGGCTCAATTCCTGCACCAGCTGAAGTTATCATTCAGAGTTCTCTTTCCCTCAGTCTCCCACATTACCTCAGGGTGAAGCACCATCAGCCATCTCTTTCCAAAGGGACTGAGGCTACATAACTTTTAACTCATAAATATCAAGCAATAAACTACACCTTATTAAAGACAAGTGGCTCTTCTCCTTAAACGATCAAATAGATTTCCTCTATCACAGTCTCCTAAACTGACCCAATGGATCCTGACCTCTAAACAGGTTAATGGCAGCAAATCTACCTCAAAGTGAGTGATGGTAAAGTGAGTTTATACAACATGATGGACAACACTTCCAATGGAATCCACCTCCACCTCTCTCCCAGGCAGCGCATTCCGAATCCTAACAACTCTCTGAGTGAAGAAATTTCTCCTCATCACACTCCTAGCCCTTTTGCTGACAATCCTGAAATTGTGACCCCTCATTACTGACCCACCAACTAGTGGAAACAGAATATCCTTCTGTCAACATTACTCATATGTTTGAACACCTCCATAAGATCACCTTTTAATCTTCTCTGCTCCAGGGAGAATGAGCCCAACCTCTCCAATCTTTCCTTGTACCGAAAATCCTTCATTCCTGATATTATTCCAGTAAATTCCCTTTGAACTCTCTCTGCAGCTTACTTAAGTAAGGTGCCCAGCAGTGAACACAATACTTCAGATGGGGTCTGATCAATGATTTGTAGAGATGTAGCATTATAAAAATTCAAAGTTATATCAAAATAATTCGTCAAAACTGCAGACAATGGGACTCGTTCGACTAAGTTGGTTAAAGAAATGGGTTAAAAATCACACAACACCAGGTTATAGTTTTAACTTTGTACACCCCAGTCCTCCAAATCATAAAACAATGGGAATCATTTATTTGGTCCCATGTGGTTGCTCCTATACATAGGCATTAATAAAAGGTAATAAAGAAATGGTGAATGAGGTGATCAAAGATTTTGCTTCCCCATAAAGGATATAAAAAATAATCCAATAAAAGCTGTAGATGGAACTGGAGGAGGTGGAACTGAAAGGGGAATTACAATTGCAAGGGAAGTTAAAACAAATGAGTGGAGCTTGTGTTGATAGGTCCAAATGGACTTCATTTTAACAAACAAGTAATGGGTGAGTTGGTGTTAATTTTCCAAAACTTGTTAGGTTCAGGGGAGGTTCCACTGAACTGGAAAGTAGTAAATATAACTCTTCCAGACAATGAGGGAGTAAAACAGGCAACTTAACTTGACGTGTCAAAATTAATTATGAAGCGATTGTTGCTGCTAATGTCGAAAGGTAAATCTGGAAGAGTCAGCGAGGTTTCACGAAGGAAAACTTGTTGAGGTTCTTTGGAGAAATAGCATGTGCTGTAGATAATGAGATTTTTTTTTGATAATGGGCGACACTGTGGCTCAGTGGTTAGCACTGCTGCCTCACAGCGCCAGGGTCCCAGGGTCGATTCCAGCCTCGGGTGACTGTCTTTGTGGAGTTTGCTCATTCTCCCCGTGTCGGCGTGGGTTTCCTCCGGGTGCTCCGGTTTCCTCCCACAATCCAAAGATGTGCAGGTCAGGTGAATTGGCCATGTTAAATTGCCCACAGTGTTAGGTGCATTAGTCAGAGGGAAATGTGACTGGTTGAGTTACTCTTCGGAGGGTCAGTGTGGACTGGTTGGGCTGAAGAGCCTGTTTCCACACTGTTGGGAATCTAATCTAATCTAATAATGGGAAACCTGGAGATATGCTGTCCCTGAATGACTGGGCAGAATTTGATCAGGTGCCACATCGAGATGACTGCAGTAAATTAGAGTTCATGTTGGCGATGGGGATGACAACATGTTAGCATGAGGTTGGCTGGTGGTATCATGGTAGTATTGTGCTGAACATAGCTTCCCTCTTAGGTTTGATTCCCAGCCTTTTACAGACAGAAGATTGACTGGCAGGTGGAAAATAGACAGCATGCAGAAATGGGTCTTTGTCTGATGTTCAGGGTATGATATGTGGAGACCACAGACATCTGTAAAGAGGCCTAAACCTTTTAGAATTTACGTCACTGACTCAGGTGCGTAGCTCAAATCTCAGAACCCCCAAGATAGATTAGATTCCCTACAGTATGGAAACAGGCCCTTTGGCCCAACAGGTCCAAACCAACCCTCCAAAGAGTAACCCACCCAGACCCATTCCCATATGCTATATTTACCCCTGCCACGACGGGCAATTTAGCATGGCCAATTCACCTGATCTGCACATCTTTGGATTGTGTAAGGAAACGCACACAAACATGAGGAGAATATGCAAACTCCACACAGACAGTAATCCAAGGCTGGAATCAAACCCAGGTCCCTGCACTCTGAGGCAGCAGTGCTAAACACTGAGCCACTGTGATGCCAATAGGTAGGGGAGTGTACTGCGATGATGACATAAGGATGTTGCAGACAGATATAATGGGATTGAATGAGTGTGCCGAAATCTGGCAGAGGGATTGTGATATGTGTAAATGTAAAGTTGTTCACTTGCCAGGATGCATGACCAATCAAGTATTACTTAAATGGTGAGCAGCTGTGGAAATTAGGACTTGGAAAAGATGTTTCATCTTCTGGGCCAGTCTGGAACCAGAGTGGGGTTGCAGGGTGCTGGGGATGTGGGGGGTGGGGGAGGGGTGCTGTGTCAAACTTTGGCATCAACCATTTCAGGATCGAGCTGAGGGGCTGAATTTTACCATATTTTGGCAACATGTTATTTTCATTACTGTCCATGAACCACAAGGAATTTTCGCACACTGTTGTCACAAACCTGCTTCATTAACTATCTCCCGCACCTATCCTGATGCCAGCTCCGTTCCTCCACTCACTGTTGCTGTTGCCACTGATGCTAGGATCTCTGAACACTTCTATCATTTTTAGAAGTCTGCTGTGGATCCTGTCAGGCACTATCAACCCAAAGCTGCCCTGCACAGTTTGTGATATTTGCCCTGGAGATGACAGAGAAGGGAAGAGATTGGTGCCCAACTTTGCGAGTGGGGACCAGAAGGTTCTGATGGATGGGGTTGTGCGGAGGAGGGAAGTGCTCTTTTCCAGAGCCTGAAGAGAAAGTCACTAAGCCCTGGTCAACCTGGTCCAGGCTCATCGCCCCGGGTCAGTGGTGTCTCGGCCAGCTGGAAGAATGCTCACCAGCGTATGACAGAGGTCAGTGACCTTCTCTGCTCTGCCAAGCTAAGTGCTACCATCCTCTCTCCACTATCTCACTCTCACTCTCTCAATGCTGCGGTACTGACTCTCCCCCTCACCAAGGCTCATACCCACGATTCCCATGATTGGATGCAACATCATCCCTCACTCACTCTTAGCCCCCAATCCACCCATAGCCCAAACCCTGCATGCCCTCAGCACTACCAACTCATTCAGTTCTGAACCCCCACCCCTCTGTCCCCACTGGCACCAGCACTAACAGCTGTGGGCAGAAGGAGCTAAGATGGGTGTCAGGCTGCCTGACAATCAGCTCCTCAAATCCTTTGAGGAGTGGATACTGACCCTGACTGTCCCGAGTGTCTGACTGGCTGTGTCCAAGTTCCACACTGAGAGAGCAAAATGCAAAATAAAAATCAAGACAAGGCAGGGGTAATGTGAGCATCTGGGTAGGTATTAAGTGAACCAGTGCTAAGAGGCAAGTGAGCAGCCCTGAAATACAGCCTGGACCAGGCTGTGAGATTATTAGGGATATGCATGAATGCAGAATTGAGGCAGAGATCAGATCAGCCAAGTTCTTAATGAATGGTGGAGTAGACTCAAAGGGCTGACTGGTCTACTCATGTTCCTTGTTCATACGAGCTGTGTTAGTATCCCTGTTAGCCAAGAGTCCTTGCAGAGGCATTACAATGGAAAAAATTGGTGTACTTCAAAATGCAGCATTAAAATGCCGGGGCGTACTGTAAGAACATCGGGAATGAGGCATGATGGTGTGGAGTGACTGTCACAGATCCGCTGACATGGAGTGCTTGTAGCTGCTTTTTTTCTTCAGAATTGTTTTCTCCAAGATATCCAGTCTGTATCAGATTTATTCCATGGAGTGCTTGTGGCTGCTGCTTCTGGAGTGTGCTCTGATTTGTTAGTGCCTTCTGTCCAAGGTGGAGTAAATGGTAAGTTAGAGCCACTATGTGCTCATTCTGACTTGCATGTCGGGAATTCTCAGTGTCTAGTTTCTCTCTGATGTATTGTAGAATGGGAACCTGCATAGTAATGAGTTGAGGTTAGGTAATAGTGAGGGTATAGAAGAACAAGAATCCCCGTTAACAGGTCTCCTGCCACTTACTAGAGAGAATACTCTCTTGACTCAGTTGGAAAATGCGACTTGTTCTTTGCATCAGGAAAGGCCTTGTTCGACTTCTCATGGGAGTCTCCCAAATTTAGCAAACTACACACGTCATTCAGGGCCTTGGAGACATCTGCCTGAGGAGGTTGTACAAATTTGGAACTCTCTGCCTCAGAAGGTCAGGTAATTAAATATTCCTAAAACTGAGCTGGATAGATACTTGTTAGACATGGGCATGAAAGATTCCCAACACAAATGGAGTTAGCCATGATATTATAGAATAGCAGAGCAAGCTTGAGGGGCTGAATGGTTCACTTCTGCTTCTATTTCATATGTTCTTATGCTTTCTCACAGAATCTGAGAAAGCACTAGACCTCCCTCTTATTCGCACAGGCGAGATGAACTAATTTTTTCTGGTAGAATGCAAGTATCCTCCATTTTGACTGGAGAAATCTGTAGAAACATTTCTTTGCAACAATACACAACAACAGAGTTTCTTTGTTGTAAAATAAATAGCCTTTAAAGTAAGAAAATATGTAATTACTGTGAGACATGGCTTCTGAAATAAATATTGTCAAGAATTTTTAATCGTAGATATTTCCTAAATAAAAAACAGGATAGATTGGGCATCTCGGAGAAAGCAATTCTTAAGAAGGAATAGCTTCCAATGTCAGATACGAAATCAGATGCTGAACAACTGGATGTATCTCTATACACAATTTGAAGTATAATTGATGACATTATAGCTCAGCCTGATGTAAAAGCAGCGGATAATTTTGAAAAAGTTTGAAAATCTTTGGAAGTTACTCCAACCTTAAAATCAATCCAATTCTTGAAACAGCAATATTTGACAGAACAGTTCATTATTCAGGAAATCCATAGATAATTCCATATTGAGACCACCAAATTCATGGAAAAACGTGATCACTATGATTTAAAGTGAGAGATCATGAAGGACAGAATTGTTCTTGATTTGCTGATGATAAGTCTTTGTTAGATTTATTGCACTCAAAAGAACAATTCACTCTGGAGAAAAGTGAGTGAAGCTAAAGTTCGGACAGAATGCAGATCAGTCCTAACAGGAGCTGAGTTTAAGAAATAATCAAAATCCATTTAGTTTTTAAGATTATATAAACCCTGAAGACACACAAGAGAAACCAATGCAGTAAGTAAGACAGACACCAGATACCAGCAATCATTGTTTGCCTTGTTAGTTATCACTGTGGAACCCTTTCAAACATAAATAGTATTTAAACAGATTATTTGTTTCTTAAAGAGTAGACCAATTTCAGAAAAAGTGCTGAAGTAGGACACAGCCCCAGAGCAGCAAGAGTTAAACATCTATAGAGACAAAGAAGTTAATGAGGTAGAACAGGAGAAGGTATTCCGAGAGCAAATAGGTAATCCAATCTAACCTCTCACAAAAAGATGGTGATGTGAATGTTAATCTTGACACGGGGTGAATGTCACTGTATTATCAGATAGCGTACATGCTTGGAGAAACTCAGTTTTCAATTGACAACAATGCCGCGATGCAGTTCAGGGGATATAGCTTTAAAATGATAAATATAGTGCAAACAAAAAGACTGTCAGTGTGAAACATTGGCATGCTTTAAAATCAAGAATTGTGAGTCTTGAGCAGGAACATGTGCCTTGCCCTTAACCTTTTCTGAAGATTGAAGAGGTTAAACAGCACAAGATAAAGAGTTCTTTTACACAGCATTAAGGAAGCTCAACACTGAATATAGCATCATATTTTTCAACAAGGAGTTCAATATGGGCTAAAGAGATCATAGGGCTATGGGGAGAAAGTGGAAAGCAGGAGACAGAGTTGGACGGTCAGCCATGATCAGATTGAATGGCGGAGTAGGCTCGAAGGGCCGAATGATGAACTGAAAGCTTGTGATTGAAATAAACCTGTTGGAATTTAACCTTTTGCCATGTGACCTTTGATTTTGTCTCCCCCAGTCATAGAGTCAGAGAGTCATCCTCTGGCATCTCCATGTCATCTCTACAAGCAGGAAGATTTTGCATGATTTAATGGAACAAATTGCAAGACAACTTGTAGAGAAGACCAGTGCGGGCTTCACATCCCTCGTAATCAAACCAATTGAGTGATGCTTGGGCATCCAACTGAATTTTATATTGACCTCAAAACACTCGTGATGACAGATAAATATCCTACGTCCATGGTGACAAGAGTGCAGCTAAATTAGCCAAAAATACAGCTTTCATAAAATGTAATGCAGTGGCATCCCCTTTTCTTTCAGTTAGTTTGTGGATGTGGGCATCGCTGGCTGGGTCAGCACTTATTGCCCTATGTCCTGAGTTGCTCCTTGAGATGGTGGTGTTGAGCTGCCTTGAACCACTGCAATCCACCTGCCGTGGGTTGACCCACAATGCCCCAGGAACATGACATTGTCCTCGTGTCATCGAGTCACGTATGGAGTCAGCTATTACAAGGGGGCATAGCTTTAAATTAAGGGGTGGTAGGTATAGGACAGATGTTAGGGGTAGGTTCTTTACTCAGCGAGTCGTGAGTTCATGGAATGCCCTGCCAGTAGCAGTGGTGGACTCTCCCTCATTATGGGCATTTAAGCGGGCATTGGATAGGCATATGGAGGATAGTGGGCTGGTGTAGGTTAGGTGGGATTGGATCGGCGCAACATCGAGGGCCGAAGGGCCTGTACTGCGCTGTATTCTTCTATGTTCTGTGTTCTATGAGTCATACAGCACGGAAACAGACCCTTTGGTCCAACCAGTCCATACCAAATGTAATCTCAAACTAAACTAGTCCCACCTGCCTGCGCTTGGCAGAAAAAAGTAGAACAGTTTTATCCAGAAAATACAGTTGATTCTATTCTGCTTAGTTTGTGCAGTGTGATTTATAGGAACAGCTTAGGATTCTCTTCTACCAGATAGTGTCATAGAGTCCTACAGCACGGAGACAAGCCCTTTGACCCAAACTGGTCCATGCTGACCAAAATGTCCACCCACGCTAACCCCATTTCCCTGCACTTGGCCCATATCCTTCTAAACCTTTGCTATCCATGTATTTATCCAAATGCTTTTTAAATGTTACTAGTGTACCCTCCTCAACCACTTCCACTGGCAGCTCATTCCATATGTGTACCACCTTCTGTGTAAAAAATGTTGCCCCTCAGATTCTCTTTTATTCTTTCCCCTCTCACCTTAAACTGATGTCCTCGATTCCCCAACCCTGGGAAAAAGACGGAGTGCATTCACCCTATCCATGCCTCTCATGATCTTATACACTTCTATAAGATCCCCTCTCAGTCTCATATGCTGTCATGAAAAAAGTCCTAGCTTGTCCAACCTCTCCTTATAACTCAGACCCTTGAATCCTGGCAACATCCTTGTAAATTTCTTCTGCACTCTTAATAACATCCCTCCTATAGCAAGGTGATCAAAACTGAACACAATACTCCAAATGTGGCCTCACCAAGTCCAGTAGAACTGCAACATAACTTCCCAACTTCTATACTCAGTGTCCTGACTGATGAAGGCAAGTGTGTCAAAAGCCTTCTTCACTGCCCTGTCGACCTGTGACTCCATTTTCAGAGAACCATGCACCTGAACTCCAAGGTCCCTCTGTTCTACTGCACTCCGTATGACCCTACCATTCACCATAAAACTCCTGCCTTGATTTGACTTCCCAAAATGCAAGACCTCACACCTATCTATATTAAACTCCAGTTGCCATTTCTCAGCCCACTTCCCCAGCTGATTAAGGTCCTGCTGCAATTTCTGATAACCTTCCTCACTGTCCATGATACTGCCTATTTCAGTGTCATCTGCAAACTGACTAATAATGCCTTGTACATTCTCATCCAAATCCAAATCATTGATGTAGAAATGAAATCAATTGATCACCTCTGAGTTCAAAACTTACATTGCATAAAAATTATATCAACTTAACATGAAAACTGATAAGCGCTGAAAATGTGTTGCTGGAAAAGCGTAGCAGGTCAGGCAGCATCCAAGGAGCAGGAGAATTGACGTTTCGGGCATGAGCCCCTGTGCTTGATGAAAACTGATAAGCCAGTAATGGACAGAGATCCAGCCAGGTTAGTTAATCTTCTCACATAAGATTAGATTACTTGCAGTATGGAAACAGGCCCTGCGGCCCAACAAGTCCACACCGACCCCCCGAAGCGAAACCCACCCATACCCCTACATTTACCCCTTACCTAACACTACGGGCAATTTAGCATGTCCAATTCACCTGACCCTGCACATCTTTTGGACTGTGGGAGGAAACCGGAGCACCCGGAAGAAACCCACGCAGACACGGGGAGAACGTGCAAACTCCACACAGTCAGTCGCCTGAGTCGGGAATTGAACCCGGGTCTCTGGCGCTGTGAGGCAGCAGTGCTAACCACTGTGCCACCGTGCCGCCCACCCACTGTGCCACCGTGCCGCCCACTTGTAAGCGCTGTAAGATCTTGTACTGAAGGATCAAAACAAAAAATGCTGGAGATCATAGCAGGTCGGGCAGCATCAATGGTGAGAGAGCAAGCTAACATTTCAGCTTAGATGAAGAGTCATCTAGATGTGAAACATGATCTTGTATTGAACTCTATCCCCATGGTTTAATACTGTCCTAATGAGACCACTTGGACTTTGAGCAGGATTATGTGTCTTGGTGAAGGGCTTTTGCCCGAAATATCGATTTTCCTGCTCCTCGGATGCTGCCTGACCTGCTGTGCTTTTCCAGCACCACTCTAATCTTGACTCTAATCTCCAGCAGTACCCACTTCTGCCACCTGTGTCTTGCCCCTAACTTTCTCTTGCTCAGTTCTCTTTCTCCACTCAAATATTCAATTTTCTTTCCTTCCAACTGCAGAATTTGTGGGTTTTAAGAGTTTGATTCAATTAAATAATCATATTTGCTTCAGTGCAAAATGTTTTCATCCTAAAAAAGTCATCGATAATTCAACGTTATTCACAGCATAACTTCACTGTGTGATGTGAGATCTTAGCTGAAAATGTGTTGCTGGAAAAACGCAGCAGGTCAGGCAGCATCGAAGGGCCCAAAATGTCGATTCTCCTGCTCCTTGGATGCTGCCTGACCTGCTGCGCTTTTCCAGCAACACATTTTCAGCTCTGATCTCCAGCATCTGCAGTCCTCACTTTCTCCTCGATGTGATATCTTACATGATTAAGATGGGAAATACAAACTGATTTCATTTCAACAGAATATTCTTGAATATAGAATGTTTGAGAGTTCTCTGAAGATATTCAAGCTGAGACAAGAATAACATGAATAACCCAGACACATTGAAGTTGAGAGAAATAAATAAGAGCGACTTTCAAAGAAATGAAACCAGACGGATCCAACACACCACACTTCTACAGATGACACAAAATTCATAAACCAGCAGCCCCCCTCAGACCCATAGTCCCGCTACCTGGAACACCATCATACAGATTGGGCAAGGAGCTACACCAAAGACTAAAACACTTGGTAGAAGACTCATGCCACTTCATTCACTCCACCCAAAATTCCCGAAGACCATCAAAGACACTAAGATAGAAGAGGATGAAATAATAGTCTCCTTTGACGTAGCAGCCCTGTTCACATCCATCATCATCAACCTGGCCAAGGAAACACTGACTAGACTATTAGAAGACCCAAAAACACATACACCAAAAACCTCCAACTTCATCAGCAAGGCCAGTATTGTCAAGCTAGTAGACCTATCCTTACCACCCACTTAACCTTCAACAACAAAACCTACAGACAAACCAACGGAACACCCAAGGGATCTCCGATATCAGGGTTCTTAGCAGAGGCAGTAATGCAGAGACTCGAACAAACAGCTCTGTCAACCATCCAACCGAAACTTTGGGTCCACTACGTGGATGACATCTTTGTCATCACTAAACGAAACAAGTTAGAGGAAACCTTCAAGACCATCAATAATACCCTTACTGGCGTAAAACTCACTAAAGAGGAGGAAAACAACAACAAACTGCCATTCCTAGATGTCGCAGTAGAGTGAATAGCCAATGAACAACTTCAAACCAGCGTCTGCAGGAAAGCAACACATACGGAACAAATATTGAACTACAGAAATAATTGTCCCAACATCCACAAACAAAGCCACATTAGAACATTATGTCAATGAGCTACCACACACTGCAGCACAGAGGAATTACAAAGAGCAGAGGAAAATCACCTATACAGCGTATTCAGAAAGAATGGGTACCCATTGAACACAGTCCGCCGATTTCTCAGCAACAAACCCAAACAAGCAGACAAAACATCTCCAGAAACCCTAGCCTCTTTCCCCCACATTAAGGCATCTCAGCAATGACTGCCACACTACTCAGGCCTCTCGGGTATAAGCTCTTCATCAGGAATGAGGCATGTGGGCCGGGGCTGAGAGATAAATGGACGGGGTGGTGGGGTTAGGGGGAGATAACTGGGAAAGCGATAGGTGGATGAAGGTGAGGGAGAAGGTGATATGTCAGAGGGGGCAGTGATGGATGGGTCCAGAGGGTGGTGCCGAGTTGGAGGCTTCGGATTGGGATATTGTGGGGGGCGATGGGAAATAAGAAAGCTGTTGGAATCTACATTTATCCCGTATGGTTGCAGGATCCCAAGGTGAAATATGAAGTGTTCCTCCTCCAGGTGTCAGTTTGGCGGTGGAGGTGACCTGCATGTCCTTGACGGAGTGGTAGGGGGAGTTGAAGTGTTCAGCCACAGAGCGGTGGGGTTGGTGGGTACGGGTGTCCCAGAGATGTTCTCTGAAACGATCCACAAGAAGGCATTCTGTCTCCCCGATGTAGAGGAGACCACACCGGGAGCAACGGACACAGTAGATAACATTGGGAGAGGTGCAGGTGGATTTCTGACAGATGTGGAAGGACCCCTCGGGGTCTTGGACAGAGGTGAGGGGAGTGATGTCAGTGCAGGTTTTGCACTTCCTACAGTGGCAGGAAAAGGTGCCAGGAGTGGGCTGTTGGAGGGTGTGGACCTGATGAAGGAGTTGGGGTGCGAATGGTCTTTTCGGAAGGGGGAGGAAAATATATCTCTGTGGTGGGATCTGTTTGTAGATGGAGGAAATGGCAGAGGATGATGACCCACAAGCCTCATTCGTGATGAAGGGCTTATGCCCGTAATGTCGATTCTCCTGCTCCTCGGATGCTGCCTGACCTGCTGTGCTTTTCCAGGTCCACACTCTCGACTCTGATCTCCAGCAGTTGCAGTGCTCACTTTCTCCTACTCAGACCCCTTGGCATCATGGTAGCCCACAAACCCACCAACACACTAAAACAGCCATTAGTGAACTTAAAAGAGCCTATACAGGCAACAGATAAAACTAATGCCATTTACAACATAACTTGCAAGAACTGTAACAAACATTACATTGGACAAGCAGGCAGAAAACTAACCAGCAGGATACATGAACATCAACTAGCCACAAAAAGACATGACCCACTCTCACTAGTATCCTTACATATAGATGAGGAAGGACACCACTTCGACTGGGACAACACATCCATCCTAGGACAAGCCAGAGAGATGCGCGAGAATTCCTCGAAGCATGACACTCCAACCGGAACTCTACCAACAACCACATTGACTTGCATCCCATTTACCACCCACCCCCCCGAGAAAAAGAACAGGAAATGACATCACCAACCCAAGGAAGCCTAATCACATAAATAAAAAGCAGGCCATACCACCAGTGATTCACCAGAGGCTCACTGATGATGTGATGAAATGCCTGAAAATGAACCTTCCAGCTCAGCCTTGCAAACCTACATCCAGGGCCTCAACCTGAGCTACAAATCTTCTCAAAACTCGCTAACGTTCAACTTGCTTGGACACTGAATCTGTTTAGACTTGTCACCATTTTCTTTGACCAAATGATACTCTCTTTCAAAAATAACACTGTCGGAACAAAACGGGCAATCATGATTCTTGTTCAAACACAGAATAAGACCTTACTCAAGGAGTGCAAAAACAACCAATAAATAATATCCAGCTGCATGACAATTTTCTATTTTACACAATTGCAGCTTGATCAGATTTCTGTATCAAAAATTCATAAATATAAACTTTGGCCGTACTTGCTGATAGTCTGCTTGGGCTTTATCTATAATAACTAAAAAAGGATGGAATTTCATTGTCTATATCTTGTATTCCGTAACATTGTCTTCATGTAATCCTGTCGTACTGCAGTCATAGCATTGATGATGGTCAATGCAAGGTGTCCTTCCTTGGTTTTCTATTGCACTTTTTCTAGTCATTTGGCACTCACCAAAAGCTGACACAGCTCCTCCTCAGATTTACACACTGTTTGGGATGTTTTGGTTCAATGCACAGCCCATCAGAATTTCCTCCCTCCTCCCAGAGATTTTGCACCAGATTACTTCAACATTTCTACAAAGTCTTCAAGGCATACCGCGCCTCACGGATGATGGGAAATCGTCAAGAAACATGGTCAGAGGATGTAGGCAATTTAAAGCCTACAAACCAAACATCTCACCCTCAATGACAAAAACACTCTTCCAAGAAATCGGTTCACTTCTTGGGACACACTGCCAACGGTCTTTCACTCAGAGGCCCAACAATGTCCAAAGAGAGTATGTTCTGGGAATATAACTCCCCAAACTGCCTGAATGTCTGAAATCATCAAATCATAGAATCCCTATGGTGTGGAAGCAGGCCATTGGACCCATTGAGTCCACACTGACCTTCTGAAGAGCATCCCACCCAGGCCCACTCTCCTACCCTATCCCTGTAACCCTACATTTCTCATGGCTAATCCACCTCACCTGCATATCTCGGGACACTATGGGCAATTGAGCATGGCCAATCCAGCTAACCTGCACATCTTTGGATTGTGGGAGGAAATCGGAGCACCCAGAGGAAACACATGCAGACACTTGGAGAATGTGCAAACTTCACACAGAGTCAGGGGGCTAGGAAGAGATAGGATAATGGTAGAAGTAATTATAAACACAAAAATATACAAATTCACAATAGGGATTAAAAAAGGTTTGGGATGAGATGTGTGTAAGGGTCTGAAAGGGTTAATGTTGAGAAGTGCCTTAAGTACGCTCCACTTGTGTCATCTGGACTTGGTGAAAGATCAGCTTAGGACATTGAAGAAGAAATGGCAAACATTTGCATTGTCCTCACAGTCTCTGTAACAGTGCCTTTCATATCTCTGTCACTTGTACATAGCCACAATCATCTAATAAACTGCATCTTGTTTAAGACAACAGTCCCTTCTCATTAGCCTAGGAGGAAGTGAGGACTGCAGATGCTGGAGATCAGAGTCAAGAGTGTGGTGCTGGAAAAGCACAGCAGGTCAAGCAGCATCCGAGGAGCAGGAGAATCAATGTTTCAGGCAAAAGCCCTTTATGCCCGAAACGTTGATTCTCTTCTCATTAGCCTACCAAGCAATTTTCCCCCACCACGCTAGACTAAGCAAGCCCTGTACATCCCTACCCTGTAAGAAAATAGTGGCAATACGTCCACCTTAGGGTCCACGGTAGTACAGAGAGCTCATACAATGTGATGTGCAGTGGTACAGATCGCACATAAAACATACATGTCTTCAGGATATCACAAAATGCTTCACACAAAGTATTCATGAATTATAACTAACATTAATATTAAATTAATTTGAGGCAGTTACAAGAATCCATTTTGCATGTATCACGGGCCCAGATAAATGCCCAGTTCATCTGTCTCAGGGAAGCCATGATGTGGAGTGCTGGTGTTGGTCTGGGGTGGACCTGATGAAGGAGCAATGCTCTGAAAGCTTGAGATTTCAAATAAACCTGTTGGACTATAACCTGGTGTTGTGTGACTTCTGATCTTGTCTCAGGGAAGTTAAGGAAGTAACATTGTACCTGTGAATTAGAACATTTCAAACTGTCCTATTGAAACTGTATAATCTCCAAGGGAATTATAGATGGTGGATTGGATTACTGCTCTAGTAGAAGTTGCCAGAATTTATTGTTTCTGTCCACCCTGGTGAATATTGAACTGTTTATGAGTTTAGTTACACTCTTTTTGTTAGTGTCAGTCAATGTATTTCTCCCTGTTCCGCCATACTCAGATTATGTTCATTCAGCACCAATTTGAACAGATCCATTCGGTTTGCGATCCGACACCACAGAGAGCACTTATGCATCTGCTGCAATTAACTTGCTACTTGCTGGAGGTCACAGGTTTGGAAGGTGCTATTGAAGGAGCTTTTTGAGCTGTTCAGGGTATTTTGTAGACAGGACACACTGCTGCAACTGTGCACCAGGAGGGAAAAGAGTGAATGTCCACTATGGTCAATGGAGTGCCAATTTAAACAAGCTGCTTTGTTCTGGATGCTGTCAGGTTTCTTGAGTGTTGTTGGAGCTGCAGCAAAATAGGGAGCATTCCATCACAGACTCGAGTAGGCAAACATTTAGGAGACAGGAGTTAGTTATTTGCTACACAATTCTGAGCCCCTGACCTGCTTTTGCAGTCACAGTATTTATATGGCATTTTCAGTTAGCTTCTGGCTAATGATAAACCTGAGGATATTGATAGTGGGGGATTCAGTGATGGAACTACTATTGAATGTAAAGAGACAGTGGTTTGGTGCTGTCATTTTGGAAATGGCACTTGTGTATCCTGAATGTTACTTACCACTTATCAACCTAACTTGGATGCTGTCCAGGTTTTGCTGCATGTGGACAGTGTCTGAGGAGTCATTGAACACTGTGCAAACATTGGCAAATATCCCCATCTCTGACTTTATGATGGTGGGAGGATCGTTGATAAAAAAGTTGGCCTAGCACACTGCTTAGAGGAACTCCGATAGTGATATCTTATTCTCAATCAAATGCTGCCTTGAGATCAAGGACAGTCATTCTCACCTGAACTTTGGAGTTCTGTTCTTTTGTCCATATCTGCCAGATTAGATTAGATTAGATTCCCTACAGCGTGGAACAGGCCCTTCAACCCAACATGTCCACACCAACCCTCTGAAGAGTAACCCACCCAGACCCATTTTCCTCTGATTAATGCACCAAACACGATGGCCAATTTAGCATGGCCAATTCACCTAACCCGCACATCTTTGGACTGTGGGAGGAAACCGGAGCACCCATAAGAAGCCCACGCAGACAAGGGGAGAATGTACAAACTCCACATAGACAGTCACCTGAGGCTGGAATTAAACCCGGGTGCCTGGTGCTATGAGGCAGCAGTGCTAACCACTGAGACACTGTGCCACCCTGTAATGAGATTAGGATTTGAGTTGCCTTAGTGGAGCTCAACTGAGTACCAGTGAGCAGGTTATTATCTTTGCAAGTTATGCTTGATAACACCTTCTCAACACTTGGCTTATGATTGAAAGTTCCTGATTTCATTCCTGATGAAAGACTCTGGCCCAAAACATCGATTTTCCTGCTCCTTAAATGCTGCCTGACCTGCTGTGCTTTTCCAGCAACACACTCTCAACTCATGATTGAGAGGTGCCAGGTGAGGCTGTAATCAGCTGGGTTGATTGTTTTTTTTTTGTGGATAGAACATACCACGACAATTTTCCATATCATTGGGTAAATTCCAGTTCTCTAGCTGTACTGGAGCAGCTTAGCTAGGTGCCAAAGTAGTTCTGGAGGACACAGCTTCAGGAATAGTGCCAGAATGTTGTCAGGACCCCTTGCCTTTGTAGTATCTTTGTACTTAAAGGTAAAGGATGTATGATCTATTTTATATAAGCTCATCTTAACCCGAATTGCCTAGTGAAACTGAACAGACTGAAACTGGTGGGAAGCTGTGGCAGGATTTAAGTAAGTACTAGCCATTATTATTTGGCCATTTATTTTATTTCTCTTTGTGGAATCTTGCTACACATGAATAACTGCTGCATGTCCCTCCTCTACAATGCTGAGTACATTTCTTTCATGGTTTTAAAGTGCTTTAGGGCATCCTGAACCTATGAACGACACTGTAAAAATCCTAATGTTCTTGACCATTCAGTGTTTGTGAAGCTGACTTCTTATCCACCAAGAGTTATTGGAATATATTTAAAAGTTGAGATCTCTCTTTGATGTTCAATAGACAACCAACACCTAATAACTAACGCGTTGGATCACTGCTGACATCCAACAAGTGAAGGCTATCATCTGAAGGAATGAAAAATAATTCAGACGATGTATCCTGTGGTCTTTCATAAAAATGCAGAAAACGGGAACAAGAAGAGGCCATTCAGCCCTTTGAGCCTGCCCCACCATTTGATATGATCATGGCTGATCAACCAACTCAGTCCCCTATTCCTTCTTTCCCTCCCATACCCTGTGATAGCTTGAGTCCTAGGATCTATATCAAACTCCTTCCTGAAAACATTCAATACTTTGGCCTCTCTGTAGCAGAGAATTCCACTTCTTCATCTTATTATAGAGTCATACAGCATGGAAACAGACCCTTCACCCAACTCATCCATGCTGACCATGTTCCCAAACTAAGCTAATCCCACTGCCTGCACTTGGCCTTCCAAACATTTCTTATTATTCATGAACCAATCCAAATGTCATTTAAATGTTCTAACTGTACCACCACTTCCTCTGAAAGTTCGTTTCACACAAAAAACACTCTCTGTGTAAAAAAGCCTTCTCCTCTCACCTTACAAATATACCCTTTAGACTTGAAATTCCTCACCCTTGGGAAAAGACACCTGCCAGTCAGCATATCTATACCTCTCTGCACCAGTTGGACTAATGCAAACAATCCCTTCTGACATCTCCAAAAGAGCTTACCTTGAACTTAATTGGATGGCCGCAACTAGAAAGACAGCACGGGCCGAGGATCTTCAAAACAGGAACTGTGCTTTTATCTTGAATGACAAACTTGGGTAAGCATGGGTGCCATTTCTGGACCACGTAGCTAATAGGTTCCCCTGGAGGGGCTTGTACTTCCAACTGTGGATGAAAGAGATCAGCGCACAGAAAGAGAAACAGAATGATGCAAAGTGTGGGATATTTGAATCCCATTTAATATTTCATCAGGCGAGTAAAAGCAGCTTTCATTTCAAAACTCCATCACTGACACTTCCATCACAATCAGACAGCCAAATATCATCATGACAAAAAGAACCGTTCTGTTGACAGGAACATGAGTGACCTAAACTTGTTTTCTCAAGTGTTGAACTTAACAAACGCTGGTCAGTCAATATGAGTTTGATGTTCAGTTCACACAGCATTTTCTCAAACCCAACCTTTGTCCAATAACGTTCACAATTCACCAGCTCTAAGTGTGTCAGAAGTGAGTTTTACGCACTATAAATAAAAGATTACATAACGTCTATGATTTTTTTGATGACCAGGGAGTCTTTTCTGTAACATAAATGGGAGTTATATGTTGGGAACTTTGAGGGAATTACCAGGAAATTGAAGATTCCACCAGGAACTCTCTGTTGAATTCACAGCAGTTACTCAGGAAAAGTAAGTGTAATTAATGGATAGTCATAAAACTCACACACACACGCGCATGAACACATGCACTATGTGCACATACAGGATCACACACACAGGAACACACACACATGTATTCACACCCGCACATGCACACATACAGGCACATACATATACCTATACACACAGGCACACACTTGCGCACACGCACACACAGAAACACACACACAGACCCACGCACACACACACACAGACATTCACACACACACAGACAAATTCTATGAGACCACCCCGCCACACAGCTACTGGAGCCTGACCTAACACTCTCTCTTGCCCCAGGACCTGACATTATCCACCCCCTCCCCCCACCACCCTCCCTTGGGACCTCAGAAAACCCCTCACTTGGGGACCTGACACACCTCTCTGCACCCATGATCCAACACCACCCCTCAACTCCAGACTCTCTCTCCTCAACAGACCTGATATCCTCAACTCATACCAATCCACCCTAAACACTCAATCACTTTATTGGCACACTTCATGATTTACTTCCTGGCATCCTAATCATTGGCATCCAACTCACCTGGTACCCTTCCCACCTGGCGTTCTAACCTCATATTTACCCTTTCAAAGAGCTGTCAAAGTGGCTCATAAACACTTAAACCTCCGAATGGGTCAAATATTGATGTGTAAACAGGGAAGTGTCTTGGCTTCACCTGACTATTCTGTATTATTGGGATAGAGACTAATTTAAGGTTCACTCCCTATCTATGAAGAATCCATGATCAAAGCCTCCTGCCAGAAATGCAAAGCTCTTTCTTAACAACAAAAAAGTGCGGAGTGTCAATCTAATGATGACTGCTACTCTTTTAAAAATCAGGCTGATTGTCTCAAAGAACACTGAGGATGTCACCTAGACAGGGGACGAAACGTTTGCAACAAAAACTTCCAGCTCGGCGAACAGAACCACAACAACGAGCACCCGAGCTACAAATCTTCGCACAAACTTTGGATACCAGTCAGTCTGATCCATCAGCTATGCAATTGAGGGTGGGAGAGTGGTTTCTATTGACCAAGTGTTAACCTTGACCATATTTTCAAACAGTCAATATATATGTACAGGATGAGCAGCCAATTCGCATCCATATCGGCTGGAATAGTTAGGGGCTTGTGTTTGATGCAGACTTGATGGGCTGAATGGCCTTTCCCTTTGTTGTATGACAATGCCTGCTTCAAAAACTCAGATGATGGAGGAATGAGTCATTGAATATTGGTCAATGCATGTTAATATTCCCATCTCATTGAGAATGAGCACATTGCAGAAGGTCGTTGCTCTCTCTTCCTGCCCAGAGAGAGGGAGTTGATGTTGAAAATGTTGGATCCACTGCCATTGAGTCATCGAGTCACGGAGGTCTACAGCACAGGAAAAGGCCCTTCAGCTCATCAGGAGGGCTACTCTGTCCAGGATGGGAATTATAAAGCAAGCTGGATGTTCAACTAATAGAATCATCCCTGATGAAGGGTTTTTGCCTGAAACGTCGATTTTCCTGCTCCTCGGATGCTGCCTGACCTGCTGTGCTTTTCCAGCATCACACTCTTGACTTTAATCTCCGGCATCTGCAGTCCTCACTTTCTCCTATTAATCCGGACCCCCAGGTAATGTGCTGAAGATTCTTTTTTTAATAAGTTTGCAGGATGAGTGTGTCACTGGCCAGGCCAGCATTTATTGCCCATTCCTAATTACCCAGAGGGCAGTTAAGAGTCAACCCCAATACTGTGGGTCTGATTCCTCTCCACAGAAAGTGCCAGACTTGCAGAGATGTTCCAGCAATCTCTGTCTTGTTAATCTTCTGGGGACCTGGGTTCGAATCCCATCATGGCAGATGGTGGAATTTGAATTTAATGCAAATCTGGAATAAGGAGTCTAATGGTGACCATGAACCTACTGATGGCTGTCAGGAAAGTCCCATCTGATGCACCAAAGCCTTTTAGGGAAGGTGACTGCAGTCCTTAACACCCGGAATGGCCTAAATATGATGCCAGACCCACAGCAATGAGGTTCACTCTTAACTGCCTGCTGAAGTAGCCTAACACTCACTCAGTTCAATTGCAATTTAGATATGGGCAATAAATGATATCTTAGCCAGAAATGCCCACATCCTGTGAATAAATAAAAACAGTCAGAAGTCACATGACACCAGGTTATAGTCCAATAGATTTATTTGAAATCACAAGCTTTCTGAGTGCTGTTCCTTCATCAGGTGAAATCTGCTCCGAAAACTCCAAAACAAATTGTGATTTCAAATAAACCTGTTGGACTATAACCTGGTGTTGTTGACTTTGCCCACCCCAGTCTATCACCGGCACCACTACATCATGATTTAATAAAAAGTGGTGGACAGTAACTGGGTGGTATGGTGGCTCAGTGGTTAGAACCACTGCCTCCCAGTACTAGTGACCCTGGTTCAATTCCAACCTTGGGCAATTGCCTGTATGGAGTTTGTATGTTCTCCCTGTGTCTGTTCATAGGTGCTCTGCTTTCCTCCCACAATCCAAAGCTGGGTAGCTTATGTGGATTGGCTATGAGAAATGCAGGGATGAGATTCTCTCCTGCTGGCCAGTGTGGGCTGAATGGCCTGCTCCTACACTGTAGGGATCCAATGAACTAGCTGAAAGATCAATTTGCCTTTCTCCGGATGCCCCAGTATATTTTACAGCCAATGATGTTCTATTGAAGTGTAGTCATGGATCAGAAATAAAAAAATAGCAATGTTATCAGATTATTTTAAAGTGTTGTTGGTTGAGTACAAATAGTGGTGATGTCACTCGGGAGAGTTTCCTTTCAAAGGGGACCATGAGGTCATTTACAACCATGTCTGAGAGTTCACAGGCTCCTGAATATCAAAGGCCGAGCCTCCAACAATGCCACACTGACATTGTCTTATATTGAACTGTCAGCCTGGATCTTGTTTTCAGCTCCGGAAATACTTGAAATACCAAACTCCAAAGCAAAGATTAGCAAATGCCATGATGTGGGGGTACCAGTGTTGGACTGGGTTGGACAAGGTCAGAAGTCACACGACACCAGGTTATAGTCCAACAGGTTTATTTGAAATCCCTGGCTTTTGGAGCTCTGCTCCTTCGTTAGGTCAAATGTCTTCACCAGACAAAGGGGCAGCACTCCAAAAGCTTGTGGTTTCAAATCAACCTGTTGGACAATAACCTGCTGTTGTGTGACTCGTGAAGAGGAAAAGAGCATAGGAGTGCAAATGGAGGTGGTACAGAGAGAGATGTCAATGATGCTTTCATTAACCTAGAGCAGGCACACTTTAACATGTGTGGACAAAGAAGTAAGAAACTGGATGAATCACCAGTGTTTTTTTAATCAATCACTCACCTTCTGCAAACAGCATGGACACCAGCAACTCTGACATCGCAAGGTTCGTTTCATGCGGATTACCTCTGTTCCCATATTGTCCACAAGTTTAATTTTGAAAGCACGCCTTGACCCGCAGCACATTTTGCAGCAGAAGTTAGACTTTTCAGTGACAAAGTAGATCTGTTGGCCGATTATGTTCTTAACTTCATATTTGTTGTTGGTCTCATATCCAATCACAGCTGAAAACACAAGGACATACAATAGCTGCCAACTGCAGCCTGCTATGAACGTGCTACCTGATGAGTGGGTGATGATGGGTTTTTAGCATGCTCCCAGAGTTGAGAAACTTTGAAATCACATTCATAAAGGACATATAGGAAGGCCAACAAATTAATGTCTCATTTATTTTATTGAAGCTGAGGGTGGAGAGTGGGGTATTGGGGGTGCGTGGGTGTTGATTGGTACAGTTCTTTGGAGCATTCGGAAGTGAGTTACACTAAGAGTTGCTCAAAAGGCAAAAAAAAAGCAAATTTTTTTTTTTAAATCTGTTTCCCGGTCTTCCTGTGTCTCCTGAAGGTGGTGACTCATTTTCTTGTTTGATTCTCACATCATTGGTTGATTTTAAATACTTTCACTCATTTTCAAAGCAATCAAAAGACCATAAGGCCATAAGACATAGGAGCCGAACTAGGCCATTTGCCCCATCAAATGGATAGGGTAAATAGACAAGGCCTTTACCCTGGGCAGGGGAGTCCAGAACTGGAGGGTATAGGCTTAGACTGAGACTGGAAATATTTAAAAGGGATCTAAGGGGAGACTTTTTCATGCTGAGGGTGGTGTGTGTATGGAATGAACTGCCAGAGGAGGTGGTGGAGGCTGGTACAATAACAGCATTTAAAAGGTATCAGAATGGGTATAAGAATAGAAAGAGTTTAGAGGCAGGTGGGCCAAATGCTGGCAAATGGGACTAGATTAATTTAGGATATCTAGTCAGCATGAGTGAGTTGGACCAAAGGGTCTGTTTCCGTGCTGTACATCTCTACAACTCTAAGTCGGCTCCTCCATTCAGTGAGATCATGGATGATCTGATGATCCTCAAATATGCTTTCCTGCCTTTTGCCAATAACTCTTGATTCCCTTGCTGATTAAATATCTGTCTGTCTCAGCCTTGGATATATTTAACCCACCTTTGACCTCTCTGTGGATTCCACAGATTCACTACCCTCTCAGAGAATAGATTTCTCCTCATCTCTGTCTTAAATGTGTGACTCCTTATTCTCAGGTCATGTTCTCAGGTCCTTGACTCTCCCACAAGCAGACACAACCTTTTTGCATCCACATGGTCAAATCCCCTCAGAATCTTGTATGTTCTAATAAGGTCTATGTTAACATTGGAGGCAGAGTGGAAAAGATTCACTAGGCTGATACCAGGGATGAAGAGAATGTGTTATGAAGAGACATTGAGTAGATTGAGCCCTACCCATTGGAATACAGAAGAATGAGAGGTGATCCTTAGAGGGACACTTGCTTGTTATGGAAGTGAGAGCCTTGGCTGATTTTATTCCCCATGCTATAACAGGGACATTAACAACTTTTCTGTCTACATTTAGACCTGTTTGAGTCTTCATTATAGGGTGTTACAGAATGGAAACAGACCCTTCGGTCCAACCATTCCATGCCAAACATAATCCCTGATGAAACTAGACCCACCTGCCTGTTCCTGGCCATATCCCTCTAAACCTTCCCTATCCATGTGCCTATCCAAATGTGTTTTAAATATTGTAACTGTGCCCACATCCACCACTTCCTCAAGAGGTTTATTCCACACGTGAACCACTCTCTGTGTAAAAACTTTGCTCATGTCTTTTTTAAATCTATATCCTCTCATTTTAAACGTGTCCCCTAGTCTTGAAATCCCCCATCTTGGGGAAAAGACAGCTACCATTAGTCTATCTCTACCCCTCATGACCTTATAAATTTCTAGAAGGTCACCTCTCAACCTCCTACGCTCCAGTGAAAAAAGTCCCAGCCTATCCAGCCTTTTTGGCCTCAAATACAGCTTTGTTCTTTAAACACTAGCAACATCGAAGAGTCGCCATGATTTCGAGATGCTGGTGTTGGACTGGGGTGGACGAAGTTAAAAATCACATAACAACAGGTTATAGTCCAACAGGTTTAATTGGAAGCACTAGCTTTCGGAGCGCTGCTCCTTCGTCAGGTGGTTGTGATAGGGTGATCGCAGGACAACCACCTAATGAAGGAGCAGTGATCTGAAAGCAAGTGTTTCCAAATAAACCTATTGGAATAAAACCTGACGTAGTGTGATTTTTAACTTTGAACATTTAAGAGTTCTTCCTTGAGGCAATTCATAGTTTCCGTTGTTCCAGAAACCATAACTTCCTGCCAACCCACACCTGAACAATGCAAGTCATAGCAGGCTATCACTGACAGTCCAGAACTGGTGGGTGGAAAGCTTAGCATGTGAACAAGTTGCAGGTATGTCTAACCTGCTGCCTATTTACATACTTCTCATTTTTACTGGGATGCAAACACTTGCTGCTGGTCAATATCCATAGCAAGATGCGGCAATTAAAATGGAGCATGTTGGGTTAAACAATGAGACTTTAGTTTACCAGAGGTCATGCACACAGTCACAATGGGACCAGAATTTCCAATTTCTTATGGAACTGTCATTTCCCATAGTAATGGTAACTCAATTAAAATTTGGGAGGCGCTGACCAGCTTGTTCAAACTTTGGTTTAGCTTTGTGGTGTTGGCAGAGTAATGATAATATGGGCGGCACGGTGGCACAGTGGTTAGCACTGCTGCCTCGCAGCGCCAGAGACCCGGGTTCAATTCCCGCCTCAGGCGACTGAACTTTGGTTTAGCTTTGTGGTGTTGGCAGAGTAATGATAATATCACTGGACAAACTATCTAAAGGCCCAAGGCAACACTCTATGGACATAGGGCCCAACCCCACCATGGTCACTGGTGGAATTTAAATTCAATTAATATTATTTAGAATTAAAATGATAGTCTCAGTCAGGATGATAGTAAAACTACCATTGATTGACATAAAAATCCATCTGGTTCCCTCACATCCTTCACAGAAGGAAATCTGCCACCCTTTCCTGGTCTCGCCTTCATTTAACTCCAAACCCATTGCACTAGGACTGACTGTCAACCACCCTCTGAATAACAAGCCACTCAGTCCAAGGGCAATTCAAGAGTCTAGATCAGTTGGGACTATATTCACTGGAGTTTAGAAGAATAAGGCGGGATCTTGGAGAAACCTATAAAACTCTGACAGGACTAGCTTGGGTAAAAGCAGGAAGGGTGTTCCCAATGATGTGAGAATCCCGAACTGGCGCTCACAGTCTAAGGATACAAAGTCGGACTGAGATGAGGAGAAATTTCTGCACACAGATGCTGGGGACCCTGTGGAATTCTCTGCCACAGAAAGCGGTTGAGGTTAAAACATTAAATGCTTTCATGGTGTTAGATATAGTTCTTCGCACTAAAGGGATCTAAAAGCAAGGGGAGAAAGCAGCAACAGGGGACTGAGTTCAATGATCAGCCACGATCATATTGAATGGGGGAGCAGGCTCGAAGGGCCGAATGGCCAACTCCTGTTCCTGTTTTCCATATTTCTAGAGGCCTCGAAATTTGCATTTGCCAATATTGCACAAGAGAAAGAAGAAATGAAAATCAATTAACAACTACAGTTGAACGGACTCAACTGTCAAGTACGTATATTTAAAGCTGATATAATAATGAGCCTTCTCACATCCTCAAAACAAGTCACTGCATTTCACACAGTGAAGATCAGACGCTGCTTTTATTTAGAAAATTTTCGAGGCTTCCGGTACCAGCAACATTTGACAAACAACAATGGGATAAATGAGTTGCATATCTGCTGGTTTTTTTGCTGTTGACAAGGGAGTAAATACTGGCCAAAAATTCTCATGTGGGAGGAATGGCCAAAGATTCAATGGAAACACTTGTGTACATAAACTGTAGAGTGAAAGGAAAGGTTTAATGCGGTAAACACAGTTCAAACTGGAATTACAGCTGATGTCTTCACATTAATGGAGAAACAGAGGGATCTTGGGATCCATGTCCACAGATCCCTCAAACGTGCCACCCAAGTTGACAGGGTTGTTAAGAAGGCATAAAGTGTATTGTCTGTCATTAGCAGGGGGATTGAGTTTAAGAGGCACGAGGTTATGCTGCAGCTCTACACAGCCCTGGTTAGACCACACTTGGAATATTGTGTTCAGTTCTAGTCACCTCATTATAGGAAGGATGTGGAAGCTTTAGAGAGAGCGAAGGGGAGATTTACCAGGATGCTGCCTGGACTGGAGGGCATGTCTTATGAAGAAGGGTTGAGGAAGCTGGAGCTTTTCTCATTGGAGTGAAGAAGGCTGAGAGGTGAATTGATAGAGGTGTACAAGATGATGCGATGCATAGATAGAGACTTTTTCTCAGGGTGGAAATGGCTATCATAAGGGGCATAATTTTAAGGTGATTGGAGGAAGGTTTAGGGGAGATGGCAGAGGTAGGTTCTTTACCGAGAGTGGTGGGTGTGTGGAATGCACTGCCAGCGGTGGTAGTAGAGTCAGATACATTAAGGACATTTAAGTGACTCTTGGGTAGGCACATGGTTGATTGTAAAATAAAGGGCATGTAGGTTAGTTTGACCTGAGAGTAGGATAAAAAGTCATCACAACATCAATGGCTGAAGGGCCTGTACTCTGCTGTACTGTTCTACATTGCATGTTTTATGCTCTATCAATCCTTCTGCCCCGACAATGACCTTACCTTCTATTATCTCCAACTGTTGATGAATGAGAAGACGGTCTACCTGAGGAACAACAGAGTTTAATTCATTTTCTATTTCATTCATACCTTACCCAAATGTTGCTGCTATACAGTGGGTTACTTTTATGGGACGCTGCTTTATGAAGTAACTTTGCAAAATTTGTTACTGTGCCCATTTCGCTGACCTTCCATGTATTATATCTCTCATTAAATGGCTTTGTTCAAAATTACTTCGTATCCAATCTTATTTCCACTTCTATCCAGTGATACTTTTGAGGCCAAAATAGCCCATTAAACTTTCCTTCCCTTCACCACTGGCACACTGAGTAATCTGCACTATCTCTGTGATACGTTGCAGTGACTCACCAATGCCATTGACTGTACCTTCCTAACCCACAGCAACGGCAGTCTGGGAGAAGCAGGGGGAAGGTTTCCGGGAAACAGTTCAACAGCCACACGCTATTCCTTCTTGAAACTACATTATCATTCCTCACTTTCATTGGGCCAAAGTCTTGCTATTTGTGCCTTAACTGCAGCCAATCATTGCTCACCACCACTTTCTCAAGGGATAGGTAATAAATGCCATCCCATGAACCAATAAAACGATGGTAGAGCCTTGCTTATTGGATGTAAAGGCTTGTATCGGTAAAGATGTGCAGTCAAAAACCACATGCACCGCTCAATGTGTACTTCTTTCTTGGTGCTCCTTTAGTGTTGATGGCAGATCGTTCAATGAGTATGATTTCATGAAATTCGTGCAAATGCTCCAAACTTGACCCCACCAATGATTGAAATGGGAACAACCTGCCTCTGGCTATGACCAAAACTTTCAATGCATAACTAGACTGTGCTTGTACATTGCTGAAAATGTGTTGCTGGAAAAGCGCAGCAGGTCAGGCAGCATCCAGGGAACAGGAGAATCAACGTTTCGGGCATAAGCCCTTCTTCAGGAATGAGGAAATTGTGTCCAGCAGGCTAAGATAAAAGGTAGGGAGGAGGGACTTGGGGGAGGGGCGTTGGAGGAAGAGCGCCTCATCTTCTGCCTGGGAACCCTCCAACCACAAGGGATGAACTCAGATTTCTCCAGTTTCCTCATTTCCCCTCCCCCCCACCTTGTCTCAGTCCCAACCCTCGAACTCAGCACCGCCTTCCTAACCTGCAATCTTCTTCCTGACCTCTCCGTCCCCACCCCACTCCGGCCTGTCAGCCTCACCTTGACCTCCTTCCACCTATCGCATTCCCAACGCCCCTCCCCCAAGTCCCTTCTCCCTACCTTTTATCTTAGCCTGCTGGACACACTTTCCTCATTCCTGAGGAAGGGCTTATGCCCGAAAAATCGATTCTCCTGTTCCTTTGATGCTGCCTGACCTGCTGCGCTTTTCCAGCAACACATTTTCAGCTCTGATCTCCAGCGTCTGCAGCCCTCACTTTCTCCTTTGTGCTTGTTCATTGACTAGACTCGTCAATAATCATAATCAGAGCCTTATTGCTTCCCTTCCCTGCTGGTTGACTCTGTCTCTGAAGCACAATCTCCTGGCGAGGAGGCTAGGTGTACAGGGAATGCCAATTGAGGTACGGCCAGACCACAGCCCTTGATTTCTATTCCGTTAATTTTGATGTGGTCCCAGAACTTTCAACTCAATGGTCTTTGTGAGGGCCAGACTATTGGGAAATGTTTGATCAGAGAGCTGATTGCTTCATCTTGTGAGAGGGAAAAACGACTATGCCAAGGCAGAGTGAGGCAATATCTCCAAGTGTTTGATGATGGGCATTCATAAGCATCTCTGGTGTGCCAAGGTGACATCAAGCACACATCTGCTCTAACCTTCAAAAAGCTTCAACAGGGCAGAGACAGGATGGTCATTGTTAGGCTACTCTCCAA
>NC_057722.1:70454501-70456369 GCF_004010195.1 Chiloscyllium plagiosum | reverse complement strand
GCGACCCCAGAGTGTGTTACAGAGACCCCGGGGCGTGTTACAGTGACCCTGGAGCGTGTTACTGAGACCCTGGGGCATGTTACAGTGACCCCGGGGCCTGTTACAGAGACCCCGGGGCCTGTTACAGCGACCCCAGAGTGTGTTACAGAGACCGCGGGGTGTGTTACAGAGACCCTGGGGCGTGTTACAGAGACCCCGGGGCGTGTTACAGAGACCCTGGGGCGTGTTACAGTGACCCCGGGGCGTGTTACAGAGACCCCGGGGCGTGTTACAGAGACCCCGAGGCGTGTTAAAGTGACCCCGGGGCGTGTTACAGTGACCCCGGGGCGTGTTACAGTGACCCCGGGGCCTGTTACAGAGACCCCAGGGCCTGTTACAGCGACCCCAGAGTGTGTTACAGAGACCCCGGGGAGTGTTACAGTGACCCTGGAGCGTGTTACAGAGACCCTGGGGCATGTAACAGAGACTCCGGGGCATGTTACAGTGACCCTGGGCCTGTTACAGAGACCCTGAAGCGTGTTACAGAGACCCCGGAGCGTGTTACAGAGACACTGGGGCATGTAACAGAGACCCCGGGGCCTGTTACAGAGACCCTGAAGTGTGTTACAGAGACCCCGGGGTGCATTACAGAGACCCTGAAGCGTGTTACAGAGACCCCGGAGCGTGTTACAGAGACACTGGGGCATGTAACAGAGACCCCGGGGCTGTTACAGAGACCCTGAAGCGTGTTACAGAGACCCCGGGGTGCATTACAGAGACCCCGGGGCGTGTTACAGTGACCCCGGGCCTGTTACAGAGACCCTGAAGCGTGTTACAGAGACCCTGGAGCGTGTTCCAGCTGCTGCATGCTGTCAAACATGACTGGAGGAGCAGTGGAGCAGAAGATGAGGGAAAGGAAGAGAGGAAAATGGACTCTACCTCAGTGAAATCTTTCATTATATCGTGTTTCATGTGGGCACTAGAGCAAGGCAACACTTTGTGTATAACACGCAAAATAGCACTTTTCACTGTATTTACATTTACATTTGACAATAAATCTAAATCTAAGTGAAATCAAATCACATCAAAAGGTGAGAGTATGTAGCACTGATTGTGACACAACACTCAAAGGCAGCAGTAATATTTAAACAATCCAACACAAACATGTTTACCCAGTGCTTGCAATGAATCCATTAGGGAATGTACAACATCTGTGTACGACCACACAACAAGTCTGCACATCAAAACAATAACGATATTGTACGCATGGCTCTGATCTGCTTATCAGCTGAGTGTGGAGTTGTTCCCTTTTTTGTTACGGAATAAAAACCCAATGACGACAATTAAAATACATTAGCCACACATAGCACTATATTTTGAAAAAACACCATATTATGCAATCAAAGCAGCAAACTAAACACATTAAAAGAGAACTGTTCGTTCAGTCACAGGGCAGGTTTAAACTAGCACAGGTGGGAACGTAAGCATGGTGACAAGGGAAAGAGAACAAGGACATTTATAAAAGCAAAAACAGTGAAACTCAATAACAGTAGAACGAGTAATCAAGGGCAAGAGGCATATAGTTCCCCATCACAAAGAAAGTTTACATAAATAAAATGGCAAAAAGGCAAGCCAAAAGGGTTAATACCGCAAACAACTGGGATACGTTGACATGGTCACATGGTTTCAAGGAGATCAGAACATGGAACTTAACGTGCAGGGATGTCTCTCCTTTCAGAAAGATAGGAGGGGAGATAAAGTTGATGGGGTCGCACTGTTCATAAGATAGAAAATTAGGACAATCATGACCGATAATCTTGGGTCTGTTGATACAGAAGAGAAAGTGAGGGCTGCAGATGCTGGAGATCAGAGTCGAGAGTGTGGTGCTG
>NC_057722.1:70448139-70454475 GCF_004010195.1 Chiloscyllium plagiosum | reverse complement strand
AGGGAGGGGAAATGAGGAAACTAGTGAAATCCACATTGATCCCATGTAGTTGCAGGGTCCCAAGGAGGAATATAAGGCATCCTTCCTCCAGGCATCAAGTGGTAAGGGTTTGGTTAATAAGGAGGCCCAGGATCTGCTTGTCCTTGGTGGAGTGGGAGGAGGAGTTGAAGTGTTCAGCCATGGGGCAGTGGGGTTGGTTGGTGTGGGTGTCCCAGAGATGTTATCTGAAATGATCCACAAATTAGCATCCTACATTGGATGCAACAGATACAGTAGATGACATTGGTGGAGGTACAGGCAAATTTCTGTTGGATGTGGAAAGGTCTTTTTGGGGCCTTTGATGGAAGTGAGCGGGAGAGTGTGGGCACAGGTTTTGCACTTCCTGTGGTGGCAGAGGAAGGTGCTGAGAGTGGGGCTTGGGTTGGTGGGGTAATGTGGACCTAACAAGGGAGCCGTGGAGGGAATGGTCTCTCCAGAATGCTGATAGGTGTGGGGAGGGAAATATATCTCTGGTGGTGGGGTCTGTTTGCAGGTGGTGGAAGTGGCGGAAAATGATACGATATATGCAGAGGTTGGTGGGGTGAAAAGTGAGGACCGAGGAGATGCACTGGAGGGCGTCATCAACCACGTGGGAAGGGAAATTGCAATCTTGAAAAAAGGAGACCATCTAGGATTTTCTAAGGTTGAATTGGTCATCCTGGGCATGGATGCGGTGGAGGCGGAGGAATCGGGAATAAGGGATGACGTTTTTACAGGAGGTAGGGTGGGAGGTGGTGTAGTCTAGATAGCTGTGAGATTTGGTCGCTTGTCAGTTGCCAGAGAGACCCCTCCACTTCTGCAACGTTCAAACGTACCACATCGCCAGAGATATATTTGCCTCCCCATCCCTATCAGCATTCCGGAGAGACCATTCCCTCCGCGATTCCCTCATCAGATTCATGACCTACCCCCAGACCAGCCCACACCCCACTCCCGGCCTCTACCCTGCCACCGCAGTAAGTGCAAAACCTGTGCCTTCATTTCCCCCTCACCTCCATCCAAGGACCCAAAGGATCCTTCCACAGCCGACAGAAATTGACCTGCACTTCTACCAATGTTGGAAATGTGTTGCTGGAAAAACGCAGCAGGTCAGGCAGTATCTAGGGAACAGGAGAATCGACGTTTCGGGCATTAGCCCTAGATGCTACCTGACCTGCTGCGTTTTTCCAGCAACACATTTCCATCTCTGATCTCCAGCATCTGCAGACCTCACTTTCTCCTTCTACCAATGTTATCTACTGTGTCCGATGCACCTGATGTGGTCTCCTGTACATCAGCGAAACAGGATGCCAACTTGGGGATCATTTCTGTGGCAATCAATTCCATAGATTCCCCACTCTCTGGCTGAAGATGTTTCTCCTTATCTCTGTTCTGAAATGTTCTCCCTTTACTCTAAGGCTGTGTCCTTGGGTCCTAGTCTCTCCTACCAATGGGAACATCTTCCCAACATCTACTCTGTCCAGGCCATTCACTATTCTGTATGTTTCAGTTAGGTTCACTCCTCATCTTTCTAAACTCCATAGAATATAGACCCTCAAACATTCCTCACACGTTAAGCTTTTCATTCCTGGGACCATTCTCGCAAACTTCTTCTGAACCCGCTCCAGGGTCAGTACATCCTACCTGACGTATGGGGCCCAAAACTGCACACAATATTCCAAACGTAGTCTGACTGGAACCTTATAGAGCCTCGGAGGTACATCTCTGCTTTTATATTAAAGTTCTCTCAAAATAAATGTCATCATTACATTTGCCTTCCTAACTTCTGACAACCTGCAAGTTTACTTTTGGAGAATCCTGGACTAGAACTCTCAAGTCTCTTTGCACTTCCAAGCTTCTGAATTTTCTCTCCATTTAGAAAATTGTCCATGCTTCTTTTCTTACTACCAAAGTGCATGACCTCACACTTTCTCATGGTGTACTCCATCTACCACTTCTTTGTCCACTCTCCTAACCTGTCCAAATGCTTCTGCAGCCTCCCTGCCTCCTCTACCAGTCTTTGTATCATCTGTAAGCGTAGCCAGAATACCCTCACTTCCTTCATCTTTAATGTATAAAGTAAAAAGTTGTGATTCTAATATTGAACCTTGTGGACTCAATATCGAGTTCATCAATTTTAGGGTTTGAGTCACCTTCACCCTTCTACCTACCCCAATAATCACCCAGACCTTGCCATCACAAGGAATGCTACTATACAATCCATTGTTGAGCTACAAATAGTCCACATTCACTAGTTATTCAGTCTAGGAGAAAGTGAGGACTGCAGATGCTGGAGATCAGAGCTGAAAATGTGTCACTGGAAAAGCGCAGGAGGTCAGGCAGCATCCAAGAAGCAGGAGAATCAACGTTTCGGGCATGAGCCTTTCCTGAAGAAGTCTCCCAGGCTGAGCTTTACCTTTTCCTTTGTTTGTCCAACTGCTGTCCTCTCTCTTTCCGGACCTCATCTTGATTTATTGTTTACTCCACCCCCTTCTCCCATCCCACTGTCTTCCGTATATAAATCACCCTTTTCATACCAATGTTGAAACTGCTGTCCTCTCTCTTTCCGGACCTCATTTTGATTTATTGTTTACTCCACCCCCTTCTCCCATCCCACTGTCTTCCGTAGATAAATCACCCTTTTCATACCAATGTTGAAGAAGAGTCACTGGACCAGCAATGCTAACTCTACTTTCTCTCTCCACAGATGCTGGCAGACCTGCTGAGTTTCTCCAGCAGTTTGTTTTTAGTTTGGATTAGAAACAACTGCGTTTAACTCAAATAAAGGGAATTACAATGAAATGGCCTGAGAGTTAACTAAAGAGGAGAAAGTGAGGTCTGCAGATGCTGGAGATCAGAGATGGAAATGTGTTGCTGGAAAAGCGCAGCAGGTCAGGCAGCATCTAGGGAACAGGAGAATCGACGTTTCGGGCATTAGCCTTCCTGAAGAAGGGCTAATGCCCGAAACGTCGATTCTCTTGTTCCCTAGATGCTGCCTGACCTTCTGCGCTTTTCCAGCAACACATTTCCATCAGTTAGCTAAAGAGGACTGGGCAGGTAGATTAGTAGCAAAGACAGTGAGGTAGCAGGGGCAGCCACTTAAGGAGATGGTTCACGACTCTCAGGGATAAATAAATCTCAGTACGATGGAAAGATGCTAAGAGAGGCATAAACCAACTGTGGATAACCAGGGAAGTTAAGGAGACTACAAAGTTGAAAGAAACACTTTATAAAGAGGCAAAGGTCAGTGACGGCCCAAAAGGATGAATCCAGCAGAATCCAGCAAAGGAGGTCTGAAACGTTAATAAAGAGAGAGAAAATAAACTGTGAGGGCAAACTAACGAGGAATATAAAAACTGACAGTAAGAACTTCTTTAAACATGTATAAAAAGGAAGAATGAGGTCAAAGTGTTCATAAGCTCCTTAGAAAATGAACCTGGAGACATGGTGCTGGGGAACAGGGAAATGGCAGAGGAGTTAAGCAGTCAGTCTTTATGGTGAAAGATACTTTGAACATCTCATTAATACTGAAGAATATGGGAGTGGGGAAGGAATTAAGTGCATCACCATCATTACAGAAGTGTTATTTTGAACAAAGTATTGGGCCAAAAGGCGGTTACGTCCCCCAGCCCTCATGGCTTGCATCCTAGGATTGTAAAAGAAGTACCTGCAACTACCGTTTCCTCTTGTAGTTCGTTTCACATAGGAATCACACAGAGGGTGGTTCATATGTGCACTGAACTACCAGAGGAAGTGGTAAACGCATAGACAGTTTGAGCAGACATTTGAATAGGTACATGAATAGGAAAGATTTGGAGAGCTCTGGGACCAAATGCAGGCAAGTTGGGACTAGTTTAGTTTGTGAAACTTGTGCAGCATGGATGGGTTGGACCAAAGGGTCTGTTTCCATGTTGTTTAACTCTATGACTCCACGTAGCTACAGAGATAGTGGATACTGGATCAGTGGTGCTGGAAGAGCACAGCAGTTCAGGCAGCATCCAAGGAGCTTTGAAATCGATGTTTCGGGCAAAAGCCCTTCATCAGGAATAAAGGCAGTGAGCCTGAAGCGTGGAGAGATAAGCTAGGGGAGGGTGGGGGTGAGGAGAGAGTAGCACAGAGTACAATGGGTGAGTGAGGGAGGAGATGAAGGTGATAGGTCAGGGAGGAGAAGGTGGAGTGGATAGGTGGAAAAGGAGCTAGGCAGGTCAGACAAGTCTGGACAAGTCATGGGGACAGTGCTGAGCTGGAAGTTTAAGACTAGGATGAGGTGGGGAAGGGGAAATGAGGAAGCTGTTGAAGTCCACATTGATGCCCTGGGGTTGAAGATGTTCCCTAAAGCGCTCTGCTAGGAGGCGCCCAGTCTCCCCAATGTAGAGGAGACCGCATCGGGAGCAACGTATAGCTTCTGGGCAGAGGAAATGACCTGGGAGTTGCTTCAGGGCAGAGGAAGTGACCTGGGAGTTGCTTCAGATAGTGGATACATTGGTTATAATAATCCAAACGTCGTTGGATTCTGGAGAAGTACCGAAGGATTGAAAACTGCCAACGTGATATCCCTATTTAAAAAGGGAGGGAGGCAAAAATCTGATAACTATAGGCCGACTAGCCTAACATCGCTCATGGGAAAAAGGTTGGAAGCAATTATAAATGATGCAATAGCAGAATTTTTGGAAAATCATAACTTAATCAACAAGGGTCAACATGGTTTCATGAAAGGATAAATGTGTCTGACTATTTCATTAGTTTTTCGAGGAAGTCTCAACTGGATGCAGATGCACTGTAACAATGTTGTACTTGGACCTCCAGAAGATATTTGGCAATGTACAAAAGGTTAAGTCATAAGGGTCCAGAGTGTTGGAGGTAGCATATTGGCGTAGATAGAGAACTGGCTAATGGGTGAGAAACAGCAAGGGGTTCCTTCTCAGGTGAGTGACCTGCAATCTGTGGGGTTCCAGAGGGATCAGTGCTATTTGCAATATATATTCCTGACTTAGAGGAAGGAAGTGAATGTACTGGAACCAAATTTGCAGAAAAGAGGTGGAAACCCAAGTTGCAAAGAGGTTACAAACCTTTTACAGTGAGATATTGATCAGTTAGGAAGTGGGTAATAGACTTTGTGCATTTTCACCTAACACAGGCTCACATCTTAAATCAATCGTCACTTATTGGCATCCAGTTTTTGTTCGGCATTGGACATTGGCAATTGATGTGTATTGGTACTTTGGAAAATGCTGTAGGCCTCTGCTATGATCAGGGATTGACTTGCATCATCCTCTAAGTGGATTTCTATAACTGTATAGGTTATTAACTAAATGTCGGGAATAAATAAGAGTATAAACAGCATTCCAACATCATCAGCATGAGTGATTGCTATCAAAGAGGCAAACATTTTATTCCAGTTTTATTAATTAAATTTAAACAATGGGGTTCAAATTTAAATCTTTAGTTACCATTGGATTACCAATCTGTCCCTACATCTCTGCCCAAAGGAGATGGGAGTCACTGCCTGACCACCTCACCTGCAGTGCTTTACCATCTCCTTCTCCAGGGTAATTAGGGATTGGAGGTTAATTAAACAAAGAAAGGTGTGACATTGTTGGTCAAGGACAGTATTACAGTTGAAGAAAGGATGTTTGGAGACTTGTCAACTGAGGTACTTTGGGCTGAGGTTAGAAACAGGAAAGGAGAGGTCACCCTGTTGGAAGTTTTCTATAGGCCTCCGAATAGTTCCAGAGATGTAGGGGAAAGGATAGCAAAGATAATTCTCAATAGGAGTGAGAGAGACAGGGTAGTTATCATGGGGAACTTCAACTTTCCAAATATTGACTGGGAACACTAAAGTACGGGTCAGTTTTTGTCCAGTGTGTGCAGGAGGGCTTCCTGACACAGTATGTAGACAGGCCTACAAGGGGCGAAGCCACATTAGATTTGGTACTGGGTAGTGAGCCTGGCCAGGTGTTAGACTTGGGAGTAGGTGAACACTTTGGTGATAGCGATCGCAATTCTGTTATGTTTACTTTAGTGATAGAAAGGGATAGGTGTATACCACTGGGCAAGAGTCACAGCTGAGGGAAAGGCAATTACGATGCAATTAGGCAAGATTTAGGAAACATAGGATGGGGAAGGAAACTGCAGGGAATAGGCACATTAGAAATGTGGAACTTATTTAAGGAAAAGCTCCTGAGTGTCCTAGATAAGTATGTACCTGTCAGGCAGGGAGGAAGCTGTAGAGCGTGGGAACCGTGGTTTACGAAGGAAGTGGAATCTCTGGTCAAGAGGAAGAAGAAGGCTTATGTTAGGATGAGATATGAAGGCTCA
>NC_057722.1:70433999-70446294 GCF_004010195.1 Chiloscyllium plagiosum | reverse complement strand
CAAGTATGGTGACGGCGAGCACGAGGGGGCATAGCTTTAAATTGAGGGGTGATAGATATAAGACAGATGTCAGAGATAGTTTCTTTACTCAGAGAGTAGTAAGGGTATGGAATGCTTTGCCTGCAACGGTAGTAGATTCGCCAACTTTAAGTGCATTTAAGTCGTCATTGGACAAGCATATGGGCGTACATGGAATAGTGTAGGTTAGATGGGCTTCACGTTGGTATGACAGGTCGGTGCAAGATCAAGGGCCAAAGGGCCTGTACTGCGCTGTAATGTTCTACATGTATTCTACATGAACTACAGACGCTGGCAATCTGAAACAGAAACATAAGTGCAGGGTTGGCAACACGTGGAGAGGCATACAGAGTTCAAATCTCAATTCCAGTGACCCTTCAGCAAATAAACAGCAATGGAAAATAAATGGCAACACAGTGGCTTTGTGGTTAGCACTGATGCCTCACAACACCAGGGACCTGGGTTCAATTCTAGCCTTAGGTGACCATCTGTGTGGAGTTTGCACATTCTCCCCGTTTCTCTGAGGGTTTCCTCCCACAGTCCAAAGATGTGCAGGTTCAGTGGATAGGCCATGCTAAATTTCCCCTGATGATAGCAGAGGCCTAAAGCATTTTCCAAAGTGCTGACACTCATCAATTGTCAATGTTCAATGCTGAACAAAAACTGGATGCCAATAAGCGACGTTTGATTTAAGCTGTGAGCCTGTGTTAGATGAAAGTGCACAAAGTCTATTACCCACTTCCTAACTGATCGATAACTCTCTGTAAAAAGTTTGTAGGCCAAGTGGATTAGCCATGGGAAATGCAGGGTTACAGGATAGGGTAGAGGATGAGTCTGGGTTGAATGCTCTTTGGAGATTCACTGTGAGACTTGTTGGGTCGAATGACCTACTTCCACACTGTGGGGATTCTATAATCACATTACAAAAATGAAAATTGCAGTGGGGTGGCAGTGCTGGCTCATTCTCTGCCAATGCTTTCTCCTGCTTTGCTATCCTGGCTGTGATTTTGGTTTTTGTCTGTGGTGGTTTGTCTTTTGTTCTCAATGCAGAGTGCAGTTTTGTTTTGGTGGTGCGTTGAAGCAGATACTGTACATCTGGCCCGTTGAGCTCACTAACCCCCTCCAGTGCAGCGAGTCAATTATAGAGTGGTACTCAAAGTTGATGGCTGTCATCTTGTTCTTTGAAGGGCACAGGAAGTGGCTTCCTTTTGTGAAGACGTGCAAAGCCAAGTTGTAGACTAGGAACCACAAGACATCAAAAAAAAGTAGGACAATGCAATGCCCTTGCTCAAGTTGTGTCACAGAGATCCGCGAAATGTGAAAAGCACAGGTGCAGGCAAATACAGCTCAGCAAAAGGAAGGAATAATTAAAACCCAAATAAAAACCAAAATAACTGCGGCCGCTGGAAATCAGCAACAAAAACAGAAATCCTAACCTAACCTAGTTCCACCTACCAGCACCTGGCCCATATCCCTCCAAACCCTTCCCATTCATGTACCCATCCAAATGCCTTTTCAACGTTGTAATTGTACCAGCCTCCATCACTTCCTCTGGCAGCTCATTCCACACATGCAACACCCTCTGCGTGAAAAAGTCTCCCTTAGATCCCTTTTCAATCTTTTCAGTCTCAGTCTAAACCTATGCCCCTTAGTTCTGGACTCCCCGACTCCAGGTGAAAGACTTCGTCTATTTACTCTATCTGTGTCCCTCATGATTTTATAAACCTCTATAAGGTCACCCCTCAGCCTTCGATGCTCCAGGGAAAACAGCCTCAGCCTGTTCAGCCTCTCCCGATAGCTCAAATCCACCTACCCTGGCAGCATCCTTGTCAATCTTTTCTGAACCCTTTCAAGTTTCTCAACATAGACTAGGTCTTTTCCTGACTTAGATTTCCTGGTTCACGACCCAGCCAAGTCTCCAACTTTAACTAAGAGTTGAGACTATTTCAGAGGGCCCCAGAGAATAGGGGAATTAACCATCAGAAGTTCGAGCTTCTTGGAACATTCCCATTGTGTTCTTGCAGGGACCCGACACACATTGACTTGACTACGTCCACTCATTGACTGGCCAGGGACTGGAAAATTTGTATCCGTGTCTCTGGGCTGTTAGCTTACGTCCCTGAATTACTCGCCCAACAACACAAAAAGCACCCACCTTGTGTGTTGTTGTGTGACAATGAAAGAGACTTTTGACAGCTTTTTAATAGCAGGTCAGAGTCCTTCAAAGAAAATTCATCTTGAACTGAGCTATTGCTGTGCACCATCTAGTGAAGAAAATGGTGGATCCAAGAGTGAGCAGGGCATTACGCTGGTACTAGCCATAGACATGGAAATTGATGTGCAATTGACATTCTCACAGCTTATTTGCCAGTGGCTGATGAACTGGAAAGTGCTTTGCAGTATCTTGAGGTCATGGAAGCTGCTTTTCAAGTGAACCATTTTTTTTGTTCAAAGCAACCATTCCAACAGACTTCTGTTTGATTCAGAATCAGTTGTCCCAACACAAGGTTTGCGGATATCAGGCTGGTTTAGAAATTAGAATCCCTACAATGTGGAAACAGGCCCTTCGGCCCAACAAGTCCACACCGACCCTCTGAAGAGTAACTTGCCCGGACCTATTCCCCCAACGCCCCTCCCCAAGTCCCTCCTCCCTACCTTTTATCTTAGCCCGCTTGGCACACCCTCCTCATTCCTGAAGAAGGGCTTATGCCCGAAACATCAATTCTCCTGTTCCTTTGATGCTGCCTGACCTGCTGCGCTTTTCCAGCAACACATTTTTCAAGTCAAGCAGCAAGACCTACTTACTCTCTTCCTGCATGACAATTAGTGCCTACCCAGCTCAGAGGCATCCATGCTTTGGGCCCATTGATTTTTGAGCAAGAATTGCAGCTTCTCATCTGATCTAGTAAGCTTTATCTCTTGAAACATTTTGAGACTGCCATTCTTGAGATGTTAGTGTTTCTGACAAGGCTGACCTACATTACCTGGTTCACCCAACCCTTTTTTCAGAGGACACTTTACAATTCACTGCATCGTCATGAGACTTGAATTGTCATAAAAGCAACTCAGAGGTGGCATGGTGACTCAGTGGTTAGCTCAGCACGACCTCACAGCACCAGGGACTCAGGTTCAATTCCATTCAGGCTGGGGCTGGTTTCCCTGGAGTGCCAGAGGCTGAGGGGTGACCTTATGGAGATTTATTAAAATCATGAGGGGCATCGATAGGACAAATAGACAAGGTTTTTACCTTGGGGTGAGGGAGACCAGAACTAGAGGATAGAAGTTTAAGGTGAGAGGGGAAAGATTTAAAAGTGACCTAAGGGGCAACATTTTCATGCAGAGGGTGGTGAGTGTGTGGAATGAGCTACCAGATGAAGTGGTGGAGGCTGGTACAATTACAGCATTTAAAAGGCATCTGGATGGGTATACGAATAGGAAGGATTCAGAGGGAGAAAGTGTGGACTGCAGATGCTGGAGACCAGATTTGAAAAATGTGGTGCTGGAAAAACGCAGCAGGCCAGGCAGCATCCGAGGAGCAGGAGAGTCAACATTTCGGGCATAAGCCCTTCTTCAGGAAACTTCAGAATTCAGAGGGATATGGGCCAAGTGCTGGCAAATGGGAGTAGATTAATTTAGGACATCTGGTCAGCATGCACCGAAGGGTCTGTTTCTGTGTTGCACATTTCTGTGATTCTATGGTTATATCTGTATAGAGTTTCCATACTCTCCCCGAGTCTGCGTTGGTTTCGTCTGGGTACACGGGTTTCCTCCCACTGGCCAAAAATTGCAGGTTAGTTGGATTGGCCATGGGAAGTACAGGGTTACGGGCATGGGGTGGGTCTCGGTGGGACACTCTTCGGAGCGGTTTTATCGACTCGATGGGCTGAATGGCCGGTTTCCACACAGTAGGGATCCTATGGAGGTAAGGTCTGGAAGATTTCCCTGCCTAACGGACGCTAATGAAGCAGGTACGATTTCACCACATCAACCAAGCTTTGTGGGTGTTTACGTAGTGCCAGCTTTGATGATAGGTCATCTCCAGCTGTGAGGACGAATCTCCCAGCCCCTCAGTGACATGGGTGTTGGTGAGAGAGTTTTGGTAAATATGGTGTAATCAGCAGCAATGTGATTCTCAAGGAAAAATCTCAAGGAGACAGACATGACAATCATATTTTTTCACTCAACAGCCTTTGTTGACTGGGCCCAGCATTTCTTGCCCATCCCTAATTACCCAGAGGGCAGTATGAGTTAATCTCATTGCTGTGGGTCTGGAGTCACATGTAAAGCAGACCGGATAAAATGCAGTTTCCTTCCCTGAAGGCTAGTCAGCCAGATGGGGCTTTTCCAAAGATTGACAATGGTTTCATGGTCTTCTTTCGACCCTTAATTCTGGATTCGCTATGGAATTCAAATTCCACTTCCAAACTATTTTGTGAACTGAACCCAGGTCCCCAGAACGTGAACCGAGTGTCTAGTTTAATTATTCCAGCGACAATTCCACAAAGCCTTGAGGGCCGAGTCCAATATGCAGGCATTTGCATGATGTTAGCACCAAGTCCCATTCCCGTGATGTGCATTTTCCCTCTCCCCTCATGTATCAGAGACCATGGAGACACCAACAATATCTGGTATGAGCAGGACAGAGCAGGTCTTTGTGAATCTAACTTGCTGCTTGATACTCTAGACTTTAAACTGCAAGTAAAGCTCCCTCTACACCGTCCCCATGTGCAACACTCTCCAACCCAGATCCCTGCTGAAGAGGGGAAGGATTGGTGGCTCAGTGGTGAGCACTGCTGCCTAACAGCACCAGGGACTTGGGTTCAATTCCAGTCTTGGGTGACTGTCTGTGTGGAGTTTGCACATTCTCTCTTCGTGGGTTTCCTCCCACAATCCAAAGACGTGCAGTTTAGGTGAATTAGCCATGCTAAATTAACCCTGGTGTTCAGGGATGTGTAGGTTAGGTGCATTAGTCAAGGGTAAATGTAGAGTAATAGGGTAGTGGAATGGGTGTGGGGAGGATACTCTTTGGAGGGTAAGTGTGGACTTGTTGGGCCAAATGGCCTGGTTCCACACTGTCGAGATTCTGTGATCACTTTGCCCATTTCTGATCAAATTCAGTCCTCTGTGATTCTTGCTATGACTGAATAGCTGCAATTATTCCTGCATTTTCTGTTTTTGTTATGGACTTCTCACATCCACAGTGCTCTGCTGTTTAACATTGTTTACAGTGCATCTGGGATTTCCCCAGCTGACCTTGGAATTGTTCCTACCACCCCTGCACTATCACTTGCAAGTTACAGAGCTAACATGCAAATAACTATCAAACAAAAGCAACATTCTCTATTCAAATAACTGAGCCAGATTAGAGACTAGGTTACAAGTACAAAATGGGTAAGTTAAATCTTGGTAAAAATGATAAACAGGCAGAGACAGAAGTGAATAATAATATCAAAATATGAATCCAGGATAACTTACAAATGTATTGGCATTTAGCACAGTCTGCATGGCAGTTTAACTGTCTCATTCAGAATTCTTAAATGGAACCATTTGAACTATAACTGGTCTGGAATGTATCCCCCTGTGGAATTTTGATACCATTATGATGCCCATCAGCCATGATTAAATGGCAGAGTGGACTCGATGGACTGAATGGCCTGACTTCCACTCCTGTGTCTTATGGTCTTATTACAGCTCTTTGTGGGTAAATGCAGCAGCTCACGGTTTCAAAGCTGGTCTGTGCTGATTTATCTGAAAGTAAAGTTTGGAGCAATTGTCTCGAGAAGTAGTTTTGTGTGAGCATAAATTGGGACCCTTGCCTCCCTCCACTTCCCCGCCCCTTCCCCAATCCCTCCAAATACTGCACACAGTCTGGCCATTTTCTGCTGTAAGGTTATGGATGTTGTGCAGGACTGGGACCAGATGTGACTGTGGTTGATCGTACAGTTGAGGTTTTTTTTTAGTCATTGCAGGATGTTGGCATCGCTGGCTGGCCAGCATTTATTGCCCACTTCTAGTTGTCCTTGAAGACATTTTGTAGTGATTTGCATGATTCAATGGCTTGCTCGGTCTGTTCTGAGGGCAACTGAGAGTCAACCACATTGTGTGGATCTAGAGTCACATGTAGGCCAGACCAGGTGAGGATGGCAGATTTTCTTCCCAGGTTATAATCCAACAGGTTTATTTGAAAGCGTTACTTCGAAAGCTTTTGATTTAAAATAAACCTGTTGGACTATAACCTGGTGTTGTGTGACTTCTGACTTTGTCCACCCCTATCCAACACTAACACCTCATGAAGAACATTAGTGAACCAAATGGGTTTTGCCCAACAATCCACCTTGGATTCATGGCCATCAGTAGATTCTCAAATCTAGATTTTTTTTATTGAATTCAAATTCCACCATCTGGAATTTGACCCCAGGTCCCCAGATTTCACTAAGGCATTTGATAAGATTCCCTATGGTAGACTATTGCACAAAATACTGAGGCATGGGATTGAGGATGATTTAGCGGTTTAGGTCAGAAATTGGCTTGCTGAAAGATGATAGAGGGTGGTAGTTGATGGGAAATATTCATCCTGAGTTTAGTTACTAGTGGAGTCCTGCAATGATCTGTTTCGGGGCCACTGCCGTTTGTCATTTTTATAAATGATCTGGATGTGGGCGTAGAATGATGGGATAGTAAATTTGCAGATGCCACTAAGGTCAGTAGAGTTGTGGATAGTGGTGAAGGATGTTGTAGGTTACAGAGGGACATAGATAAGCTGCAGAGCTGGGCTGAGATGTGACAAATGGAGTTTAACGCGGAAAAGTGTGAAAGAGCAACAGGAATAAAAAGTACTGGGCTAATGGTAAGATTCTTGGCAGTGTAGATGAGCAGAGAGATCTTGGTGTCCATGTACACAGATTCCTGAAAGTTGCCGCCCAGGTTGACAGGGTTGTTAAGAAGGCGTACAGTGAGTTGGCTTTTATTGGTAGAGGGATTGAGTTTCGGATCCATGAGGTCATGCTGCAACAGTTCAAAACTCTGGTACGGCTGCACTTGGAGTATTGTGTACAGGTCTGGCCATCGCTTTATAGGAAGGATGTGGAAACTTTGGAAAGGGTTCAGAGGGAGATTTACCAGGATGTCGCCAGGTATGGAGGAAAGGTCTTATGAGGAAAGTCTGAGGAACTTGAGGCTGTTTTCATTTGAGTGAAGAAGGTTGAGAGGTGACTTAATTGAGACATATAAGATAATCAGAGGGTTAGATAGGGTGGACAATAGACAATAGACAATAGGTGCAGGAGTAGGCCATTCAGCCCTTCGAGCCTGCACCGTCATTCAATATGATCATGGCTGATCATTCCTAATCAGTAGCCTGTTCCTGCCTTTTCTCCATAACCCTTGATTCCACTATCCTTGAGAGCTCTATCCAACTCTTTCTTAAATGAATCCAGAGACTGGGCCTCCACTGCCATCTGGGGCAGAGCATTCCACACAGCCACCACTCTCTGGATGAAGAAATTTCTCCTCATCTCTGTCCTAAATGGTCTACCCCGTATTTTTAAGCTGTGTCCTCTGGTTCGGCACTCACCCATCAGCGGAAACATGTTTCCTGCTGCCAGAGTGTCCAATCCTTTCATAATCTTATACGTCTCAATCAGATCCCCTCTCAGTCTTCTAAACTCAAGGGTATACAAGCCCAGTCGCTCCAGTCTTTCAGCGTAAGGTAGTCCCGCCATTCCAGGAATTGACCTCGTGAACCTACGCTGCACTCCATCAATAGTCAGAATGTCTTTCCTCAAATTTGGAGACCAGAACAGCACACAATACTCCAGGTGTGGTCTCACCAGGGCCCCGTACAGCTGCAGAAGTTCCTGTTCTTGTTACCAAAGTGGATAACCATACATTTATCCACATTAAACTGCATCTGCCATGCATCTGCCCACTCACCTAACTTGTCCAGGTCATCCTGTAATCTCCTAACATCCTCATCACTTTTCACCCTGCCACCCAGCTTTGTATCATCAGCAAATTTGCTAATGTTATTGCTGATACCATCTTCTATATCATTAACATATATTGTAAAAAGCTGCGGTCCCAGCACCCCACTGCAGTTAGGGCGATGGCTAGCACAGGGGGACAAAGCTTTAAATGGAGGGGTGATAGATATAGGACAGATATCAGAGGTAGTGTCTTTACTCAGAGAGTAGTAGGGGTGTGGAACACACTGCCTGCAACAGTAATAAACTTGCCAACTTTAAGGGCATTTAAATGGTCATTGAAGAAACATATGGGTGAAAATGGAATAGTGTACAAAGTTAAAAATCACACAACACCAGGTTTTAGTCCAACAGGTTTAATTGGAAGCACACTAGACAATCACCTAATGAAGGAGCATCGCTCCGAAAGCTCGTGTGCTTCCAATTAAACCTGTTGGACTATAACCTGGTGTTGTGTGATTTTTAACTTTGTACACTCCAGTCCAACACCGGCATCTCCAAATCATGGAATAGTGCAGGTTAGGTGGGCTTCAGACTGCTTCCAGAAGTTGGCATAACATCGAGGGCTGAAGGGCCAGTACTGTGCTGTATCGTTCTATGCTCTAATGTTCTAAAAAGCTGAGTTTCTAGATTAATAGTCTAGCAATAACACCTACGAGGCCATCACTTTCCTGTGGTTAGCTGACATTTAGAAGCTGGCTATGAGTGGAAAATGGCGGATCGAGGTCTTTGTGTTCCTGAAGCAGGGATTATCCCATCACTGGGCTGTGGAAAACACAGGATATTTGACCAGGATTCTTGAGGGGGAGGGGTGGAGGTAGGGAGAGACAAAACCCCTGTTGAGCTCCACCCTCTGGCAATGTTTACCCAATTTACATCAATGGGGATGGTCATTCCTCCAGTGGGAACACACAGAAATCTCTGTTTTCTCTCCACTGTTGCTGTCAGACCTGTTGAGTTTCTCTGTGTTCTCCAGGAGCCTTAATGTTTATAGCATACCTGCCTGGCCTTGCCTTTTTATGGTGTGGCCCCCTCGACTAGACTTTAAAAGAATCACCGTACTTGCGTCTCACCTTGATGTTTAACAATGTTTGTCATGGTCACCAGCACTTGCCAGTCAAGAAGGTTTAATGTATTGCTGTGTGACACTGTGCTGTGTCAATCTCACACTCATACCATGTGCCACCAGTGTCCACAATAAACACCACGGTCTTTAACCAAACAGCCAGGTCTCAGAGATGAATCATAGAATCCTTACAGTGTGAAAGCTGGCCATTTGGCCCATCGAATCCACAGCAACTCTGAAGAACATCCCTCTTACCCCACATTTCCCATGGCTAACCCACCTAGCCTGCAGGAGAAAGTGACCACTGCAGATGCTGAGGATCAGAGTTGAAACAGGTGGTGCTAGTAAAGCACAGCCAGTCAGGCAGCATCCGAGGAGCAGGAGAGTCGACGCTTCGAGCATAAGCTGTTCATCAGGAATGAGCGGTGGCCCAAGGGGGGTGAGCAATAAATGGGAGGGAGGTGGGGCAGTGGGGAAGGTAGCTGGGAATACGATAGATAGATGAAGGTGGGGGATGATGGTGATAGGTCGGAGAGGGTAGTGGAGCGGATAAGTGGGAAGGAAGATGGACAAATAAGACAGTTCAAGAGGGCAGTGCCGAGTTGGAAGGTTGGATCTGGGATATCTGCAAAATGTGGATTGGGGTGGGGAGGGAAATATATATATCCCCAGTGGGGTCTGTTTGTATTTGGTGAAAATATCAGAGAATGACGCGTTGTATCTGGAAGTTGGTGGGGTGGAGGTGAGGACAAGGGGGGGTTCTGTCCTTGTTGTGATTGGAGGGGTGGGGTTCAAGGGCAGAGGTACGGGAAGTGGAGGAGATGCACTGGAGGGCATCATTGACCACGTGGGAGGGGAAATTGTGGCCTTTGTAGAAGGAGGCTATCTGCTGTATTCTGTGGTCACCCCCCTCCCATTTATCTCTCAGCCCCCTTGGGCCACTCCCTCATTCCTGATGAAGGGCTTATGTTCAATATGTTGCGTATGTTCAATGTGTTGATTCTCCTGCTCTTTGGATGCTGCCTGATCTGCTGTGCTTTTCCAGCACCACACATTTGACGATATCATGGCCAATCCACCCTAACCTGCACAGCCTTGGACTGAGGGAGGAAACCAGAGCACCTGGAGGAAACCTACATCGACGCAGGGAGAATGTTCTCACTCCACACAGAGGGTGGAATTGTACCAGGTTCCCTGGCGCTGTAAGACAGCGATGTTGAGCACTGAGCCACCATGCCCCCCTCAAAGTGATGTCATCCTTAGTAAGGTCAATGGGGCTCCAGCATACAATTGGTCAAAAGCAGCACTGTGATTAGTCCAGAGGCTTGGACAGGTCATCTTCAGCTTGCGCAGGTCAGGGTCGGGCTCTCTGTCTCACTACAGTCTGGAGAGCAGGCCCACTCAGTTGGGGGGACATGGTTCAGGATCTGATCAGTCATCAGTCCTCAGGGCCAGCCAGGTCCAAACCAGTGGGAAGGAGGAGAGGCTGGGCCATTGTCACTCCCAGGGGTCAGTACAAGGAATGTTGGTGGGTGGGAGTTAGTGGGAAGTGCATCAGGGGTCAGTAGTGTGATAGGGAGGTGGGAAAACTCAATGCAGAGGGTTGGAGGTAGCAACCTGGAATGCTGAGGGAGCAACATTGGTAAAGGGGGAGTAAATTCGACATATAAATGGGGAGAGGGGAGTGCATTGGAGGATGTGGGATGCTGAGGCAGGGTTTATAGACAGTCACTCCCCCCATGGCTCCAATCAGAGGGAGCGTACATCATGGCAGACAGCAGAAACAAACTCTAGTGAATGGTGTTGGGGTCAAGGAGATCTCAGGTTGCGGGTGAGGCAACGTGGGGGCTGTGGGCGTGGTGATCGGTAATGATGAGTTGTGCATGGGAAGCGACAAATAGATAGGGGCTTGGAGGGTTGGGGGTACTAGGCTGGAGGGGGAGGGTCAAAGAATCGTACAGTACAGAAGAGGCCCTTCGGTCCATCAGGTCTGTGCTGCCAAAAACATGCCACTGCCCACACTAATCCCACTTTCCCCACTAGGCCCATGGCTTCAATTTTAGGACACTTCAAATGCTCATTTAAGAACTTTTTCAAGGTTGTGAGGTTTCCCGCCTCAACTATACCCATCAGGCAGTGCATTCCAGACCCCCACCCCCACCCTCTGGGTGAAAACAGTTTTCCTCAAACTTCCTGCCTTCCACTTTAAAATTGGCTTCATCAAGTGTTCTTGGTAACTAGGCTGACCCTGGACCTCCCTTTGTTGCCTTCCACAATCTTCCAATTCCAATGTGCAACCGATGAGTGGAAAGAGGCTGTGACAGTGTTTGGACAGAGTCAGTGCTTTACCTCTGGGCCACAACATGAGCGCCATTTAACAGAGATGTAAGGTCCTTCAAGATGTAAATGCATCAATCATGAACTTGCCGAGTACAGATGAAAGCCATGTTTTTATTTTCACTTGTGTGGCGTGGGCCAGGATTTATTGCCCCATCCTTAACTGCCTTTGAGAAGGTAAGGGTGAGCTGTCTCCTTGAACTGCTGCAGACCATGCACTGCAGATAGGCCCACAATGCCCTCAGGGAGGGAATTCCAGGATTTTGATCAAGGAACGGCGATATATTTCCAAGTCAGGGTGGCGAGTGGTTTGGAGGGGAACCTGCAGATGTATCTGCTGCTCTTGTCCTTCCAGATAAAAACAGTCAGGGGTTTGGAAGCTGCTGTCTAAGGATCCTTGGTGAATTTCTGCAGTGCATCTTATAGATAATACACACTGCTGCTACTGAGCATCAGTGATGGAGGGAATGGATGTGGTGCCAATGACGCGGTCTGCTTTCTCCTGGATGGTGTCAAGCTTCTTGAGAGTTGTTGGGGCTGCACCCCGCAGGTCATCTCCTCTGCCCTGAACTCTTCAGTCACGTCCTGAAACAGCCTCGCTACCACAGCCACATCTCCTTCCTCACGCAGCCCTCCACTCCCGCCACTCCAACCCCAACCCCACCATCAAACCGGCAGACAAGGGAGGCGCGGTGGTAATTTGGCGCACTGATCTTTACACTGCTGAAACTAGACGCCAACTCGCGGACACCTCCTCCTACTGCCCCCTTGACCATGACCCCACCTCCCACCACCAAACCATCATCTCCCAGACCATCCATAACCTCATCACCTCAGGGGATCTCCCATCCACCGCCTCCGACCTCATAGTCCCACAACCCCGCACCGCCCG
>NC_057722.1:70427760-70432784 GCF_004010195.1 Chiloscyllium plagiosum | reverse complement strand
GCGCCTCATCTTCCGCCTAGGAACCCTCCAACCACACGGGATGAATGCAGATTTCTCCAGCTTCCTCATTTCCCCTCCCTCCACCTTATCTCAGTCCCAACCCCCGGATTCAGCACCGCCCTCTTGCCCTCTTGACCTGCAATCTTCTTCTTGACCTCTCCGCCCCCACCCCCTCTCCGGCCTATCACCCTCACCTCCTTCAACCTATCGTATTCCCAGTGCCCCTCCCCCAAATCCCCGCCACACCTTTTATCTCGGCTCGCTTGGCACACCAGCCTCATTCCTGAAGAAGGGCTTATGCCTGAAACGTCAATTCTCCTGCTCCTCGGATGCTGCCTGGCCTGCTGCACTTTTCCAGCACCACAGTTGTTGGGGCTGCACCCATCCAGGCAAGCGGGGAGTATTCCATCACACTCCGGACTCGTGCCTTGGAGATGGTGGGCAGGCTTTGGGAAATTAGGAAGTGAATTACTCACCACAGTATCCCTGGCTTCTGGCCTTCTCTTGAGCCACTGTATTTATACATCTAGTCCAGTTACGTTTCTGGCTAATAGTAATCCCCAGTATGTTTCCAATCATATAATCATGCATGTGCAATGTATACAGTACATAACTATTAGTATACAAATTCTAGTCACATTCTACATTGGCCATGTCTTTGGGCTTTGCATTTTGAAAATTAACAATGCTGAGAAACAATAATAATCCCAGGTGACCTGAGAAGAGGCGCCTGAGGGTCACACAATGCACAAAGATCACATAAGCTTCTTGGGGCCATGGTACTGATGACAGATCTAAGTTAAGATGTTCTTCGGTCCCTTCAGTTGGTGATATGTGGCTGGGAGAGGAAGAGTTCAGTACAGGCAATTCTTCTGTAAATCGATGTTGCGGTCTTGTGCACCCCCGCGTTATAGAAAAATTGCGCTTTAGAAACATCGCTTAAAGTGTTGGTGAAGTAATTGTCAGTAAACACATGCTTTAAAAGTTTACACTTTTGAAACAGCGTCCCCAATTCAGCAATGGCATAACAGTGAAATGGTGTTCACGAACCCTGCATGAGTACAGCTCGTTGTAGCAGAACGACCTGGATTCGTACAGCCCTCGCAATGTGCCTTCATCGGAATAAGGTGCAATGTCAAATTACCATGACCCTCCTTATCAGAGTGCTCCATGCCCCATTGTATGGGGGAGTTGGGTGAACGTGAACCACCATTTGTGAGTGATGTGAATGCTGATTGCTCATGTTACTAACGGCCTTTTCTGTTTGTAATGAGCTTCACTCCGGTTCGTTGCCAGGGTGATTGACGGATCCAGCCGCAGCAAGGGTTATCGTCAGGGTTACTGTGATGCAACAAACATGCAGAGCAATGGAGGAGCAACAGCTCACTTCAGCGGATAACCAAGCTGCCTCAACATGGTGAGATCACAGCTGAAGGACCCCTCAGGGGGTACAGGAGGGTCAGAGTCTACTGCCTTCAGTGCCATTTCCTCCAGCTGAATGGGGTGCAGTGTTGGCATAGACTGAGGGTGTCCTGGGACACTGTGGTTGAATCATGCTAACTGTTGGTGCCGGACAGAATCATTTCTTATTTCTCTGATCACAGGTTGTGTGGGGGGGATCACTGGTTAGGTTAGTATTTATTACCCAGAGGGCAGTTAAGAGTCAACCATGTAGGTCAGACCAGGGAAGGATAGCAATGAACCAGCCAGGGTTTTCTGAAAATGGATTCATGGTCACCATTAGCTCTTAATTCCAGGCTTTTATTTCACTATCTGCTGTAGCAGGATCTGAACCTGGGTCCCTGAACATTACCTGGGTCTCTGGATTAACAGACAAGCGATAATACCACTCGGCCATTTCCTCCCTTGGCCAACAAGATGACAGTTGTAAATTCTGAAGAAGGGTCGCTGAACCCAAAATGTTAACTCTGCTTTCTGTCCACAGGTGCTGCCAGACCTGCTGAGTGTCTCCGGCAATCTTTGCTTTCGTTTCTGAAGGTGAAGGTGAGAACAGCGCTGAGCCATTATGTGACTGAGTCCTTCCTTGGGTCCACTGGATAGTTATATAGGGTCTCTCAATCGCAAAAGCATCAAGGCTGGTACCAATGCCAGACCACATGGCTTTATCTCTTTTTCCCCATAGCCAGGTCAGCGCTAGATCCCGGGGGGTAGAATTCAGCAACATGGCTGACTTTCCACTGGTGTACAACCAGTGCATTAATAGGCAGATAAAATCATGTTACAGTTCCAAAGGAGCCATTGAATCCATTGTGTTTATAGCAGCTCCAGAAAGAGCTACCCAGCTAGTCCCATTCTCCAGCCCTATCTCACCTCATCAACAGAAAAGGCTTCCATTCCGTCAATGTGCAAGTGTCATCATTGGTGCCAAGTGAGTGCTGCACTTCGTGAGAATGATGCTGAGAGACTTCAGAGGAACATCGATAAGTTGGTCTAATGAGCAGATACCTGACAGATGAATTTCAATCCAGAGAAGTATGAGATATTTTGGTTGGTGAGATACAGAGAGACCACGCAGGGTCAATAGTACACCCTTGAGGGGAGTACAGGAGCAGAGGGACCTCGGGTTGAAGTGTATACAGAGGAAACTCAATTATCTGACATTTGCTTAACCGAACTTTGGATCATCTGAACAAGATCACAAGGTCCTGATGCGTGGCTAACTATATTATCTGGCATTTGATTATCCAGCATTTGATTAACTGAATGAAATACTCCCCACCTGTGTCCTTCAGATAATCAAGGTTCCTCTGTAATTCACTGACAGTGGTGAGGCGAGTTAAAATGGTTGCTAAGAAGGCCTATAGGATCCTTGGGTTTATAAATAGAGACGTAGGGAGGTGATGGCCTAGTGGTATTATCTCTGAACTGTTAATCCAGAATAATCCAGATAAAGTTCTGGGGACCCAGATTCATATCCTGTCTTGGCAGACTCCAATAAAAGAAAATCTAGAATGAAGTCATAGAGTCATAGAGATGTACAGCACGGACACAGGCCCTTCGGTCCAACCCTTATATCTTTCCCTTCTCACGCTAAACCTATGCCCTCTAGTTCTGGACTCCCCCACCCCAGGGAAAAGACTTTGCCTATTTACCCTTTCCATGCCCCTCATCATTTTGTAAATCTCTATAAGGTCACCCCTCAGCCTCCGACGCGCCAAGGAAAACAGCCCCAGCCTGTTCAGCATCTTCCTATAGTGTCTAATGACCATAAATTCGTTGTTGGTTGGCAGAAAAAAACCCATCTGGTTCACTAATGTTGTTACGGCACAGGGTAAAACCTCCTGCTTAATTTAAACCAGCAACACAGAAAAGATTTATAATGTGCTGCAATCTGTGAAAATTGAGAGGCCAAGAACTACTTAAAGCAAAAAGTAACCGCTTTATTTCTTAAGGTATAACAGAGAATAATTAACTAACAACTATTTACAACTATATCCTTCCTCTAACCTATCTTTTACTTTCCCCTTCTATAATACTAGTCCGATAAAACCTCCTGATTAAAATTTACCAAAAATTCAAGTTTTCAAAACCAGCCAGCTGCCGAATCTTCTATTTGGATCTTCCTGTGTCTTATTTTCTTCTTCTTGGGGATTATGCTTCACAGGTCAATAAAGGTACCTTTAAGAGAGCTATTCTCCGGGCAGTTGGCTTGGCTTGGCAGTTCTCCCCCCAGCTGTTCAATTTTCCCATCTTATACCCCCAAAGAATCAGATTGTGGCGTAGGCTTTTAAGATCGTCAATATATTAAATTCAAACTTGATTGGAATTTGGTATTTTTCAGGGTATAATTTAAACTGATTGGCCTAATTCAGATCTGCTTTGTCATTTTCGGGTGACCAGCTAATCTTGATTTCTACCAAGTGTTACAATGCGACCCTATTCAGAACATTTGGTGCTGTGTCAGGTAGTTCTGCTAGCTTTTAACTCTCTTAAGGGTAAAGTACACCCACATCTTCATAACAATGTACTTTTGGGAAGGAAACTGCCATCCTTATCTGGTCTGGCCTCCATGTGACTCCAGACTCATAGCAATATGGTTGACTTTTAACTGCCCTCTGGGCAATTAGGGATGGGTAATAAATGCTGGCCTAGCCAGCGATGCCCTCACCCGGTGAATAAATGAAAAAAACCGTAGAGTATAGAAGCAAGGAAGTGATGCTCCACCTCAACATACCATTGGTCAGACCACATCTGGACTATTGTGTTCAATTCTGGGCACATTATTTAAGGAAGGATGTTCTGGAGAAAGTGCAAAGGAGATTTATTGGAATGATACCAGGGATGAAAGATTTTAGATACAAGGAAAGATTAGAGAAATTGGACTTATTCTTCTTGGAGCAGAGAAGATCAAGAGGTGGCCTTATTGAGGTGTTCAGAATTGTGAACAATTTTGACACTATAAAAAAGGATATTCTGTTTTCACTAGTTGATGTATCATTAACTATGTGTCACAATTTCAGACTGTCAACAAGTGGGCTCGGAGTGAGATGAGAAGAAACTGTTAGAATTTGGAATGTGCCACCTGGGACAGTGGGGGAGGTGGCTTTCATACTAGGTTGCAAAGGAGAGTTGGATATATATCCAAATGTGCTGAGTTCAGAGGACTACAGAGATAGGGCTGGAGAATGGGACGAGCTGGGTAGCTGGTTCCCCTCCGACGTGGTCGACGATGCTCTCCACTGCATCTCCTCCACTTCCCGCTCCTCCGCCCTTGAACCCCGCCCCTCCAATCGCCACCAGGACGCCTCACTGGTCCTCACCTTTCACCCCACCAATCTCCAGATACATCGTATCATCCTTCCTCATTTCCGCCACCTCCAGACAGACCTCACCAGGGATATATTTCCCTCCCCACCCCTATCAGCATTCAGAAGAGACCACTCCCTCTGCGATTCCCTCGACAGGTCCACACCCCCTACCAACCCAACCTCCACTCCCGGCACCGTCCCCTGCAACCGCAAGAAGTGCAAAACTTGCGCCCACACCTCCCCCTTCACCTCCCT
>NC_057722.1:70411543-70427575 GCF_004010195.1 Chiloscyllium plagiosum | reverse complement strand
TCCCGACCTCTCCGCCCCCACCCCCTCTCCGGCCTATCACCCTCACCCTCACCTCCTTCCACCTATCGTATTCCCAGCGCCCCTCCCCCAAATTCCCTCCCCCCAACCTTTTATCTCAGCCCGCTTGGCACACCAGCCTCATTCCTGAACAAGGGATTATGCCCGAAACGTCGATTCTCCTGCTCCTCGGATGCTGCCTGACCTGCTGTGTTTTTCCAGCACCACATTTTTCAACTCTGGTCTCCAGCATCTGCAGTCCTCACTTTCTCCTAGCTGGTTCCAGAGCCAATAGAGGCACAATGGGGTTGGAAATTTCATTCTGGACTGTGACATTCTATGAGTCTATCTTTTACAGCCAAATTTTCAAAATCCCACAGCCATTATGTTACAGTGTCATCAAGAAGCAAAAAAAAACCTCCAAATGCCACAAGCTGTCACCATTTTTCTTCTGTAAACCAATCATACACAAGTATTGGTAAAACAAAATGCATATTCTTTAGTTGAACTTAAAAATATATGCAAATAATATTCACTGGGACTCAGATTAATACATCCGTCTTCTACCACTGCTGTTTCAGACTTGCCTTATGAATCATGAAACTACTCCATCATATACTTTTGAGTTGAATAGTGATTGACAATTGTTCAAGGTCGCAATGCATTTTTAAAAAAAGATGCAGACACGTCCCATCATGACAATGAGCTCGATTAACAGTCCAGTTAAATGATGCTGGAAGAAGATTCAATTCCAGCTTTTTTATAAAGTAGATTTTAAAAATGGAATTAAATAACAGAGCCATGAAAACAAACCATGCGAGTGTGGCCAATTGAAAAGCCCAGATTACCGGCACAGATATGATTGGCCGAATAGCTTCTTCCACTTAATCTTAATGTTTTGCTGAATCTGCACATGGGAATGTGACAATACTGCGGCTATAAGAGGTGTATATTGTCCTGGCCTCTTTTAACAGAGCAATTGAATGAGAGGCAGTGAACAGTCTGTGGTTACATACACAGCTTGTGAGGCCTTGGGGTCTTTTTGGAAAGTTGGAACAAAAGAAGCGACCTGGATGGGTGTCGCCAGCTCTCCCAGACCCGAACTTTTAGTTTTTTTTTAGCTTTTAGATTCAGCAGAAGCTGCTGGAGTTTTGAAGAAGAAGCTAATTTCTCCCCTCTCTTGGTTACAACTAGAAGCTGGAGTTTCCCTTCCTCCTCCTGACATTGCATGTGAGAATCTGTGTCTGAATTTGCCTTTTTGCCAAGGCGTGTGATCATGGGATGTTACTATATTTGAACAGTTAATTAGTAACAGGTACTGTATCTGTTATAGTGTTAAGTTTTCCAACAGATTTAAGTTACTCTAAGTTCTTCTTTCTTTTGTTGCATTTTAACTGTCGAGTTTGAATAAATTGCTTAACATTGAGTAATTTGACCAGTTGAACACTGCACCTTACATTTATCATTAAAATTAGAAAAAGTTAGGGTCTAGGCTACCTCCTTAAATATTTTGAGGGGTTCTAGTCTGGTCCATAACAGGATGTGGTCATCACGATTGATGCTAACATTGGTTACGTTTACCTAATATCTCTTGATAAAATGGTGGCAAGCTGTTTTCTTGATCTACAGCAGTCTGTGTGGTGTAAGTAACTATTGTGCTGTTAAGAAGAAAGTTCTATGATGTTGACCCAGCAACAGTGAAGCAATGGCACTGTAGTTCCACAACAAGATAGAGTGTGATTTGGAGGGAAACTTGCTGGTGTTCCCTTACATCTGCAATCCTTGTCCATTGGGATGGCAGTGGTCATGGAACTGGAAGGCGCTGTCTAGGAGCCTTGATAAAGGAGCTATATAAAACCCTTGTGAAGCCGCATTTGCAGATTGTGTGCAGTTCTGGTCACCACACTACCAGAAGGACATGGAGGCTTTGGACAGACAGTGCAGAGAAGGTTCACCAGGGTGTTGCCCCAAGGACCTTGGTTATGAGGAAATGTTAAAAAGACTAGGATTGTTTTCACTAGAAAGACGATGGCTGAGAGGAGACCTGATAGAGGTCTACACAGTTATGAGAGGCATCGATAGGGTGGATGGTCAGAGGCTTTTTCCCAGGGTTGAAGTTTCAATTACAAGGGGACACAGGTTCACGGTGAGAGGGGGAGAGTTTAAGGGAGATGTGTGAGGGACATTTTTCACACAGAGGAGCCTGGAACACACTGCCAGGAGAGGTGGTGAAAGCTGGGACATTGGTGACACTGAAGAAGTATCTGGATGGTTACATGAACAGGGAGGGAATAGAGGGATAGGGACCAAATAAGGGCAGAAGGTTTGTTTTTTAGTTTAGTTAGGGCGTGATGATCGGCACAGTTTTGGAGGGCCGAAGGGCCTGTTACTGTGTTGCACTTCTCTCTTGTTCTTTTGGTGAGTTGCTGCAGTGTGTAACTTGTTGGTCAGGGGCAGTTAGTTCAGGTGGGCTAGACAACAATATAGTACAGTGCTGACAGTGCGGGTTCAACTCCCACACCAGCTGAGGTTACCATGAAGGAGTCTCCTCCTCAACCTCTCCCCTCAGTTGAGGTGTGGTGACCCTCAGGTTAAACAACCTCCAGTCATCACTTCCTAATAAGACAGCAGCCCTATGTTCTGGTAAGGTGACGGCACCTTTACTTTAGTGATGAATTTCGAACAGGAAGGTGTGACTGGTCTTGACAGGATAGATGTGGAGAGAATGTTTCCTGTAAGAGAGAATCTAGAACAGAAATCACCTGTTTCCAACAGAGATGAGGTGAAAGTTTTTCCTCACACAGCATGGAGACAGGCCCCTTGACCCAAACTGGTCAGTGCCGACCAAAATGTCCATCCACGCCAACCCCATTTCCCAGCATTGACCCTTTTGCTTCTAAATCTTTCTTATCCATGTATTTGTTAAATGCCTTTTAAATACTGTTAATGTACCCACCTCAACCACTTCCTCTGGCAGCTCATTCCATATGTATACCACCCTCTGTGTGAAAACATTACCCCTCGGGTTCCCTTTTATTCTTTTCCCTCTAACCTTAAACTAATGCCCTCTAGTCCTCAATTCCCCAACCCTGGGAAAAAGACTGAGTGCATTCACCCTATCCATTTGTCTCATGATCTTATACACCTCTATAAGATCGTCCCTCAGTCTCCTACACTCTAAAGGAAAATGTCTTAGCTTGTCCAACCTCTCCCTATAACTCAGACTGTTGAGTCCAGGCAGCATCCTTGTAAATTTCTTCTGCACTCTTTCCGATTTAATACATCCTTCCTATAGCAAGGTGACCAAAACTGACCACAATATTCCAAGTGTGGCCTCACCAACGTCCTGTATAACTGCAACATAACTTCCCAATTTCTACACTCAATGCCCTGACTGATGAAGGCCAATGTGCCAAAAGCCTTCTTCACTGCCCTGTCTATCCATGACTCCACTTATAGAGAATCATACACCTGAGCTCCAAGGTCCCTCTGTTCCACTACACTCCTTAAGGCCCAACCATTCACCATGAAATTCTTACCTTGATATGACTTTCCAAAATGCAAGACCTCACACCTATCTATATTAAACTCCATTTGCCGTTTCTCAGCCCACTTCCCCAGCTGATCAAGGTCCTGCTGCAATTTCTGATAACCTCCCTCACTGTCCATGATACTGCCTATTTTAGTGTCATCTGCATATTTACTAATCATGCCTTGTACATTCTCATCCAAATCATTGATATAGCAATTAACTGCATTAACAGCAATGAGCCCAACATCGGCCCCTGAGGCACTTCACAAGTCACAGGCCTCCAGTCTGACAAACATCCTTCCACTATTACCCTCTGCTTCCTGCCATCAAGTCAATTGTGTCTCCAATTTGCCAGCTCCCCCTGGTTTCCATACGATCTAACCTTCCAGAGCAGCTCAGAGGTTCCTTCGGAGGTTCATGAGTCTTTGGAACTCTCTGAAAGGGTGGTGGAAACAGAGAACTTGACTAGCTTTCAAGGCAGAGGGAGATAGATCATTTCTCATCCAGGAAGGTGAAAGGTTATCATGGATGGGTGGGAATTCAGGTTTGAGCATATAATTGGATTTGTCACAATCTTGTTGGATGACAGAGCAGGTTCGAAATGCTGAAGTGACCTACTCTTACACCTGTTCAGTATGTTCCTATGTATACACTGTCCATCAATGACCAATAAATCCACACCAACCCTCCAAAGAGTAACCCACCCAAACCCATTCCTCTACCCCTATTACTCTATATTTACCCTGACTAATGCATCTAACTAAACCTGAACACTATGGGTAATTTAGCATGGCCAATTCACCTAACCTGCTGAACTGTGGGGGGAAACCGGAGCACCCGGAGGAAAAACACACAGGCACGGGGAGAACGTGCAAGCACCTCCCAGACAGTCACCCGAGGCAGGAATCGAACCCGGGTGCCTGCTGCTGTGAGACAGCAGTGTTAACCGCTCAGCCACCATGAAGCCCACAGCTACTTGAGTGTTGTTGGACCTCCACTCCTTCAGGCAAGTGGTGGGGGGGGGGGGGGCATTCCATCACACTCCTGACTTGTGCCTTGTCGCTGGGGGACAAACAGACAGACTGACAGACAGAGAGATAGGGGTGCTAGGATGTGAGGTGCTCAATGTTGTATTCTGGTCTCTGACCTGATCCTGTAGCCACAATATTTATGCGACTGATCCAACTGAGTGTCTGGCCATCAGCAAACCCCAGGAAGTTGATTGGAAACAAAAACAGAAATTGCTGGACAAGCTCGGTGGGGCTGGCAGCATCTGTGGAGAGAAACCAGAGTTAATGTTTCGGATCCAGTAACCCACCCTTTTTTGGTTTTAATCCAGGAAGTTGATCGTTTGGGAATTTTGGTGCTTTAGGAATGGAGTGTAAACATGGGGAAGTATTATTGAAACTGCGCAAACCATTGGTAAGACAGCACCCGGTGTAACAACATACAATTCCATCCCTTTACTCGATGCAGTTACACTGGAGGCAGTTCAGAGAAGGTTCATGTGTTTTGTTCCAGAGATGAAAGGCTTGTCTTATGAGAAGAGATTGAGAAGTTTCGATCTATTCTGATTAAAATTTCAAAGGAATGAGGGAAGGTGTACAAGAGGAGAAAGTGAGGTCTGCAGATGCTGGAGATCAAAGTTGAAACTTTATTGCTGGAATAGCACAGCAGGTCAGGCAGCATCCAGGGAACAGGAGATTCGACGTTTCGGGCACAGGCCCTTCTTCAGGAAATCCTGAAGAATCCAGAATCTTTCCTGAAGAAGGGCCTGTGCCCGAAACGTCGAATCTCCTGTTCCCTGGATGCTGCCTGACCTGCTGTGCTGTTCCAGCAATAAAGTTTCAAAGGTGTACAAGATGCAAAAGAGGATTGGCCAAGGCGATATAGGGAGGGTGTTTTCTCCTGTGGGGCAATCTACAATGAAAGGTCACAGCTTCAGAATAAGGGAGAGCAAAATGAAAGCAGAGAGGAGGAGAAATTATTTCTCTCAAAAGGCCGTGAATCTGTGGAATTCACTCCCGCAGAATGTGGTGAATGCTGGGACTCTGAGTAAATATAAGGAGGAGATAGACAGATTTATAATTACTAACGGGTTGAAGGGTTATGGAGAGTGGGTAGGGAAGTGGACTTGAGGCCATGGTGAGATCGACCGTGATTGTATTGAATGGCAGAGCAGGCTGGAGGGGCTGAATGGCCTCCTCCTGCTCCTTATGTGCTTATTTAGTGACAGCAAAGCCATTGGGAGATGGTTCAATTCTCATTTTCGGGATGGACGTCTGCCTCTGTCATTAGAAACGGTCATTGTCTGTGAAATGGGAAAGATGAATTCGATGGACTCCCACTGATCTTATATGGGAACTGACCTGACAGCTCCAGGAACAGCGATCTCCCTCAGATATTCCACCAGCTTCACAGCAATGACTGTTTAATTGCGGTTGTGAAATGCATTCAGGTAGAATGCTTACTCGTCTTGTCTCAAGAGAGATAAAGAGAGAAACGTTACCTGCGGTGTCTGCGTAAGTGGGTCTGGTTGTTTTTCCCTTCCAATATCAGCTGCTTACATACTGCAGTCGGGTCAAAATACTCTCCAGAGCCAAGTGCCTCTGCTCCACTGACATGTTTTATATAGATTCCTTTAGCACATCAGAATACTGAAGGCAGTTCTCTCACTCACTGCTCCCTAGTTCTGCACGGTGTGTCATTCACTCTGTCTACCAGTCACTTCAGATCTGATAATACTGTGCTCTGTGCGGGGGAAATGAATCTTATTTCCCATGACAACATCTAAAGCTCATTTCTGTCCCATCGCTCTCAATCAGCTGAACTCAGCCTGTCCAGTCAGTGAGGATCAGGCAGAGTATCTGTCGTGATTAGCAGTAACTCCTCTGCTAAAACTCTGCTCCTGTATGCCCACTGCATTCCAATGATATGAAACTGGCACTGAAATAAAAGACGGGTGTCATAGAGACTGCCAATCTCTGTTGCATCTTCATGGCAACATCCTGACCAATCAGGATGGACTGGGACCTGTAATTGCTCTCGCTGCATCACGACACTGAAGGTGTTCAAAGCAACCATAGAGTCACAGTGCTGAAACAGACCCTTCAGCCCAACTCAGCCATGCTGACCCAAACTGAACAGGTTCCACTTGCTTGTGTTTGGCTCATATCTCTCGAAATGTTTGCTATCAATGTACCTGGGAGATACTGAGGACTGCAGATACTGGAGAGTCAGAGTTGATAAAGTGTGGCGCTGGAAACGCACAGCAGGTCAGGCAGAACCTGAGCGGGAGAGTTGGCATTTCGGGCGTACCTGCTCTTCAGGACTTCTATCCATGTGTCTGTCCAAATCCCTCTTAAACGCTGTCATTGTACCAGCCTCCACCACTTCCTCTGGCAGCTCATTCCATACACGTACCACCATCTGTATGAAAACGTTGCCCCTCAGATCCCTTTTAAACCTTTCTCCTCACCTTCAACCGACACCGTCTCATTTTGGAGTCCCTTACCCTGGGGAAAAGACCTTGGCCATTCACCTCATCCATGTACCTCATGGTTTCATACACCTCAGTCTCCAAGGGAAGAAAATCCCAGCCTTTCCTTATAACTCAAACCTTCCAGTTTCGTTTAAATCCTTATGAATGATTTATTCACCTTTTCCAGTTTAATAACATCCGTCCCAAGAGCAGCGCAGCCAGACTTGTATGCAGTACTCCAAATGCTGCCTTACCAATGTCTTATACAGCCGCTGTTAAAAATCACACAACACCAAGTTATGGTCCAGCAGGTTTATTTGGAAGTACTGTTTCAGGGCGCTGCTCCTTTGTCAGGTAGCTAATGGGATCATAGAACACGCAAGTTTTAGCAAAAGGTCAAAGTGTCAAACAATTGATGCAATAACACAGAGTCACTAAGCAGAGCCTGAGGGCCAGGTTCGGTACCAATGAGGATGGTCTCAGACAGGATGTTAGGTTCATGTCACACTACAGGTGACCCCACTATACTATACACACACACTCACTCTTACACACGATCACATTCTCACACTCACCTCTCTTAAACACACACTTTCTCTTAGACGCACAAACATACCCTTGCAATCACACTCAAGCTCACACACACTCTCTCACAGATATATACACACACACACACTACACTCACTCTCCCCCTTTCCCATACACACACACACACACTCACACACACACTCACACTCACTCTCCCCCTTTCCCATACACACACACACACACTCACACACACACTCACACTCACTCTCCCCCTTTCCCATACACACACACACACACTCACACACACACTCACACTCACTCTCCCCCTTTCCCATACACACACACACACACTCACACACACACTCACACTCACTCTCCCCCTTTCCCATACACACACACACACACTCACACACACACTCACACTCACTCTCCCCCTTTCCCATACACACACACACACACTCACACACACACTCACACTCACTCTCCCCCTTTCCCATACACACACACACACACTCACACACACACTCACACACTCTCTCCCCATCTCCCATACACACACACTCACACTCACTCTCCCCCTTTCCCATACACACACACACATTTTCTCTCACTCTCTCTCTCCCTCATGCAGGCCCACACCACATATAAGTCGATGGGGTGAATTTGCATTTATAGAATTGTATTTGCAGATACACTCTATTTTGTTTAAAAAGCACACTGTAGTGTAGACAGTCAGCCAATGTGACGTTTTATAAATTCTTATTTTGGAAACAGAACCAGTCTGACTCAGGATTGGGGTACAGACAGACTCTAACCTCACATCTTTAATGCATTGTCTGAACTGAGACGTCACCTTTTTTTATAAAACCTCAAGTTATCTCAGGAACGTGACTTTAAAGAAGTTCTTGGGTTTACATATTAATGAACTGAAACCTGCAACACTATTCTACGTGATTAAAGATTTAACAACAATCTAGATGCTGGAGGTTAGAGTCTAGATTAGAGTGGCGCTGGAAAAGCACAGCAGGTCAGGCAGCATCCGAGGAGCAGGAAAATCGATGTTTCGCGCAAAAGCTCTTCATCAGGAATGAGGCTGGGAGCCTTGAGGGTGGAGAGCCTCATTCCTGATCAAGGGCTTTTGCCCGAAACGTCGATTTTCCTGCTCCTCGGATGCTGCCTGACCTGCTGTGCTTTTCTAATCTTGACAGCAATCTAGGTTTGTTCAATACATTTTCATCAGTTTGATCTTTTCCTATAAATCCTCACCACCTGATGAAGGAGCGTCGCTCCGAAAGCTAGTGCTTCTAAATAAACCTATTGGACTATAACCTGGTGTTGTGTGACTTTTAACTTTGTCCACCCCAGTCTGGCACCTCCACATCATTGTACAGCTGTAACATGACAGGCCTAACTGTTGTACTCAGTGCTCTGACTGATGACGGCAAGTGTGCCAAATGCCTTCTTCACTACCCCATCGACCTGTGACTCCACTTTCAAGGAACAATGCCCCTGTACCCCTAGGTCTCTCTGCTCAACAGCACTCCCCAGGGCACCACCATTAATTGTGTAAGTCATGTCAGCAACACTCTCTCCTTAGAAAGGAATAGTGGTCTTGGAGGGTAGGGGTGCTGTTGGCGAGAATGATACCAGGAGTTCAGTTATAAGGAGAGATTATACCAATTAGGCCTGTGAAAGGCTATTGGGTGATTGGAACAAGGTCTTCAAGATAATAACGGGAAAAGTAAATTATTTCATTGGGGGCTGTTCATAGAAGGTTCTCTCGGCTAATCTCTGGTGTGGAGAGATTGTTCTCTGACCATAGGTTAGACAGGTTGGAATTCTACTCATTGGAGTTCAGAGGAATGAGAGGTTGAAACATATCAGATTCTGAAGGGGCTGGACAGGGTCAATGCCGAGAGGATCCTTCCCCTCATGGGAGAGTCTAGGGCCAGAGGGCACAGTCTCTCAATACAGGTGGAAGACTGAGATGAGGAGGATGTTCTTCTCTCTGAGGGTTGAGAGTCTTGGGAACGCCTTGCCATGGGGGCGGAGTCCTCGTGGGGGCTGAGATCGATGAGTTCTTGATCAGTCAGGGAATGAAGGGAAAAGGCAGGAAAGTGGATGTGAGGAATGTCAGATCAGGCAAGATTTTATTCAATGGCAGAACAGGCTCAAGGGGCCAAATGGCCTATTCCTGTTCTCATTTCTGGTCCTGTTACTGTAGATAACTGAGAATTACAGCCAGACCATTCAGGTGAGATGTTAGAAAGCCCAGTGATAGGCAAACGGTAGGAGAGGTTTAGAACTCTCTTCCGCAAATGGCAGGGGGACGCTGGATCAGTTGTTAATTTTTAATTGAAGATTGATAATTTTTTGTTGAGCAAAGGGATATTGGCCAAAGGTAGGTATAGGGAGTTAGGACACAGGTCAGCCATGATCAGATTGAATGGTGGGACAGGCATGAGGCCTGCTCCTATGTTCCTCACGCTGTGTAAATTGGTATCTCTTTATTCCAAATCTGATTTCTTGCATCTTAATCCTGACAAGTGCAAGATGCAAAAGCTCTGCCTTCTTGTCTCCAAACAATGTTTACTTTCTGTTTCAAAGCTTTAGGATTTGTGTTTTCTGAACATTTGTTTCCTGAAGCGTAGCATTTGGTCTCAGGTGATGGAAGTTCAATCCTGCATCAAGATGTAGTACGTTGACTCACATTGTAGTTTGGTTAAAATTAGCGCAGCTCAGTGGTTAGCACTGCTGCCTCACAGCACCAGGGTCCCAGGTCCGATTCCAGCCTCGGGCGACTGTCTGTCTGGAGTTTGCACATTCTCCCCCGTGTCTGCGTGGGTTTCCTGCTGGTGTTCCGGTTTCCTCCCACTGTCCAAAGATGTGCACGTCTGGTGAATTGGCCATGTTAAATTGCCCACAGTGTTAGGCGCATTAGTCAGGGGGAAATGGGTCTGGGTGGGTTACTCTTCAGAGGGTCAGTGTGGACTGGTTGGGCCGAAGGGCCTGTTTCTACACTGTAGGGAATCTAATCTAATCCAACAACAGAATTCACAATTCAGGAGGTCCTCAACTGGCAAATGTTCTGACTTGAAAAGTTACAGAGTCGTACAGATGTACAGCATGGAAACAAACCTTTCAGTCCAACCTGTCCATGCAAAGTAGATATCCTAAATAAATCTAGTCCCACCTGCCAGCATCCGGCCCATATCCCTCCAAACCCTTTCTATTCACATACCCATCCAGATGCCTTTTAAATGTTCCAATTGTACCAGCCTCCACCACTTCCTCTGGCAGCTCATTCCATACATGTACCAACCTCTGTGTGAAAATGTTGCCCCTCAGGTCTCTTTTATATCTTTCCCCTCTCACCCTAAACCTATGCCCTCTAGTTTCGGACTCCCCCATCCCAGGGAAAAGACTTTGTCTATTTATCCTATTCATGCCCCTCATAATTTTGTAAACCTCTTTTAAGTCACCCCTCAGCCTCCGGCGCTCCTGGGAAAACAGCCCCAGCCTGTTCAGCCTCTCCCTGTAGCTCAAACCCTCCAACCCTGGCAACATCCTTGTAAATCTTTTCTGAGCCCTTTCAAGTTTCATAGCATGCTTCCGATAGGAAGGAGACCAGAATTGAATACTGTATTTCAAAAGTCGCCTAACCATTGCCCTGTATAGCCACAACAGCCTCCCAACTCCTGTACTCAATGCACTGACCAATAAAGCAAAGTGTACCAAACACCTTCTTCAACACCCAGTCTACCGGCCCTTTCAAGGAGCTGTGAACTTGCACCCCAAGGTGCCTTTGTTCAGCAACAGCTGATTTACAGTGTCTTGCATTGTGTTCCAATTGCATTGAAATTGGCGTGTGAACAAAATCCAGAATGCATATGCTTGGAACCCAGGGGTCGACCTGTTTTGGAAGGAGGTCAATGGAAAATACTGGAGATAATAATGACTCGATAATCCATTAATAATTAGCTTTAATTCCTGATTTTTTTCCCGCTGCATTCAAGTATCACTGTGCTTTGAGTATTTTGAGAATGTATACAGGTAAACACATGCAACAGAGTCACACTAATAAAGTACTATTACGTAAAATCCAGGTTCCAGTTGGTCACTTGATCTGAACCAATCTGTCCTGACTCCAGCCACTGACCACAATGGAAGTTTGAGGAACGAGCTCCCTCTAGTGGCCTAATCATGAATATTGTTTGCAATCTGCAAATTCTCTCTCAGTTCAATCCTCACCGCTCCCACCACTCCCTCCATAGGTTTGACCTCCAGCAGCAGAGGATCGGGGACACTAACCCGAAATGAAAACAGGAAGTGTTGGAAAAGCTCAGCCGGTCTGGCAGCATCTGTGAAAGTGGACTCCAACCAGCAGAGGGTTTTCCCCGTCACACCCCTTGCTCTGTCCCCTCAGTGCCTCACCCGATCGAATGCAGCCTTGATGTCAAGGGCTGTCCCTCTCCCCTCCCCTCTGGGATTCAGCTCCTTTGTCCATGTTTGACCCAAGGCTGGAATGAGGTCAGGAGCTGAGAGGCCCTGGTGGAACCCAAACTGGGGCGTCACTGAGCAGGTTATTGCTGAGCTTGATAGCACCGTCAATGACACCTTCCAGCACTTTACTGATGATCAAGAGTACACTAATGTGGGGGCGGGGGAGTTGGCTATGGGTTGGAGTTGTCTTGCTTTGTGTGATTTGGAGATACTGGTGTTAGGCTGGGCTGTACAAAGTTAAAAATCCCACAACACCAGGTTGTAGTCCAACAGGTTTATTGGAAGCACTAACTTTCGGAGCGCTGCTCCTTCATCAGGTGGGTGTTATCTGTAAGTGCTCCAAAAGCTAGTACTTTCAAATAAACCTGTTGGACTATAACCTGGTGTTGTGGGATTTTTAACTTTGCTTTTGGTGCATAGGATATACAGAACAACCTCAGTTAACCTGATGGAGGGCTTATGCCCGAAATGTCGACTCTCCTGCTCCTTGGATGCTGCCTGACCAGCTGTGCTTTTCCAGATCACACGTTTTGCCTATTATTATCACTAGACTATTAATCAGAGACCCAGGTAATGTTCTGGGCCCCAGGAGAGACTCTATCCAGCAGGTCGAGGATGGAATTTGAATTCAGTATAAAAAAGCTGGAATGAAGAGTCAAATGGGAATGCTGACAGAGATCGAGCTGGGAATGTGGACAGGGAAGGAGCTGGGAATGTGGACAGGGAAGGAGCTGGGAATGTGAGTATGGAGGGAGCTGGGAATGTGGACAGAGAGGGAGCTGGGAATGTGGACAGGGAGGGAGATGGGAATGTGGACAGAGAGGGAGTTGGGAATGTGGACAGGGAGGGAGCTAGGAATGTGAGTATGGAGGGAGCTGGGAATGTGGACAGGGAGGGAACTGGGAATGTGGACAGGGAGGGAGATGGGAATGTGGACAGAGAGGGAGTTGGGAATGTGGACAGGGAGGGAGCTAGGAATGTGAGTATGGAGGGAGCTGGGAATGTGGACAGGGAAGGAGCTGGGAATGTGGATAGGGAGGGAGTTGGGAATGTGGACAGAGAGGGAGATGGGAATGCGGACAGAGAGGGAGATGGGAATGTGGAAAGGGAGGGAGATGGGAATGCGGACAGGGAGAGACATGGGAATGTGGGCAGAGAGAGAACTGGGAATATGGGAAGGGAAAGAGCTGGGAATGTGGGCAGGGAAAGAGATAGGAATGTGGGCAGGGACGGAGTTGGGAATTTGGAGTGGAGTGGGAGACAGGGAACCTGGGACAGGGAGGGAGCCGTGAGGTGAGACATTGAAACTCCAGGAAGGTGTGAGTTTGAGAAGGACCTTGCCTCTCGAGATTTTGTGAGGAGTTTGGGATGAGGGTTTAGGTGCAGGGATGGTGGGAATGAGGGGTCCTTTAAGACCAGGATCAGTGCTGTTAATGCTGGGGACTGAACAGAGCATATTGCACAGTGGAGGGAGCAGTCAGAATGAGATGTGGGGGGAGCGGGGTGCGATGAAAATGCAGTAGGGTGGAGGATGGACAGATCACATAGTCTTGGGAGTGGGACCAGAGAAATGGAGGGAACAGGTGACACAGGAGTGGTCAGCATTGGCCGAGAGGCTGGAAGTGGAGAGACGATGATCCTGTGGGTGGAGGTCAAGACTAACCAGACTCTGTTTGATGGGTAACAGTGGGAGGAGGAGGATTGGTTATATTGAGAAGGTCAACAGTGATGCTTGAATGCAGCATTAATGCCTGAGCCATGGGTCTCCCTCCAGCGAGGTCAGCACCTGGAGGACAGGGGCACTGTTTGGATAGTGGAGGGCAGGCAGCTGGAGGGGCAGTTGGCAGCATCTGGAAGGGCATCATAATGGAGCCAAGTAGGTCACAAATCTGCCCATCCATCCGAATGACCAACGGCAGGTGGTAGGCGACGGGAAGGTTTCCTGGTCAGTGTAACAACCTCCCCCCTATGTTAAAAATCTCAATGTCTATGTTCTTGCCATGAGGGACTGGTCCACATCACTCTGTTGGAGTTTATGTCAATGTTGTAGTTTCATAGGAACACCTTGTCTAGGTGCATTCTCGGACTCAAGTCTTCAGTCCTGTTCTTGGATGACACTGCTGTCTTTCCAGTATCCAGTACGTTCACTTAATTGTCAGCTCTCAAGGAGCTGAAATACTTCTGCTTGAGCTGACAAAAGGTTCAGACCAATTTATCTCCCTCAATGAGATCAGCGAGGAAATCAAAGGACATTGGCTTAGAAAAACAGTCATGGCAACCTTTTTCATTTCTTTAAAAGCATTCCCTCTTGTTGAAGAGCTGGTGGAGCAGAAGCGACTTGCATATTTTCGAAATGCGGACGGTTACAGTTTGAGGTAAAATGGGAATTTTTGATGAACCCATCCTCCAAAGGAGTATAATGTAAAAATTCAAGATGCCCCTTGGATGTGAAGAAATGAGTTTAGTCAGAGAGGTATGACTGTTTGGAGCTCCCTACCTCGAAGAGCCGTGGAAACTTAGCCTTTGATTATGTTTAAGGTTGGAATTGATGGATTTCTAATTTGCCAGAGGAGTACAGGACGATGGGGATAGTGTCAGTAAGTGGCATTGTCGTCGGTAAGGTGTGGAGCTGGAAAGGCACAGCCGGTCAGGCAGCATCAGAGGAGCAGGGGAGTCGACGTTTCGGGAATCCTGATGAAGTGTCCCAAGCTGAAACGTTGACTGTCCTGCTCCTCGGATGCTGCTTGACCTTGTGTGCTCATTCCAGCTCCACACTTTATCCAACTCTGACTCTCCAGCATCTGCAGTCCTCACTATCTCCTCAACATCATGGGAGTGTTTGTTCAGCCCTGATCACACCGAACCGTGGGGACAGGCTTGAAGGGCTGAATGGCCTACAGCTGTTCCTAAATCTTTTATATGTTCTGCTCCACGTTGGATGGACTTGGTCCTGAGAAACTCTCCCGCAGGACTGACAATCCTTCCGGAGTTTTCCAGACCACTTTGAGAGCCTTTAGCCAGTTTGAGGTCTCTGGGAGACAGGTACCTGATCCACATTACAACATTGCCATCTGCTGTTCAAACCTGGAAGCACAACCTGGGCCAGAGCTGATTTAATTTTGGTTGCGCAGTTGGAAATTGTCACTCCACCTGACAAAGGGGCACCGCTCTGAAAGCTTGTGATTTCAAATGAGCCTGTTGGACCGTAACCCGGTGCTGTGTGACCTCTGACCCTGTCGGAAATGGAGCATTGGAGATACAAGTTGAAACTTTATTGCTGGAACAGCACAGCAGGTCAGGCAGCATCCAGGGAACAGGAGATTCGACGTTTCGGGCACAGGCCCTTCTTCAGGAATGAGCAGAGAGTGTTCAGCAGGAGAAGATAAAAGGTAGGGAGGAGGGACTTGGAGGAGGGGCGTTGGAAATGTGATAGGTGGAAAGAGGTCAAGGTGAGGGTGATAGGTCGGAGTAGGGTGGAGGCGGAGAGGTCAAGAAGAAGACTGCAGGTCAGGAAGGCGGTGCCGGGCTGGAAGGATAGTAAGTTTGCAGATGACACTAAAATAGGAGGGTTCCAATGAGGAACATTACCAGAAATTGCAGCAGTACCTTGATCGGCAGCAGAAGTGGGCTGAGAAATAACATGTGGAGTTTAACATAAGTAAGGGTCACGTCTTGCATTTTGGAAAGCCAAATCCAGGTAGGAGTTTAATAATGAATGAGAGGGTCTTAAGGAGTGTAGTGTAACAAAGGAAATTAGAGATCAGGTGCATGGTTGTCTAAAATTTGAGTCACAGATACACAGGAGAGTGAAGGAGGCTGTTGGCACACAGGCCTTCATCAGGGCATTGAGTATAGAAGTTGGGAAGTTATGTTCCAGTTGTACAGGACATTCAGAAGGCTGCGTTTGGAGTATTGTGTTCAATTGTGGTCACCTTGCTACAGGAAGAATGACTTTTTTCTTTAGCGTGTAGGAGACTGAGGGGGATCTTAT
>NC_057722.1:70405226-70410734 GCF_004010195.1 Chiloscyllium plagiosum | reverse complement strand
GCCCTAATTTTGCTCACTAACCTCCTGTGTGGGACTTTATCAAAAGTTTTCTGAAAGTCCAGGTACACTACATCTACTGGATCTCCCTCGTCCAACTTCATAGTTACATCCTCAAAAAATTCAGGAAGATTAGTCAAGCAGGATTTCCCCTTCATAAATCCATAGATTGGGTTGGGATATCTAGGTCGGCATGGACAGATTGGACCGAAGAGTCTGTTTCCATGCTGTACATCTCTATGACTCTATGATTCTGCCTCTTTTGTCCATTCAGACAGTGAATTCTAAATCTCAGTGAGACAACAACTCCTCTCTTCCCTGTAATCCTGCTCAAAGTTGCATTAAATCTATCCCCTCTGTAACTGTTCTTTGCCATGAGAAAGTACATACTTCCTATCCACACTGCCCAGGCTCCTCATAATAAATCAAAACAGTTTGATTTTCTAAAAAAAAAATTGGAGCTAATTTTTCACAAAAATATTAAGTGTCCAAAATGCACTTGAAATTGCCTTGGCCTCTGCACTTTACAGGGAGAAAGTGAGGGCTGCAGACGCTGCAGATCAGAGTCGAGAGTGTGGTGCTGGAAAAGCACAGTAGGTCAGGCAGCATCCGAGGAGCAGGAGCAGCATAAGACCTTCATCAGGAGTGAGGCTGAAGAGCTTATGCTCGAAACGTCGACTCTCCTGCTCCTCGGATGCTGCCTGACCTGCTGCGCTTTTCCAGCACCACACTCTCCACTCTGCACTTTGAGCATTGATTTCCCTCGGAGGGATTTTGTTTCGTCACTGGTGGAGCTTGTATCTGTCAGGGTGATCCAGTCCGAGTCAACAATGAGAGATTCTCAAGGTCTTCAGCAGGGAATGTCTTCACCCGGGTGGTTGTGAATTGGTGGAATGGCCTGCCCAGGGATGGAGTTGGCTACCTCGCCGAATATGTTTAGGGCAAAGACAGAGAGATTGTTGAACAGGAACGGAATTAAGGGTGATGGTGAGAGGATGGGTAATTGGAGCTGAGTCCAAGACCAGCCATGATCTTATTGACCAGTGGAGCATGCTCAAAGGGCCAGATTAATGTCGTTACATGTACCTAAGTACAGTGAAAGGTTTTGTTTTGTGAGCAGTACAGGCAGATCATAGCAAACAAGGAAGTACAGGTCATAGGGCGCTGAGACAGAGCGGGGCAGACACGGTTACACTGCACGGGGGGTACACAAAGCAAGATCAACATCAGATTTGTGGCCAGAGTCCACTCAGCAGTTTGATAACAGTGGGGAAGAAGCTGTTCCTGAACCTGTTGGTGCCTGTGTTCAGGGCTTCTGTATCTTCTGCCTGACGGAAGAGGTTGTGGAAGATCCTTACCACGGTGCGCTGGGTCTTCGATGATGTTGGCAGCCTTTCCACAGCAGTGAGCATGGTTGGGAGCCTGGCTCTGTGATGGTCTGGGCTGTGCACACCACTTTCTGTAGTTTGCTACGGTCCTGGGCAGAGCAGTTGCTGCACCAGGCCGTTATGCACCCGGACAGTCTGCTCTCAGTGGTGCATCTGTAAACGTTGGTGAGGGTCCTTATGGACATGCCGTTTTGCCTGAGTCTCCGAGGAAGAAGAGGCAGATGATGTTGGCAGCCTTTCCACAGCAGTGAGCATGGTTGGGAGCCTGGCTCTGTGATGGTCTGGGCTGTGCACACCACTTTCTGTAGTTTGCTATGGTCCTGGGCAGAGCAGTTGCTGCACCAGGCCGTTATGCACCCGGACAGTCTGCTCTCAGTGGTGCATCTGTAAACGTTGGTGAGGGTCCTTATGGACATGCCGTATTGCCTGAGTCTCGGAGGAAGAAGAGGCAGCGTTGTGCCTTCTTGACTGTTACATCTACGCAGGACGTCCAGGACAGGCAGTCAGTTACTGTCACTCCTCGGAACTTGACGTTCTCCACCCTCTCCACCTTCCCCCTCATTGATGTAGATAGGGCATGATCTCCTCCTTCCTTCCTGAAGTCAATGATCAGACATTTTGCTTTGCTGACATTGAGAGAGAGGCTGTTCTCATTGTACTATGAAGGCAAGCACTCTCTCTCCTTCCTGTATTCTGACTCAGCACTGTTTGCTGTCAGCCTACTTGTCAGCGGTCTTTTCAGCGAACGTGTAGATGGGGTTTGTATGAAATTTGGCGACACAGTCATGGGTGGACGGGGAGTAGAGTAGGGGAGTAGGAGAGTAGACAGGGAGTGGTAGCTGAGGACATATCCATGCCCGCGTGGAGGCTTCAATATTTTGTATGGAGACTCTGAGATCTGCAGGTACCAAATCTCAATGTCCATTGGCTGGTGCTGACCAAAACCCCTTAGTCAGACAATAAGAGACTGACTGTATGTACAATGCTGGGGGCTGAGGTGTATTATCATTCGACTCTTATTAATCCAGAGACCCTGGGAATGTTCCGAGGACTCAGATTCACATCCTACATTGGCAGATGGTGGAATTGGAATTCAGTAGAAATCTGGAATTAAGAGTCTAATGATGACCATTGTCAAGATAAAACCTAACTGGTTCCCTAATGCCCTTTACTGAAGGAAATCTGCCATCTTTATCTGCTCTGGCTGACATGTGACTCCAGACCCACAGCAATGGAGTTGACTCTTACCTCTCCTGTGGGGGATGGGTGATAATTGCCAGCCTAGACAATGGAGCCCACAGAGAATCATAGAACACTGACAGTGTGGAAAAAGGCCATTCGGCCCAACCAGTCCACACCGATCCTCTGGAGAACAACCCACCCAGACACATTCACCTGACCAATGCAACAAACCTAACCATTCCTGGAGAATATGGGGGAATTTAGCCTGGCCAATCCACCCTCACCTGCACATCTTTGAACTGTGGGAGGAAACCAGAGCATCCAGAGGAAACCCATGCAGACACGAGGGGGGGGGAGAATGTGCAAACTCCACACAGCCAGTCACCCGAGGCTGGAATGGAACCGAATTGAGACTGGTGCTGTGAGGGAGCAGTGCTAACCACAGAGTCACTGCGTCATTCCATCTCAAGAAAGAACAAAACCAATTGGAAGCCAGTTGTAGTTATTGATAACACATCAAACAATTCTTTGTAAAATGTTGTTGCATTTTAGCGTTTTAGTCCAGGAGATTAAATTCCATCTGCTGCTGATAATGTTCCATTAACATAAACATAATCCAAAGGAATTTATACATGATATTCCCTGACAGTCTATAACACACAGTTAATAGAATAAAATCTCCTTCCTGGTCACATGAGCACTCTGGTACAGGAGTACAAGTGAAACGTTTTCACAATGGCTGCTTTTAATGGCACCATCTTAGGTACATACAACAAAGCCCAATCTCGGATACAACTGAGAAATAAAAGGAAAAATATTAACATTTTTACAGTCACTAAAAGGTAGTTCTAAAGAATTGACAAGACAGTTCAGTAAAGGATTTCAGATCAGCATTACACAGCAGCAGCTCAGCATGTGGTCAGACCACTAACACAACGCTCCAGTCCAAGAAGTATCCCACTCCATTCCAACCCTCCAGACCGCTCTGCACCGGCGCTAGTCTGCACCAAGTTGTGCTGTTCCAGGACTGATTCCCCAGGCACTGCTCCGGGATACGCTTCCCCTCGGCGTGCTCCAGATGCAATTCCACTCGCTGCTCCGGGATACATTTCCCCACACACTCTTCGGAGATACACTTCCCAACAAACCGCTCCAGGATACATTTCCCAACAAACTGGTCCGTGACACCCTTTCCCACACACTGCTCCGGGACAAACTTCCCCATGCCCTGCTCCGGGATACACTTCCTGACAAATTGATCCAGGACGCGCATCCTCACACACTGCTCCGGGATACACTTCCCTCTGCACTGCTCCGGGATACACTTCCCCATGCACTGCTCCAGAATACGCATTCCTATGCACTGCTCCGGGATACACTTCCCTACGCACTGCTCCGGGATACACTTCCCCATGCACTGCTCCAGAATACGCATTCCTATGCACTGCTCTGGGACACACTTCCTGATAAATTTCTCCGGGATACACTTCCTCACACACTGCTCCGGGATACACTTCCCTACGCACTACTCTGGGATACACTTACCCACACACTGCTCCGGGATACACTTCCCTACGCACTGCTCTGGGACACACTTCCTGATAAATTTCTCCGGGATACACTTCCTCACACACTGCTCCGGAATACGCATTCCTATGCACTGCTCCGGGACACACATCTTGATAAATTGCTCCGGCATACCCTTTCCGACAATCTGCTCCGGGATACACTTCCCCACGCACTTCTCCGAGACACATTTCCCCACAAATTGCTCTGGACACACATCCCGTCGCACTGCTTCAGGATACAGCTCCGCATGCACTACACTAAGACACAATTCCCCATGCACTATTCCAGGATACACTTCCCCAAACCCTGGTCCAGTATACACTTCCCCACACACTGCTCTGGGATACACTTCCCCATCCCCTGTTCCGGGAGACACTACCCCATGCACTGCTCCGGGATACCCTTCCCCACGCACTGCTCCGGGATACACTTCCCTATGTCCTGCTCCGGGATACACTTCTCCATGCCCTGTTCCGGGATACACATCCCCATGCTCTGCTCCGGGATACCCTTCCCCACGCACTGTTCCGGGACACAATTCTCCATGCCCTGCTCCGGGATACACTTCCCCATCCCTATTTCCGGGATACACTTCCCCATGCTCTGCTCCGGGATACACTTCCCCATGCACTGCTCCGGGATACACTTCCCCACGCTCTGCTCCGGGACACACTTCCTCACACACTGCTCCGGGATACACTTCCCCATGCACCGCCCCTGGATACACTTCCAGACAAATTGCTCTGGGACAGACTTTCCGACAAAATGCTCCGGGATACACTTCCCCACTCCCTGCTCCGGGATACACTTCCCCATGTCCTACTCCGGGATACACCTTCCCAGGCCCTGATCTGGGATACACTTCTCCATGCCCTGCTCCAGGATGCACTGCTCTGGGATACACTTCCCATGCACTGCCCCAGGACGCACTTCCCTACACACTGCTCCGGGACACATTTCCCCATGCTCTGCTCCGGGATACCCTTCCCCACGCACTGCTCCGGGATACACTTCCCTATGTCCTGCTCCGGGATACACTTCTCCATGCCCTGTTCCGGGATACACATCCCCATGCTCTGCTCCGGGATACCCTTCCCCACGCACTGCTCCGGGATACACTTCCCTATGTCCTGCTCCGGGATACACTTCTCCATGCCCTGTTCCGGGATACACATCCCCATGCTCTGCTCCGGGATACCCTTCCCCACGCACTGCTCCGGGATACACTTCCCTATGTCCTGCTCCGGGATACACTTCTCCATGCCCTGTTCCGGGATACACATCCCCATGCTCTGCTCCGGGATACCCTTCCCCACGCACTGCTCCGGGATACACTTCCCTATGTCCTGCTCCGGGATACACTTCCCCATGC
>NC_057722.1:70388829-70404064 GCF_004010195.1 Chiloscyllium plagiosum | reverse complement strand
CACTGCTCCGGGATACACTTCCCCACGCTCTGCTCCGGGACACACTTCCTCACACACTGCTCCGGGATACACTTCCCCACGCTCTGCTCCGGGACACACTTCCTCACACACTGCTCCGGGATACACTTCCCCACGCTCTGCTCCGGGACACACTTCCTCACACACTGCTCCGGGATACACTTCCCCACGCTCTGCTCCGGGACACACTTCCTCACACACTGCTCCGGGATACACTTCCCCATGCACCGCCCCTGGATACACTTCCAGACAAATTGCTCTGGGACAGACTTTCCGACAAAATGCTCCGGGATACACTTCCCCATGCCCTGCTCCGGGATACACTTCCCCATCCCTAGTTCCGGGATACACTTCCCCATGCTCTGCTCCGGCATACCCTTCCCCACGCACTGTTTCGGGATACACTTCCCTATGCCCTGCTCTGGGATACACTTCCGCACACACTGCTCCGGGATACACTTCCCCATGCCCTGTTCCGGGATACACTTCCCCATGCTCTGCTCCGGGATACCCTTCCCCACGCACTGTTCCAGGACACAATTCTCCATGCCCTGCTCCGGGATACACTTCCCCATCTCTAGTTCCGAGATACACTTCCCCATGCTCTGCTCCGGGATACACTTCCCCTCACACTGCTCCGGGATACACTTCCCCACGCACTGCTCCAGGACACAATTCCCCACAAACTGCTCTGGACACACATCCTCACACACTGCTCCGGGATACCCTTCCCCATGCACTGCTCCGGGATACCCTTCCCCATGCACTGCTCCGGAATATGCATTCCCACACACTGCTCTTGAATACACTTGCCCACACACTGTTCCCCGATACACTTCCCCATGCACTTTTCCGGACATACTTCCCCATCCCCTGCTCCGGGACACACTTCCCCATCCCCTGCTCCGGGACACACATCCCCACGCACTACTCCGGGATACACTTGTCCATGCACTGCTCCGGGACACACTTCCCCACACCCTGCTCCGAGATACACTTGTCCATGAGTCTAATGAGTCCAAATCACTTTCTGTCACTGCATTTTACTTGCTCCTAGAAGACGGTTACTTTAAATTCTCGTCTAAGGTTTGTAACTGAATCTGTCTGAATTCAGTTTGATGTCCAGCGTCAGATACACTTGGGTCTTTCCACAGGTTGGATCAGTCATTTCGCAAAAGCTCTTTCTAATCACTCTGTCACCATGTGTGCAAGTTGAGGTCTTGATGCATTGGAAGAATCTGCTAACAGGGATCTAACCTGCCCAATGTACACTGAAGCCAATGAATAGGTGCATGGGAAAGATTTGAGATTGGAGTAGACCATTCAGCCCCGTCAAACCTGTTCTGAAATTCAATTGCACCACAGCAGATCAGTACCTCAACTCTATTTTCCTGCCCTCGTTACCCCTTGCACAGTAATATCTGAAAGAAAATGGCACTCAACTCTTTGAGGCCTTCAGTTCGGCCACGGTCATCTCTGTATTAACCCCATTTTTTATTCTTATGCTGCACTTTTAATTTCTTTTTTCTATGTTATATCAAATAGTTAAGTATCTGTACCTCAGTACCTTGTACTAAGACAGCACCGTAAGTGGTAACGTTACAAACTTTTCACCGCATTCATTCGAGTGCACGTGGCAATAAAGCTCATTCATTCATTCATCTGCCACCCTTACCCAACAAACACTTATCTCAGTCTGAAAACATCGAATTGTTCTAACATTTATCGGCAAGTACAGTCAGTGATTTCCAATACCCTTCTGGGAAAACCAGATAGAATCAGTTATCACATGGAAAGCAATCGGTAGAGTCAGCATAGATGTCTGAAGGGAAGATTCTGTTTAAACATCTTCCTGGAGCTTTTGAGGAGGTAACAAAAAGACTTGACGAAAGTAGTGCTGTTGTTGTGGTGTACATGGACCTCCAGAGGTTATTGACCCAATGCCGCACTTATGGGGAAAGATCATGGCAGAACTTTATAGAGGTTTATAAAATCATGAGGGTCTTGGATAGGAGAAATAGACAAAGTCTTTTCCCTGGGGTTGGGGAGTCCAGAACTAGAGGGCATAGGTTTAGGGTGAGAGGGGAAAGAGCCTGGGAAGTTTGAATATTTATGGAATGAGCTGCCAGAGGATGTGGTGGAGGCTGGTACAATTGCAACATTTAAGAGGCATTTGGATGGGTATATGAATAGGAAGGGTTTGGAGGGATATGGGCCGGGTGCTGGCAGGTGGGACTAGATTGGGTTGGGTTATTTGGTCAGCATGGATGAGTTGGACAGAAGGGTCTGTTTCTGTGCTGTACATCTCTATGACTCTAAATGAGACAGCAGCAACATGGATACAAAATTAGCTGAAGAATAGGAAACAGAGAGGAATGGTCAATGGATATTTTCCAGGCCAGGGGAGGTTTTGCCATGGAGTTCCCTGGGGGTCAGGACTGGGGCCCTTAGTTTTCCTGATATATAGTAACGATCTGAATCTTAGTGTGCAGGGGACAATCTCAAAGTTTGTGGGAGAACTGTAAACCGTGAAGGGGACAGTGTGGAAATGGAAATGGACATGATATAAGTTGGTGGAATGAGCATATAGGTGGAAGATGATGATCAATACAGAGGAGTCTGAAGTGATGCACTTTGGTTAAGGACATTTAAAGACAGATTAAATAAGAGGGACCATTGTAAGGGACGTGCAGGAGCAGAGGGACTTGAATGTATCCTCAGCACCGGTGCCCCACAAGGCTATGTGTTCAGCCTGTCACTATACTCGCTCTACACTCATGATTGTGCAGCCAAGTTCCACCCTAACTCCCTAAGCCCATCTATAAGTTTGCTGACAACACCACCATTGTAGGCCGGATCTCAGATAATGAAGAGACAGAGTGCAGGAAAGAAATAGAGTGCTTGGTGTAAAGATAACAGTCTCTCCCTCAAGGTCAGCAAAACTGAAGAGCTTATCGTCAACTTCAGGAAGCAAGGTGGATCGCACACCCCTATCAATGTCAACGCAGCTGAAGTGGAGTTGGACGGGTGCATCAAGTTCCTAGGAGTGACCATCACCAACAATCTGACCTGGTCCACCCACATTGGCCGAGAAAGCACAACAACACCTCGACACCCTCAGGAGGCGAAGGAAATACGGCATGTCTGTGATGACACTTCCCAATTTTGATAGATGTGCCATCGAAAGTATCCCATTTGCATGCATTATGGTTCCGTATGGCAGCTCCTCTGTCTAAGAAATTACAGAGAGATGTGAGCATAGCCCTGTCCATCATACAAGCCAATCTTCCATCCTTTGACTCCATGATGAAGGGCTTATGCTCGAAACGTCGATTCTCCTGCTCCTCAGGTGCTGCCTGGCCTGCTGTGCTTTTCCAGCACCACCCTTTCCGACTCTAATCTCCAGCATGTGCGTCCTCACTTTCTCTCCATCTATACTTCTCACTGCCTCGGGAAGGCAGCCAGCATCATTGATGACCCCCTCCCTCCCCGGTTTGAACCTCTTCCAATCTCTTCTGTCGGGCAGAAGATACAAAAGCTTAAACACACACACCAACAGATTCAAGAACAGCTTCTTCCCTGCTGTTATCAGACTTCTGATGCACTTCTCAAATTTCAAATTTAATGCTGAGTTCTCTCTTTGTGCACTTTTCCTGCAGCTGTAACATTGTATTCCTTGCCCTGTTCTATTACCCTAATGCACTTTGTATGGCTTTCTCTACCTTAATAAAACAAATCTTTTCATTGTACCTCGGTACATAAGACAACAACAAATCAAATCAAATCAAACATCACTGAAGGAGCTGGGACAGGGGGAGAGGGCAGTTAATAAAGCATACAGTGTCCCTGACTTTATTAATAGAGGCAGAGAGTGCAAGATTCTGGATGAGTGGTGCTGGAAGAGCACAGCAATTCAGGCAGCATCCGAGGACAGGCAAAATCGACGTTTCGGGCAAAAGCCCTTCATCAGGAATAGGCTTTTGCCCGAAACGTCGATTTTGCCTGTCCTCGGATACTGCCTGAACTGCTGTGCTCTTCCAGCACCACTAATCCAGAATCTGGTTTCCAGCATCTGCAGTCATTGTTTTTACCCCACAGAGAGTACAAGACCAATTATTATCAAGTGATGTCTTATTTGATTTGATTTATTATTGTCTTATGCACCTAGGCATGATCCACAGTGTCATTTGGGACATGCTTTATCAGTTTCTGCTTGGTAGACACTAACATGAAGCCGACCTGCGAATCAGATGTTTGAAAATTAGTTGCCTATATTACATCTTATCACAAAGTCACCGAATCACAGAATTGCACTTATAATAATTGGTCTTGCACTCTCTGCCTCTATTAATAAAGCCAAGGACACTGTATGCTTTATTAACTGCTCTCTCCCCCTGCCCTTGATAAGGCAGGCCCCAAATGACACTGTGGATCACCTCACATCACCTCACATGCCCTGCAGCAGTTCAAGAAAGCAGTTCAACACCAACACCGCCAGGACAATGAGGGACGGGCAACTAATATCACGCCCTGCATTCTCTGAAGGGATTTTTAAAAAACTGGTCAAAAAAATGGCCTTTTATCACTTAATATCTCAACAAACCATTCCCTGGTTGACCGCCAAATGGAGAAGGCCCTGGATTTTAAATCAGTTAACGCTTTGGCCCAGTGACCCTTCCTCAGAACCCAGACCCGAAACGTAACTCTGATTTCTCTCCGCAGGTGCTGCCAGACCTGCTGAGCTTTTCCAGCAACTTCTGTTTTTGTTTCTGACTTACAGCATCTGCTTTTGGTTATTTTTTTCTGGGTTTTTTTTACCTGTCCTGAAAAATCTGGACAACAGTCTGTTGCTTAAGGATAGGCCAGAGGAAGATGTGGCCAAATCGCCTCACTCACAGAACACAAGGGACTGTAACAATCATAGTCAGCCGATGACCTACACTCTGAATCTCAGCACTGAGAGCCATTCCTGGCTGATATCGGCCTACCCATACTGCCTCAATTGAAGCCATAGGATGGTGAACTATAACTGCCAAAACATTATAAGAACTTCAGAAAGTTCTGTGTGGAAAATGAACTGGCCTTTGTTCTGTAATCATAGCTCACAGCTCAGCTTCTGACCTTGTTGAGAAATGGAATAAAAAAAAAAGCTTTTAAACAGCATGGGGTTGGGATACAATCATGATTGCTTAAAAGACTACACTTTTCGGAGATGTTCCATCCATTTGTCCCCTCAGCTCAGTGATGTGCTTATTATCACAAACTGCCCCAAGGTAGGTGAGACTGATTGCAGGGAGCGACAGATTGCAAATACAGAAGCAAATACAAATACTTGGAGGTTTCAGGCAAGTGGCCTATAGGGAGGACCCCCCAGTTGCCACTGATTTTGTGGCCATGTATGAGTTAATTCCTGTTGTCCAGCTGCCCATGTAAAGTGGCCATGGGAGACAGCTAACTGGGAAGTTGGCAGTGAACACTTGGGCATCTGAAGAATGCCAAACGAGAATCTCCATCCGCCCAGCAGTGGGAGTGGGCAGCGCCATGTGGGCTGATAGCCAGACCACCCTGGTGGACATGTGTTCCACCTGGGAGAAAGAGCTCCCTCCTATTCAGGCACCCAGTGTCGACCCAGCAAACACTACCCCCTATGGGAAGCCCCTCCCTGTCCATTAACTTGACACCTTCAAATGGCCACAGACCTACATGACTGGCCACCACTTCCCTGCATTGTGAAACTCCATGGCAACTCTTTGTCATGGGGTCAGCTGCAGTACTGGCAGTGGCCATCACTCCTGGTGGTGCTATTAGCATTGAAAAGCTGCTGTTCTCTTATTGGCTGGCAGCCGTCTATGGTGGGGCTTCATTGCTTAGGTTCTAGGAGCCCTGATGTGTGCCTGATTGGCTTTCAACAGCCTGAGTGAGATTACTGCCTGTTGTGTCGATGCGCACGTTGGCATCATCATTAGATGTAGCCAAGGTTAGGCAGGCAAAAACTCGAGGCCAAGAATATAAGTGCATCACCCACAGGAAATCCAAGACATTGAACATTCAGCGTAGTTGAGATGAATAACAAAGATACATTTCAGGGGTAACTACATTATCACATGGGGAAACAAAATAAGGAGGAGATAGATAACGTTCTTATGGCTAAAGAGATTAAACATTAGAGAAAGTGGGAACAGGGGACTGATGATCAGCCATGATCCTATTGAATGGTGGAGGAGGCTTGAAGGGCCGAATGGCCTACTCCTGTTCCTATTTTTTGGGTTTCTATAGGTCTATGATATGTTGGTATATGGTTAGAAGTGGTGTTGGAAGAACATTCAATAAGAATAAACACCCAAGATTGTCATGTGTGCCGTATGTGGTTTTCAGTGTTACTACATTGCCACCATACATTCACCAAGAAATTAACAGGTAACACAGAATTCAATCTGCAAAGCCCTGGTTAAAATTAAAAAAAAAACATGCAATACATGGATTGTTTAGGTTTTTCACAGTCGTAAATCTTCAAAGTGAGCAGAGCGTAAAAATAGGGAGGTTTTGCTGAAACTATAGTAGTCAGAGCACAGATAGAAACCTGAGAACAGGTCAGGGCCCCTTATCTCAGGGAAAACCGACAGCTCATCCAGAGAAGATTCACTTGGCTGATCCTGGGGATGGAGGAGAGGGTGAGTAGGTTGAACCTGTACTCACTGGGACACAGAAGAATGATAGGCAACTTTAACGGAGCATGCACGATCCTTAAGGGACTTGACAGGGTAGATGTGGAAAGGTTATTTCCCATCGTGGGAGAGTCTAGGACCAGAGGATGTAATCTCAGAATGAAAGGTCACACATTTAAGATGGATATGAGGAAAAGTGTCTTCTCTCAGAGGTGAGTAAGTCCTCACTGTACAGGGTTGTCGACATTGGGTCATTACATATTTTCAAGCTGAGATAGACAGATTTAAGACTGCCTTCATCAATAAGTTAAAAATCACACAGCACCAGGTTACAGTCCAACAGGTTAATTTGGAAGCACTAGCTTTCAGAGTGCTGCTCCTTCATCAGGCAGCTGTCTGAAGGACCAGCGCTCCGAAATCTAGTGCTTCCACATAAACCTGTTGGGCTACAACCTAGTGTCGTGGGATTTGTCCAACACCGGCTCCTCCACATCATGACTTAATCAATAAGGGAATCGAAGGTTTCAGGGAAAAGGTGGGAAAGTGGAGCTGAGGGTTATTAGATCAGCCATGGTCTAAATGAATGGCACAGCAGACTCTTGGGCAGAATGGCGTCCTTCTGATCCTGCATGGCCTGATTGTGGGGTGTATAGTTAATAACCCTAATGACATAGTGTGCAAACCTGATGGCCTCAGACTCATAACGAGCATTGCCACAGGTGATCCCTGACATTTTGATTGCAGCTGCACTTCCTGTAATTATCTCACTTACTGCCGGAAGTGCTTCCCACCTCACGTGTTGTTAGCAAGACCATGTGGCTATTAAAACAGTTTAATTTCTGACTGACCACTCGGACAGCGAGATCTGCCACTTTAATTCAGCAACAGGAATAATGTATAATTAATGTATTTCATGTAAATAGGTGCCTTTAGGATAATGAAATGTCACAGAATTTGCTTCCAATGCATTATAAAATAAAGTCTGGCATTGAGCCACAATGGGAATATTTGGGCAGCTGGCCGAGCTATGTCATGGAGGTGCGTTTTAAGAAATATCTTAAGATAGGATGAAGGGAGGCGGAGAGGTGGAAAGAGAGAATTCTACAGAGTAGCCGAGATGAGTGAATGCATGGTTATATTTCAGAATGCACAAGAGGCTAGGCTTAGAGTAACATATGACTCAGAAAAAAAAAACTTATAGAGATAAGAATGGTTTTGGAGAGACTTGCAAACAAGACAGAGATCTTTAAAATGAAGACCCTGACTGATTGGCAGCTAGGTGAGTGAGCACGAAGGCTGAAAGGGGATCCAGACTGGGTGTGAGTTACGACATGGGCAGGGGGGTTTGAAGACCACAGATTTGCACTTGAAAGTGGGATACCAGGCAGGAATGTGTTGGAATAGTCAGATCTACCTTGGTCCATAAGACATAGGGGCGGTAGTAAGACCATTCAGCCCGTCGAGTCCACTCCGCCGTTTAATCATGGCTGATGGACATTCCAACTCCACTTACCCCCACTCTCCCCATAGCCCTTAATTCCTTTCAAGATCAAGAATTAATCAATCACTGCCTTGAAAATATCCTGGTTTCCACTGTGCTCTGTGGCAATGAAATCCACAGGCCCACTACTCTCTGGATGAAGAAATATCTCTTCAATTCCGTTCTAAACTGACACCCTCTAATTCTAAGGCTGTGTCCAGTTAGCAATGAGAGTCTTTGATGACCATGGCATCTGTACTGACACCACGATCCTTGTGTCAGCATTCTGACTCTGCGAAATGACTCCCACACTTACCCTACATGTGGAGGCCACCTCAAGGCCTTGAAGGAGTACCATCAGCGTGGTTTGAGACTGGTTGAGTCCAGCTAGGAGGACAGACATACGAACATCAGGGTCCTTAGAGCACCCAATAGCTACAGCATTAAATCCATGATCACCCGAAACCAACTCCACTGAGCAGGCCACGTGCCTGAGTCCTGACTACTCAAGTTGAAAAATGTGGTGTTGGAAAAACACAGCAGGACAGGCAGCATTTGAGGAGCAGGAGAATCGACATTTCGGGCATAAGCCCTTCTTCAGGAATTCCCGATTCTTCAGGCTTATGCCCGAAACGTCGATTCTTCTGCTCCTCGGATGCTGCCTGGCCTGCTGTGTTTTTCCAGCACCATATTTTTCAACTCTGGTCTCCAGCATCTGCAGTCCTCACTTTCTCCTTCTGACTACTCAAGCAAATCTTCTTCGCTCAGCTCAAGGGAGACACTTTGAAGGAGAGGAAGGCAAAAGGAGCATTCCAAAGATGTTCCTCAAGAAATGTAACATTGATGTCAACACATAGGAAACCCTCACTCAGAAGAATACGACTTAGGAGAAGCTCCTGTACGAAGGAACACAATTCTTCAAGAACACCTGAGGAAATATTGAAAAGCAGCCAGTGTTTCACTCAGTAGGCGCTAAATCAATTCGGTTTTGTTTAAAACTGAGTGGTTTGACCAGCTGCATCATTCCTGGAATATCCATGCTACACCTGATAAAAACAACTAGAAAAGTTAAGGTCCGGGCTACCTTCTTAAACTATTTTCAGGGGGTCTGGCCTGGCCCATAACAACAGACACAGAATGTATTGGTCAAGGGCAGAGAGACCAAAAGATCGTACAAATGGTGTGAGTGGATTGACAAATAATCAGTCTCTGCGGGTGACCAAGGGTGTCAGACGGTGTGAGTAAAGTGTCAACAGCTGAGTAACGAGTGAAGGGACGACCTTAAATCCAATTGAATGAGGCAGAGAGATAATTACAAAAAAATTAAAAATAAGGTGGTGCTGGAGACAAGCCGACTGGCTGGGATAACATGATAGCTATAAGAGTTACATGCTGAGGGTCTAACCAAAGTAACAAGTAATCCAAAACTGTACAAACTAATGAAGGTGGCGAGATCATAACAAGTTATTAAGGTGATGGTGTCAAAACAGGACAGTAAGGAAGATTTTACAGATACAGAACAGCATGGTGGGGTTACATGTAGTGCAACATGAACCCAAGGTCACAGTTGAGGCTGTCTTCATGGGTAGAGAACTTGGCTATCAGTTTCTGCTCGGTGATTCTGCGTTGTTGTGTATCTCAAAGGCCACCTTGGAGGATGCTTTCGCTAAGATGGGAGGGTCGATGTCCTTCATTGCTGAAGCACTGGGAGGGAACACTCCTGGTCTGTCCAACAGGGAGCAGGATGGAGTTTGGCAGCAGGAAAGGAATTTGGAGTGGGCAGTAAAAAGGAAAAACATCTTCAGTCCTCCCAATTTTTAATTGGCAGAAATTTCCATTTTTTTCAGTGCTGGATAGACAGCCTGATTATTATTAACAGAGGAGGTCTGCTAAGGTAGGCAGGAGAACATGCTTTCAAATAAGTGAGTTGGCAATAGCACTAAGTTCTTAAAACCTATAGAAACCTGAGAAAATGTCTATTGTTACAGATTTACTTGACAGAAACGTGTGTATTGCAATCAGTTGTTTTTACCACTGATGCAAAGGTGAGGGAACGATATGGACAACATGTCTATGAGTTTCCTGTTGACTGGCCTATGGAAAATGACCCCTCTAGAGTTCAATTAAGATGCCAGCTCAATGCATACCCCACCCTGAGCAAGGCTAAAAATTGCCATCTTCTGTCATGCAACAACTGCAAATTGAATTTTCTTTAAATAACTAATTCCAGGTTTCGCTAAGATATAATGAAATAAAATATTAACATCCTATGTCAGTGGCTCATTTAAATGAGTCTGTTTGCAATCTTATTATAATAAATGTTGAAGCATAAAGCGTGGGAGTGAAACACCCACCTGTCACATGAATAACACAAAGCTGCTTCATTACACCCATGCGACCAGCATAACTCCCCAGAGTAGAGATAATGGCTAATCCATAGCTAAAGTTTGTTCGGGCTGGAAATTTCTCAGAGTGGTCAGTACGATATGAATGGAATAGGGATTTTATGTGCTCTATCTAGTATTCGGTGTTCAGTTGAAGTTAACTCAATGGAACAGTTTGGGGTTCGGACGCAGGCATAAGGCTGCCATTTTGTCTGTCATGCAATTCACCTCAAAACCATTTTTGTAAGGTGTGAAAAATCAACCATAAGAGGTTGATTCCATTGTTAGATATTCAACTTAATTTTCATTTCCATGAAATATATGGCCTGGATATGGATCTTTGGAGATGGATAGATGACCAGAGATACATTGTGAGTTCATTCGAGGAACTGGGCACATTTCCTCCATGGGAATTGCCTGGGAAGTTTGAATATTTATGCAACAAAACTTGGACAACATCCAGATCTGGACTGGTAGGCCTAAAATGTCATGTAAATGTTAAAAAGGGTGGTGCTGGAAAAGCACAGCAGGCCAGGCAGCATCCGAGGAGCAGGAGAGGCAACGTTTTGGGCATAAGGAATGTTACATAAGTTGAAACTTTATTGCTGGAACAGCACAGCAGGTCAGGCAGCATCCAGGGAACAGGAGATTCATGTTACATAAGTGCCAGGCAATGACGACCTTGAACAAGGGAGAATTTACTCGTTATCCTTTGAAGTACAATGGTATTACTGTTACTGAGACCCCAACTATTCAGCATGCTAGGAGTTACCATTGATCTCAAACTGAACCGAGCCAGCCATTTAAACACTGTGCTCATTAGGGGCAGGTCAGATGCTATGAATATTCAGGTTAATATTCCTGATGAAGGGCTTTTGCCCATAACGTCGATTCTCCTGCTCCTCGGACGCTGCCTGACCTGTTGTGCTTTTCCAGCGCCACTCTAATCTATACTCTGATTTCCAGCATCTGCACTCCTTGTTTTTACCTGTTCAGGTTAATAGTGACGTTCTGACTCACTATTAACACCTGTCCACACAGATCGGAAGGCTGATGGAATGCTTCCCATTTGCTTAGATGAATGCAGCTCTCACAAGACTTATGAAGCTTGACCCATCCAGAGTAAGTATCCCACTTGAGTGGCACCCATCCACCATCTTATCCATTCAATCTCTTCACCATTGATCCTCAGTAGCTGCAGCATATGCTATCTACAAGTTGCATTGCAGTAATTCACCAAGACTCCTTAGACAATACCCTCCAAACCCACGACCTCACATGTCTCGAAGGATAAGGGCAGCAGATATATGGGAACACCACCACCTACAAGTTCCCCTCCAATCCACTCACCATCCTGTTTTAGAAATGCTTTGTTGTTCCTTCCCTGTCACTGAGTCAAAACCCTGGGGTTTCCTTCCTAATAGCACTGACAGTTCCCCAAAGACTGCAGGATGGCAACTCAACACCAGAGCAGTTCGGAATTGGAATAGGTATTGGCCTATCCACTAATGCTCACGTACCATGAATGAATGAAAAAAAAAAGCAAATTGTAATGGATGATTCCCTGACTCCAATGACCCCTGCGAAAGACTCTGAATTTGAATCAGATTTTGAAGACAATTCCGATTTACTAACCTGAAAGTGTGACATGAAAGAATCCTACTCAAGCACCTGTGTAAGTATACAACTGACAGATTGCCCCCCACCCACAGACTTGATTCTTACCCCAAGCCCTTGCCCTCTGATGCCTCCCTAACCCTCGACTTCCTCTCGCTCCTGACCACACCTCCATCGACTGACCCCCACTTTCCCCATGTGAATCCCTGAGTCCCCTCCAACCTGACCTGACCCACCGACCTCTAACACTCCAACTCCTCCCCCGACTAACCTCTGACATAACAACCCCTCCTCATCCAACTTCCAGAAGGAATTTATCAAGGTGCCACATGAAAGGCTAATGGATTAAAGGAATAACAGTATTCATAGAATCCCTACAGTGTAGGAATAGATCCTTCGGCCCAACAAGTCCATATGAACCCTTCGAAGAGTAACCCACCCAGACCCATTCCCCTACCCTATTACTCTACATTTACCCCTGACTGATGCACATCACCTACACATCCCTGAACACTATGGACAATTTCGTATTCCCAATTGACCTGGCCTGCACATCTTTGAATTCTGGGCGGAAACCAGAGCACCCGGAGGAAGCTCACGCAGACATGAAAGAAATGAAAGAAGTCCCTACTGGGCAATTCATATTTCTGAGCCAACTGATCAAAGGGCATCAATATGTCCCCTTCGAATAAATCACCCAGGCATAGCTGATCTATTTACATTTCAAATCGCACATATCTACACATTCCTGATCAACTTTGATGCTATTGTCATGAACGAAAAATCATCTGTTTCCACCTTCAAAAAAACATAGTGACCTTGCTTCTGTTAAATACTGGGAGGTCACTGTATTTAACAGAGAGTGAGTGAGGATTGCAGATGTTGAAGATCAGAGTCAAAACGTGTGGTGCTGGAAACGTACAGCCGGTCAGGCAGCATCCGAGGAGCAAGAGAGTTGACGCTTTGAGCATAAGTTCCACGTTCCTGATGAACAGCTTATGCTCGAAACATCGACTCTCCTGCTCCTCGGATGCTGCCTGACCGGCTGTACGTTTCCAGCACCACACCTTTTGACTCTGTATTTAAACAGAGTCCAAAAAGGCACTTCTACTAACAGCTTTATTTCAAACTCCAGGAAACTCAGACTTGGCTGATTAATATCTGCTTCTGCTCCTGAGCGTCTTTGATGGGAGAATAGACGCTTAGTGAACGTGGCGTCAACCAGATAGGCTTCTTTATCCTGGGTAATGTCACGCCTGGAGCACTTCTGTACTGGAGGAGTTGTAAATGTTACTGAAGATTGTGCAGTCGATTGCAAACAGCCCTGTTTCTGGCCAAGATGGCAGGATAGGAGGTGTTCAGACTCCCAGTCTGTCCACTCCCTCTCACCTGACTGACCCTGACCTTTCCATGACATTTTATTCTTTCTTAATTTATCTTTTGAATCAAATTAATTTTTTCTTCCTTCTGTGGCTGCAATGATGGAGAGGGGTTGTGGGGAGCTGTTGAACAATGGATCTGGGTCTATTCCTTGTGGCCATAGCAACTACGGCTTGAGCAACTGTTTCAACGTCAATAGATTAGATTAGGGGAAGTAGATTAGATGAGATTAGATTGCTTTACAGTGCGAAAACAGGCCCTTCGGCCCAACAAGTCTACACTGACCCGCCGAAGCACAAGCCACCCACACCCCTACATTTACCCCTTACCTAACACTACGGACAATTTAGCCTGGGCAATTCACCTGACCTGCACATCTTTGGACTGTGGGAGGAAACCGGAGCAAACGGAGGAAACGCACGCAGACACGGGGAGAACGTGCAAACTCCACACAGTCAGTCGCCTGAGGCAGGAACTGAACCCGGGTCTCTGGCGCTGTGATGCAGCAGTGCTAACCACTGTGCCACCGTGCCACCCACGGTAGTCGAAAGGTGTGGCGCTGGAAAAGCACAGCGTGTCAGGCAGCATCCAAGGAACAGGAGAGTTGATGTTTAGGGCATAAGCCCGTCATCAGGAATGTGGGAGAAGAGAAAAGCAGGCAGAAGACAGAGATGCGTGAACACACTCACTAACAAGTTCAAGAGCAGCTTCTTCCCAGCTGTTATTAGACTGCTGAATGGACCTCTCTAACCTCAAATAACATTGATCTTGCTTTATGCACCTGCTGTGCTGCCGTATGTTAGTATACCTCACTCTGTCTAAGCACCCTATGATCTGTATGTCCTTGTTTGTTATGATCTGCCTGTACTGCTCGCAAAACAAAGCTTTTTATTGTACTTAGGTATGTGTGGCTACAATAAACCAAATCAAAACAATAAATCAATTCAACCCAAAGGCTTAGGAGTGCCTAAGAGTCAAGGCCATCAGTTTGCAGAGAGCTCAGAGTGGGTCATCTTACATCTCTGTCTCTTGCTTTGAGCTGTGTAAGTAATGACACTTTAAGCCACACAGCTGGGTTACTCTGCATTGTTGCTGTGATGGGAAACATTTTGATGAGGTGATGGAAGGCATAATGGGATCTTCCACAATAATTTCCAACGTTTCCAGGTGCTTCCTTTAATGGTGTGAGGCCATCTGACATTCCAGGCTGTATCTTCACTGTGCCTGTTAGTACGGGTAACCCATTCTCTCTCTGTGCCTCATCCTGGGTTAGATTTAGCTGATCTGTAATGAAGGTAAAGTCACCACAGACCCAGAGGGCTATGGAAGAGCTCTATCATTGGACAGAGGTGACAGGTGCTGGTTTAACCTGAGGGTCAGCATACCTCAGGCGAGGGGAGAGGTTGAGAAGTTGGGAGCTTTGTGGTGCCCTCAGCTGGTGTGAGAGTTGATCAGTAACAGACAACATGAATCACCCCCTGTTGCCTCTGTTAAAATTTCAACCACTGCTGTTAACAAGACCATAAGACGTAGGAGCAGAAATTAGGCCATTCAGCCCATCAAGTTGTTTGACAAGGTTCCCCATGGGAGACTGATTAGCAAGGTTAGATCTCATGGAATACAGGGAGAACTAGCCATTTGGATACAGAACTGGCTCAAAGGTAGAAGACAGAGGGTGGTGGTGGAGGGTT
>NC_057722.1:70382741-70388056 GCF_004010195.1 Chiloscyllium plagiosum | reverse complement strand
GACTGTGTGGAGTTTGCACATTCTCCCCGTGTCTGCGTGGGTTTCCTCCGGGTGCTCCGGTTTCCTCCCACAGTCCAAAGATGTGCAGGGTCAGGTGAATTGGCCATGCTAAATTGCCCGTAGTGTTAGGTATAGGGGTAAATGTAGGGGTATGGGTGGGTTGCTCTTCGGCGGGTCGGTGTGGACTTGTTGGGCCGAAAGGCCTGTTTCCACACTGTAATGTAATCTAATCTAATCTACACTAATTAGCCTCAGTCAGGAGTAAAGAAGAGTTTATCCGTCCGTCAGTAGACATTCCCTGGCATAGGAAAGCCTTCCTGAATCTCACCCTCTCAGTCACAGCAGCTCATTTTCAGGATTGCCAGCTTCCTCTACTTCTGACCTCTCCCGACTGGGGATGCAGGGGCTTGGAAATTCAGGACCCAGGTTGCGAAAGCTGCCTCAGCTTCAGTCAGTTGCCTGAGAGAATAGAAATCACATGGGACATATATGCTTGTGTCGAGGATTTGAAAGGATAGATGTGGACAAGTTGTTTCACACTGTGGGAGAGTCAATGAGCAGAAGGCATCACCTCAGAATGAGGGGTCGCCCATTGAAGATAGAGATGAGGAAGAATTTCTTCCCTCAGAGGGGAGTGAATCTGTGGAATCCTTCACCACAGAGGGCTGCTGAAGCTGGGTCTTTCAATATGTTCAAGCTGATCAGGCCAATATCTTAAGCAGTGGGAAAATGAAAGGTTTTGGGAAGAAAGACAGCAGTTGAGGATTAACAGAATACCGTGACATCATTGAATGGTGGAGCAGACTCGATGGGCTGAATGGCCTCCTTCTGTTCCCATGTCTCATGGTCTGATTGTGTTCTTATGATCAATGCCCCTAACAACAGACAGAGCACGCACGCCCGATTGCCTCAGTCTCGTAATGAGCACTGCCATGGACAATCCTCCAACACTGTATGGGGAAAGGCAGGAAGGCCAAGTTGATGCTAATCAGATCAGCCAAGATCTCATCGAATGGCAGAGCAGACCTGATGGACCAAATAGCCTACTTCGGCTCTTACGTCTCCTGGTCTTATGAAACTGTCTAGTGGTGTGAATGATGTGGAGGTGCCGGTGTTGGACTAGAGTGGACAAAGTACTTCCACATAAACCTGTAGGACTATAACCCGGTGTCATGTAATTTTTAACTTAGTCAATAGACAATAGACAATAGACAATAGGTGCAGGAGTAGGCCATTCAGCCCTTCGAGCCTGCACCGCCATTCAACATGATCATGGCTGATCATTCCTAATCAGTATCCTGTTCCTGCCTTATCTCCATAACCCTTGATTGCACTATCCTTGAGAGCTCTATCCAACTCTTTCTTAAATGAATCCAGAGACTGGGCCTCTACTGCCCTTTGGGGCAGAGCATTCCACACAGCCACCACTCTCTGGGTGAAGAAGTTTCTCCTGAGCTCTGTCCTAAATGGTCTACCCAGTATTTTTAAGCTGTGTCCTCTGGTTTGGCACTCACCCATTGGTGAGTGTGGTGTGAACACATCAGAATGGTACATCGACCATGTGTTTAAAAGTCAACACGGCTTGCTGTGACTTGTTCGTATGCTGTAGAGACCATGTCTGGTTCCCTGACTTGCCAATGAGGAGAAAGAAATGTCAACAAAATCCTGAAACTGTGAGGGGGTTAGACTAGATTTAAGTTTGGGAGATCAGAGCTGCTGATAAAAGAGACCATGATCATTTTCATTTTAGAGAAAAGACACTCCGTTTTCTTCAAAAGAAAAGGGGATTTGTAGCCAGACCAAAATGGGAAGGTTTTCTTTTCATGGTTACCCAGTAAATTGAGACCACCATCAAACAGCAACTTCACAAACAGGCCGACCTCCAGGATTAGCCTCATGGTACAGCCTGTGGTCAGATCTGAAGCAAATTGGACGTCACCGATTTTTAAAACACTCCTCAAGACACTTGCATGTGAGAAGCCTTATCTTTTCGGAAAAACGAAAGGCTTTTGTGTGTTTCAGTTCCGCGGTAGTGTCCATCCTCTGCACCTGGTGGATCGGGCGACTGGTGAAAAGAGCCGTTCCTGAGGCAGAAACATCCCAGTGAGCAGCAGCGAGAAATTTTCATTGTGTCAGCTGCATTTTGTCCAGATCGTAACAATACACGGTCATCAAATAAAAGTATTGAAAGGATCAGCAGAGGGAATACGAGTTGAGTATTTAGCACGTGTGGAAGGAAGCTTCCATTCCACTGAACAGAGAGAGATAAGACGAGTCACACTAAGACAATGATCTGCAGATGATGTAAATATTATATACTTTATTTCTAAGGAAACAGAACAGAATAGCCTTTATTATCACACGCACACGTATGAGTGCTGTAAAATGTTTGTAGTGTCTCCTCTTGGTGCTATCTTAGATACAGGGCACCAAGGTACAGATACCTGTCAATGTAGCTACAGAATAAAAAATTATAGTGCTGTTATAAAATAAAAAAATCGATTAACATGGGAAGTGGTGAAAAAGTCGAGAATAATAATAAGAGACTGTAAGATTACCGAACCTCTACAGTGTGGAAGCATGCTTTTTGTCCCATAGCGTCCACACTGACCCTCCAAAGAGCTCTCACCCACATCCACCCCAGTAATCGCACATTTCCCATGGCAAACCCACCTAGCCTGCACATCCCTGGGCACCATGTGCAATTTAGCATGGCCGTTCCACCCTAACCTGCACATCTTTGGACTGTGGGAGGAAACTGGAACATCTGGAGGAAATCCATGCAGACACAGGGAGCGTGTACAAACTCCAACAGACAGTCGCCCAAGGGTGGAATTGAACCCGGGGCCCTGGTGCTGTGGAGCAGCTATGCTAACAACTGAGTCACCACGCTGCCCCTTTATTTTTGATTTTTTTTTGCATTTAATTTTCAAACAATCTTACTTCTCATTTTGTTAATGTCCAAGGGTGTGTGCTGCAGCTTGTAATTCGCCAGAATGAAGCGAAGCAGACTGGACAGTGCACCAAAGGTGCTTGGAACTGCTCTAAGTTAATTATTGGACACATTCAGCTCTTCCAAACGAGCAAGTTTACCAATGCCCTCTTGAATCTGCTCCGACTTATTGTGACGAAGATACAAATTTCCCAAACTCATTACTCTCTGTGTGGAGTTTGCCCATTCTTCCCGTGTCTATGTGGGTTTCCTCCGGGTGCTCCAGTTTCCTCCCACAGTCCAAAAATGTGCAGGTTAGGTAAGTTGGCCATGCTAAATTGCCCGTAGTGTTAGGTGAAGGGGTAAATGTAGGGTGGGTTACGCTTCGCAGGGTCGGTGGGGACTTGTTAGGCCGAAGGACCTGTTTCCACACTGTAAGTAATCTAATCTAATCTAAAAAATAATTAAATTCCCACAACTCAGCTGGCATCTCCTCCAGCTTATTGTCGATGGAGCATTGTGAGGGCTGATAGCAGCTGAGTATTCTCCAATAAGCATTGCTGTTGGCTTGATGCCAAGGTAAGTTGACTTAAATCTGTCTGATCCCAACCTTGGTCACTTGCAGTAAAGGAGACACAAAAATAGGTTTCCTCCAGGTGTCCACATTTATCCGCCATATGCTAATTGAGCAGAGAGAGATGACATGAATAACATTAAGACAACCATCTACAGATGATGTAAATATTATATACTTTCTTTCTAAGGAAGTCACTGATGCCGTCTTCTGTTTGGAGATAACAACACAAGAACAACTAAAACTATCTGTCTCAATACTTCTTCTCCAATGCATTCCCTCAAGCTGGGCTTGAGTAGGCCGAGAGGTAAGGTTCGAGGGAGCCAGGTTCAAATCCAGCCATGGTGAATAGTAGAATTTGAACCCAATTAAAATCAGGAATTAAGAGTGAAATGACCATGAATCCATAGTTGGAAAAAAACCTATCGAGTTCATTAATGTCCTTCAGGGAAGGAAATTGCTGTCCTTACCTGGTCTGGCCTACACTTGACTCCAGACACACAGCAATATGACTGACTCTTAACTGCCCTCGAGACAATTAAGGATGGGTGATAAATGCTGGCCTAGCCAGTGATGTCCTCGTCTTAAGAATGAATAAAAAAAACTACTCATTTTGTGGAAGAAAGTGGTAATTAAATAGTGTTTCTTTGTTTTGAGCAATCTCATATTTATATCTGTGAGATATGGGTGGTATGGTGGCTCAGTAGTTAACACTGCTACCTCTCAGCGCCAGGAACCCAGGTTCAATACCAGACTTGGATGACTCTCTGTGTGGGGCTTGCACATTCTCCCTGTGTCTGCACGCGTTTCCTCTGGGTGCTGCAGTTTCCTCCCATAGTCCAAAGCTATGCGGTTAGGTGGATTGGCCATTCTAAATTGCCTGTAGTGTTAGTGCGTTAGCCGGAAGGAAATGAGTCTGGATGGGTTACTCTGCGGAGGTCAGTGTGGAGTTGTTGGGCCAAATGGCCTTTTTCCACACTGTAGGGAATCTAATCTAAAGATGTGAAATTGATAAATTGGTTCTCAATCAATCTGCCTGTTATATCGATGTACTAAATCATCTATTCAGGCACACTTATCCTCATAAAGTTTTTGAGCCTGGCACATTTGTATCCCACTTGCACATCATTTTCTTAATTTCCTATCTAACTATTTATAATGAAAAGATTGGAAATAAACTAGAATAGAATACCTCGATTGTCAATGAGTGTGGAGAAGGGTTTGTAACGTTGGCTCTCGGTGCAATCTTAGGTACAGGGTACTGAGGTACACATTAAGTGTTGTAACAGAATTGTAATAGTGAAAAATATAGATTAGCATGGGAATACAGAGTTCAAAAAGTCCAGAATGTGAATAAAACATGTCTATAAAGTACTCACATTCTAGTCCTTTTCCAACATGAGTCCATGCCTCACAGGCTTCAGAGATCAAGACCACACTGCCTCCACATACTGACCTTCATCCTGGACTTGCTCTGCTCCCAACTTCTGGACTCACTCCACTGCTCACTCCAGGACTCACCCTGCTCCTCACTCCAGGGCTGACTCTGCTCCTCACTCCAGGACTCACTCGATTCCTTGCAACAGGACTCACTCTGCCCTCCGTTCCAGAAATCACTCTGCTCCTCACTCCAGGACTCGCTCTGCTGCCCACTCCAGGCCTCACTCCCCATCTCGTTCCAGGACACACTCTGCTCCCCACTCCAGGACACAGTCTGCTCCTCACTCCAGGACACACTCTGCTCCTCACTCCAGGACTCCCTCTGCTCCTCACTCCAGGACTCACTCTGCTCCTCGCTCCAGGACACAC
>NC_057722.1:70378621-70380641 GCF_004010195.1 Chiloscyllium plagiosum | reverse complement strand
TCTGCTCCTCACTCCAGGACTCACTCTGCTCCCTGCTCTAGGACTCACTCTGCTCCTCGCTTCAGGACTCACTCTGCTCCTCCATCCAGGACTCACTCTGCTCCTCACTCCAGAACTTACTCTGCTCCCTGCTCCAGGATTCACTCTGCTCCGGGACTCATTTTGCTCCTCATTCCAGGACTCACTCTGCTCCCCGCACCAGGACTCCCTCTGTTCCTCATTCCAGGAAACACTCTGATCCTCACTGCAGGACTCACTCTGCTCCTCACTCCAGGACAAACTCTGCTCCCTGCACCAGGACTCACTCTGCTCCCCACACCAGGACTCACTCTGCTCCCCACACCAGGACTCACTCTGCTCCTCGCTCCAGGACTCACTCTGCTCCTCACTCCAGGACGCATTCTGATCCTCGCTCAAGGACAGACTCTGCTCCCCACCCCCGGAATCGATCTGCTCCTCACTCCAGGACTCACTCTGATCCTCACTCCAGGACTCACTCCGGTCCTCGCTCCAGGACTCACTCTGCTCCCCGCACCAGGACTCACTCTGATCCTCACTCCAGGACTCACTCTGATCCTCACTCCAGGACTCACTCCGCTCCTCGCTCCAGGACTCACTCTGCTCCCCGCTCCAGGACTCACTCTGCTCCCCGCTTCAGGATTCACTCTGCTCCCCGCTCCAGGACTCACTCTGCTCCCCGCTTCAGGACTTACTCTGGTCCTCACTCCAGGACTCACACTGCTCCTCACTCCAGGACTCACTCTGCTCCCCGCTTCAGGACACACTCTGCTCCCAACTCCAGGACACACTCTGCTCCCTGCTCCATGACTCACTCTGCTCCTCACTCCAGGACTCACTCTGCTCCTCACTCCATGACTCATTCTGCTCCCCGCTCCAGGACTCACTTTTGCTCCTCACTCCAGGACTCACTCTGCTCCTCGCTCCAGAACACACTCTGCTCCTTGCTCCAGGACTCACTATGCTCCTCACTGCAGGACTCACTCTGCTCCCCACTCCCGGACTCGATCAGCTCATCACTCCAGGAATCAATCTGCTCCTGACTCCAGGACTCACTCCGCTCCTCGTTCCAGGACTCACTCTGCTCCCTGCTCCAGGACTCACTCTGCTCCCTGCTCCAGGACTCACTCCGCTCCTCGTTCCAGGACGCACTGTGCTCCCTGCTCCAGGACTCACTCTGCTCCCTGCTTCAGGACTCACTCTGCTCCTCACTCCAGGACTCACTGTGCTCCTCGCTCCAGAACTCACGATGCTCCCCGCTCCAGGACTCACTCTGCTCCGGGAGTCACTCTGCTCCTCACTCCAGGACTCACTCTGCTCCTGGCTCCAGGACTCACTCTGCTCCCTGCTCCAGGCCTCACTCTGCTCCTCACTTCAGGGCTCACTCTGCTCCTCACTCCAGGACTCACTCTGCTCCTCACTCCAGGACTGACTCTGTTCCTCACTCCAGGACTCACTCTGCTCCTCACTCCAGGACACATTCTGATCCTCACTCCAGGACTGACTCTGCTCCTCACTCCAGGACTCACTCAGCTCCTGACTCCAGGACAAACTCTGCTCCTCGCTCCAGGACTCACTCTGCTCCTTGCTCCAGGACTCACTCTACACTCCACTACCGGACTCATTCCGCTCCTCGCTCCAGGACTCACTCTGCTCCCTGCATCTGGACCCAATCTGCTACTCATTCCAGGACTCACTCCGATCCTCGCCCCAGGATTCACTCTGTTCCTCACTCCAGGACACATTCTGATCCTCGCTCCAGGACTCACTCTGCTCCTCACTCCAGGAATCACTCTGATCCTCACTTCAGGGATCACTCTGCTCCTCACACCAGGACTCACTCTGCTCCTCAGTCCAGGACTCACTCTGCTCCTCGCTCCAGGCCTCACTCTGCTCCTCGCTCAAGGACTCACTCCGCTCCTCACTCCAAGACCCTCTCTGCTCCCCAATCCAGGACACACTCTGCTCCCCACTCCAGGACTCACTCTGCTCTCACTCCACT
>NC_057722.1:70377623-70378558 GCF_004010195.1 Chiloscyllium plagiosum | reverse complement strand
TCACTCTGCTCCTCGCTCCAGGACTCACTCCGCTCCTCACTCCAGGACACACTCTGCTCCCCAATCCAGGACACACTCTGCTCCCCACTCCAGGACTCACACTGCTCCTCACTCCAGGACACACTCTGCTTCCCAATCCAGGAAACACTCTGCTCCCCACTCCAGGACTCACTCTGCTCCTCACTCCACTACACACTCTGCTCCCCAATCCAGGACACACTCTGCTCCCCACTCCAGGACTCACTCTACTCCTCACTCCAGGACTCACACTGCTCTTCACTCCAGGACTCAATCTGCTTCCCGCTTCAGGCCACACTCTGCTCCCCACTCAGGACTCACACTGCTCCTCAATCCAGGACAAACTCTGATCCTCGCTCCAGGACTCACTCTGCTCCTCACTCCAGGACTCACTCTGCTCCTCACTCCAGGACTCACTCTGCTCCCCGCTTCAGGACACACTGTGCTCCCCACTCCAGGACTCACTCTGCTCGTCACTCCAGGACTCACTCTGCTCCACACTCCTGGGCTCACTCTGTTCCTTGCTCCAGGCATCACACTGCTCCTCACTCCAGAACTTACTCTGCCCCTCACTCCATGTCTCAATCTGTTCCACGCGCCAGGACTCACTCTGCAACCGCTCCAGGACTCACTCTGCTCCTCACACCAGGAATCACTCTGCTTCCTGCTCCAGGACTCACTCTGCTCCTTGCTCCTGGACACACTCTGATCCTCGCTCCAGGACTCATTCTGCTCCTCCCTCCAGGACTCACTCTGCTCCTCACTCCAGGACTCACTCTGCTCCTCGCTCCAGGACGCATTCTGATCCTCGCTCCAGGACTCACTCTGCTCCCCACTCCCGGACTCGATCTGCTCCTCACTCCAGGGTTCAATCTGCTCCTCACTCCAGGACTCACTCTGCTCCTCGCTCCAGGACT
>NC_057722.1:70369740-70375454 GCF_004010195.1 Chiloscyllium plagiosum | reverse complement strand
CTTCAGGACTCACTCTGCTCCTCACTCCAGAACTCACTCTGCTCCCCGCTACAGGACTCACTGTGCTCCGGGACTCAGTTTGCTCCTCATTCCAGGACTCACTCTGCTCCCCGCACCAGGACTCACTCTGTTCCTCATTCCAGGAAACACTCTGATCCTCACTGCAGGCCTCACTCTGCACCTCACTCCAAGACTCATCTGCTCCTCACTCCAGTACTCACTCTGCTCCTCGCTCCAGGACACATTCTGATCCTCGCTCCAGGACTCGATCGGCTCCTGACTCGAGGACTGATTCTGCTCTTCATTCCAGGACTCACTCTGCACCCCGCACAGGATTCATTCTGCTCCTCACTCCAGGACTCAGTCTGCTCCCCACACCAGGACTCACTTAGCTCTCGCTCTGGGACTCACTCTGCTCCTCGCTCCAGGACTCACTCTGCTCCTCGCTCCAGGACTCACTCTGCTCCCCGCTCCAGGACTCACTCCGCTTCTCGTTCCAGGACCCACTGTGCTCCCTGCTCCAGGACTCACTCTGCTCCCCGCTTCTGGACTCACTCTGCTCCTCACTCCAGGACTCACTCTGCTCCTCGCTCCAGAACTCACTCTGCTCCCCGCTCCAGGACTCACTCTGCTCCGGGACTCACTCTGCTCCTCACTCCAGGACTCACTCTGCTCCTGGCTCCAGGCCTCACTCTGCTCCTCACTTCAGGACTCACTCTGCTCCTCACTCCAGGACTCACTCTCCTCCTCACTCCAGGACACACTCTAATCCTCACTCCAGGACTCACTCTGCTCCTCACTCCAGAACTGACACTGCTCCTCACTCCAGGACTCACTCTGCTCCTGACACCAGGAGAAACTCTGCTCCTCGCTCCAGGACTCACTCTGCTCCTCCCTCCAGGACTCACTCTGCTCCTCACTCCATGAATCACTCTGCTCCGGGACTCACTCTGCTCCTCACTCCAGGACTCACTCTGCTCCTGGCTCCAGGCCTCACTCTGCTCCTCACTTCAGGACTCACTCTGTTCCTCACTCCAGGACTCACTCTGCTCCTGACACCAGGACTCACTCTGCTCCTCGCTCCAGGACTCACTCTGCTCCTCACTCCAGGACTCACTCCGCTCTTTTGTTCCAGGACTCACTCTGCTCCTCATTCCAGGACTCACTCTGCTCCCTGCTCCAGGACTCACTCTGCTCCCTGCTCCAGGACTCACTCTGCTCCCCGCTCCAGGACTCACTCTGCTCCCCGCTTCAGGACACAATCTGCTCCTCACTCCAGAACTCACTCTGCTCCCCGCTCCAGGACTCACTCTGCTCTGGGACTCATTTTGCTCCTCATTCCAGGACTCACTCTGCTCCCCGCACCAGGACTCACTCTGTTCCTCATTCCAGGAAACACTCTGATCCTCACTGCAGGACTCACTCTGCTCCTCACTCCAGGACTCACTCTGCTTCTCGCTCCAGTACTCACTCTGCTCCTCGCTCCAGGACACATTCTGATCCTCGCTCCAGGACTCGATCGGCTCCTGACTCGAGGACTCATTCTGCTCTTCATTCCAGGACTCACTCTGCACCGCGCACAGGATTCATTCTGCTCCTCACTCCAGGACTCACTCTGCTCCCTGCACCAGGACTCACTCTGCTCCCCACACCAGGACTCACATGGCTCTCGCTCTGGGACTCACTCTGCTCCTCGCTCCAGGACTCACTCTGCTCCTCGATCCAGGACTCACTCTGCTCCTCTCTCCAGGACTCACTCTGCTCCCTGCTTCAGGACACACTCTGCTCCCAACTCCAGGACACACTCTGCTCCTCACTCCAGGACTCACTCTGCTCCCTGCTCCATGACTCACTCTGCTCCTCACTCCAGGACTCACTCTGCTCCTCACTCCATGACTCACTCTGCTCCCCGCTCCAGGACTCACTTTTGCTCCTCACTCCAGGACTCACTCTGCTCCTCACTTCAGGACTCACTCTGCTCCTCACTCCAGGACTCACTTTTGCTCCTCACTCCAGGACTCACTCTGCTCCTCACTCCAGGACTCACTCTGCTCCTCGCTCCAGAACACACTCTGCTCCTTGCTCCAGGACTCACTCTGCTCCTCACTCCAGGACTCACTCTGGTCCTCTCTCCAGGATTCTCTCTGCTCCTCACTCCAGGACTCACTCTGCTCCCCGCACCAGGACTCACTCTGCTCCTCACTGCAGGACTCCCTCTGCTCCTCACTCCAGGACTCACTCTGCTCCTCACTCCAGGACACACTCTGCTCCTGGCTCCAGGGCTCACTCTGCTCCTCACTACAGGCCTCACTCTGCTCCACACTCCAGGCCTCACTCTGCTCCTCACTCCAGGACAAACTCTGATCCTCGATCCAGGACTCACTCCTGTCCAGGACTCACTCTGCTCCTCAATCGAGGACTCACTCTGCTCCCCGCTCCTGACCTCACTCTGCTCCTCGCTCCAGGACTCACTCTGCTCCCCGCTCCAGGACTCACTCTGCTCCTCACTCCAGGACTCAATCTGCTCCCTGCTCCAGGACTCACCCTGCTCCCCGCTCCAGGACTCACTCTGCTCCTCACTCCAGGACTCCCTCTGCTCCTCACTCCAGGACTCACTCTGCTCCTCACTCCAGGACTCAGTCTGCTCCTCGCTCCAGGACACACTCTGCTCCTCGCTCCTGGACAAACTCTGATCCTCGCTCCAGGAATCACTCTGCTCCTCACTCCAGGACTCACTCTGCTCCTCGCTCCAGGACAAACTCTGCTCCTCACGACAGGTCTCACTCTGCTCCTCACTCCAGGACAAACTCTGATCCTCGCTCCAGGACACACTCTGCTCCTCACTCCAGGAAACACTCTGCTCCCCGCTCCAGGACTCACTCCGCTCCGAGACTCAATCTGCTCCTCACTCGAGGTCTCACTCTGATCCTCGCTCCAGGACGCTCTCTGCTCCTCTCTCCAGCACTCCTTCTGCTCCTAACTCCAGGACACACTCTTCTCCTCGCTCCAGGCCTCACTCTGCTCCTCACTCCAGGACTCACTCTGCTCCTCGCTCCAGGACTCACTCTGCTCCTCACTCCAGGACACACTCTGATCCTTGCTCCAGGACACATTCTGATCCACATTCCAGGACTCACTCTGCTCTCAACTCCAGGACTCACTCTGCTCCTCACTCCTGGACTCACTCTGCTCCTCACTCCAGGACTCACTCTGCTTCTCACTCCAGGAATCACTCTGCTCCTTGCTCCAGGACTCACTCTGATCCTTGCTCCAGGACACATTCTGATCCACATTCCAGGACTCACTCTGCTCTTAACTCCAGGACTCACTCTGCTCCTCAGTCCAGGACTCACTCTGCTCCCCGCTCCAGGACTCACTCTGCTGCGGGACTCACTCTGCTCCTCAGTCCAGGACTCACTCTGCTCCTCACTCCAGGACTCACTCTGCTCCTCGCTCCAGGACACACTCTGATCCTTGCTCCTGGACTCACTCTGCTCCTCACTCCAGGAAACACTCTGCTCCTCGCTCCAGGACATATTCTGATCCTCACTCCAGGACTAGCTCTGCTGCGGGACTCACTCCGCTCCTCACTCTAGGACTCTCTCTGCTCCTCACTCCAGGACTCATTCTGCTCCTCTCTCCAGGAATCACTCTGCTCCTCACTCCAGGACTCACTCTGCTCCTCGCTCCAGGACACACTCTGCTCCTTGCTCCAGGACTCACACTGCTCCTCACTCCAGGACAAAGTCTGCTCCTCGCTCCAGGACTCACTCTGCTCCCAGCTACAGGACTCTCTCTGCCCCTCTCTCCAGGACTCACTCTGCTCCTCGCTCCAGGCCTCACTCTGCTCCACACTCCTGGACTCACTCTGCTCCTCACTCCAGGACAAACTCTGATCCTCGCTCCAGGACTCACTCTGCTCCTCACTCCAGGACTCACTCTGCTCCCCGCTCCTGGACTCTCTCTGCTCCTCACTCCAGGACTCCCTCTGCTCCTCACTCCAGGACTCACTCTGCTCCTCACTCCAGGCCTCACTCTGCTCCTCGCTCCAGGACACACTCTGCTCCTCGCACCAGGCCTCAGTCTGCTCCACACTCCAGGAATCATTCTGCTCCTTGCTCCAGGACTCTCTCTGATCCTTGCTCCAGGACACATTCTGATCCACATTCCAGGACACACTCTGCTCTTAAATCCAGGACTCACTCTGTCCTCACTCCAGGACTCACTCTGCTCCTCAATCCAGGAATCACTCTGGTCCTCACTCCAGGACTCACTCTGCTCCCCGCTCCAGGCCTCACATTGCTCCTCGCTCCAGGACTCACTCTGCTCCCCGCACCAGGACTCACTCTGCTCCTCGCTCCAGGCCTCACTCTGCTCCACACTCCAGGACTCACTCTGCGCCTCACTCCAGGAAAAACTCTGATCCTCGCTCCAGGACTAACTCTGCTCCTCACTCCAGAATTCACTCTGCTACTCAGTCCAGGACTCACTCTGCTCTCCGCTCCAGGACTCACTCTGCTCCGGGACTAACTCTGCTCCTCACTCCAGGACTCACTCTGCTCCCCGCTCCAGGCCTCACTCTGCTCCTCGCTCCAGGACTCATTCTGCTCCTCGCTCCAGGACTCACTCTGCTCCTCTCTCCAGGTCTCCCTCTGCTCCTCACTCCAGGACTCACTCTGCTCCTCACTCCAGGACTCACTCTGCTCCCCGCTACAGGACTCTCTCTGCTCCTCTCTCCAGGACTCCCTCTGCTCCTCACTCCAGGACTCCCTCTGCTCCTCACTCCAGGACTCACTCCACTCCTCACTACAGGACAAACTCTGATCCTCGCTGCAGGACTCACTCTGCTCCTCACTCCAGGACTCACTCTGATCCTAGCTCCAGGACTCACTCTGCTCCTCACTCCAGGACACACTCTGTCCTCACTCCAGGACTCATTCTGCTCCACACTCCAGGACTCACTCTGCTCCTCACTCCAGAACTCACTCTGCTCCTCAGTCCGGGACTCACTCTGCTCCCCGCTCCAGGACTCACTCTGCTACGGGACTCACTCTGCTCCTCACTCCAGGACTCACTCTGCTCCACACTCCAGGACTCTCTCTGCTCCTCACTCCAGGACTCCCTCTGCTCCTCACTCCAGGACTCACTCTGCTCCTCACTCCAGGACTCACTCTGCTCTTCACTCCAGGACTGACTCTGATCCACGGTCCAGGCCTCACTCTGCTCCTCGCTCCAGGCCTCACTCTGCTCCTCACTCCAGGACAAACTCTGATCCTCGCTCCAGGACTCACTCTGCTCCTCACTCCAGGACTCACTCTGATCCTAGCTCCAGGACTCACTCTGCTCCTCACTTCAGGACTCAACCTGCTCCACAATCCAGGACTCACTCTGCTCCTCACTCCAGGACTCCGTTTGCTCCCCAATCCAGGAAACACTCTGGTCCCCACTCCAGGACACACTCTGCTCCTCGACCCAGGACTCACTCCGCTCCTCACTCCAGGACTTACTCTGCTCCCAAATCCGGGACTCACTCTGATCCACGGTTCAGGACTTACTCCGCTCCTCACTCCAGGACTCACTCTGTTCCTCTCTCCAGGACTCCCTCTGCTCCTCTCTCCAGGACTCACTCTGCTCCTCACTCCAGGACTCACTCTGCTCCACACTCCAGGACTCACTCTGCTCCTCACTCCAGGACACACTCTGTCCCCACTCCA
>NC_057722.1:70369352-70369598 GCF_004010195.1 Chiloscyllium plagiosum | reverse complement strand
AAATCTCTGCTTCTCGCTCCAGGACTCACTCTGCTCCTCACTCCAGAACTCACTCTGCTCCTCAGTCCAGGACTCACTCTGCTCCCCGCTCCAGGACTCACTCTGCTGCGGGACTCACTCTGCTCCTCGCTCCAGGACTCACTCTGCTCCCTCATCCAGGACTCACCCTGCTCCCCGCTCCAGGACTCACTCCCCTCCTCGTTCCAGGACTCACTCTACTCCTCACTCCAGGACACACTCTGCTCC
>NC_057722.1:70366144-70367696 GCF_004010195.1 Chiloscyllium plagiosum | reverse complement strand
TCCAGGACTCACTCTGCTCCTCACTCCAGGAATCACTCTGCTCCTCGCACCAGGACTCACTCCGCTCCTCACTCTAGGGCTCTCTCTGCTCCTCAATCCAGGACTCACTCTGCTCCTCACTCCAAGACATCTTCTGATCCTCACTCCAGGACACACTCTGCTCCTCGCTCCAGGAATCACTCCGCTCCTCACTCCAGGAAACACTCTGATCCTCGCTCCAGGACACATTCTGATCCTCACTCAAGGACTAGCTCTTCTCCTCACTCCAGGACTCACTCTGCCACTCACTCCAGGACACACTCTGCTCCCAAATCCAGGAAACACTTTGCTCCTCGCTCCAGGACTCACTCTGCTCCACACTCCAGGACTCATTCTGCTCCTCGCTCCAGGACTCACTCTGCTCCCGCTCCAGGACTCACTCTGCTCCTCACTCCAGGACTCCCTCTGCTCCTCACTCCAGGACTCACTCTGCTCCTGACTCCAGCAGGCACTCTGCTCCTCACTCCAGGACTCACTCCGCTCCTCATTCTAGGACTCTCTCTGCTCCTCAATCCAGGACACACTCTGCTCCTCCCTCCAGGACTCACTGTGATCCTTGCTCCAGAACACATTCTGATACACACTCCAGGACTCACTCTGCTCCTCACTCCAGGAATCACTCTGCTCCTCACTCCAGGACACACTCTGATCCTTGCTCCAGGACACACTCTGATCCTCACTCCAGGATTAACTCTGCTCCTCTCTCCAGGAATCACTCTGATCCTCACTGCAGGAGCCGATCGGCTCCTCACTCCAAGAATCACTCGGCTCCTTGCTCCAGGATTCACTCTGCTCCTCACTCCGCGACTCACTCTGCTCGCCGTTACATGACACAGTCTGCTCCTCACTCCGCGACTCACTCTGCTCCACGCTCCAGGACTCATTCTGCTACTCACTCCAGGACTCACTCTGGTCCTCACTTCGGGGCTCACTCTGCTCCTCACTCCAGGACTCACTCTGCTCCTCGCTCCAGGACTCACTCCGCTTTTCACTCCAGGACACTCTCTGCTCCCCAATCCAGGACACACTCTGCTCCTCACTCCAAGACTGACTCTGATCCATGGTCCAGGACTCACTCTGCTCCTCACTCCAGGACTCACTCTGCTCCTCACTCCAGGAATCACTCTGCTCCTCGCACCAGGACTCACTCCGCTCCTCACTCTAGGGCTCTCTCTGCTCCTCAATCCAGGACTCACTCTGCTCCCCGCACCAGGAATCACTCCGCTCCTCACTCCAGGAAACACTCTGATCCTCGCTCCAGGACACATTCTGATCCTCACTCAAGGACTAGCTCTTCTCCTCACTCCAGGACTCACTCTGCCACTCACTCCAGGACTCAATCTGCTCCCTGCTCCAGGACTCACCCTGCTCCCCGCTTCAGGACTCACTCCGCACCTCGATACAGGACTCACTCTGCTCCGGGACTCACTCTGCTCCTCACTCCAGGACTCACTCTGCTCCCCGCTCCAGGCCTCACTCTGCTCCTCGCTCCAGGACTCACTCCGCTTTTCAC
>NC_057722.1:70365714-70365997 GCF_004010195.1 Chiloscyllium plagiosum | reverse complement strand
CTCACTCTGCTCCCCGCTCCAGCATGCACTCTGCTCCTCACTCCAGGACTCACTCCGCTCCTCACTCTAGGACTCTCTCTGCTCCTCACTCCAGGACTCACTCTGCTCCTCACTCCAAGACATACTCTGATCCTCACTCCAGGACACACTCTGCTCCTCGCTCCAGGACTCACTCCGCTCCAGGCCTCACTCTGCTCCCCGCTCCAGGACTCAATCTGCTCCTCACTCCAGGACTCACTCTGCTCCGAGACTCACTCTGCTCCCCGCTCCAGGACTCACTCTG
>NC_057722.1:70358369-70365214 GCF_004010195.1 Chiloscyllium plagiosum | reverse complement strand
CGTATTGGAAATGCCGTGCCACAGATAAATGAAACAATTGCTATGTTCACGATATTGTGCAAATGCCCCTTACTTCTCAGCATCAACGCTGTACCATGCAACACCTCAGTATGTTTCTAACTGCATCGGTTCCTGATCCTCGACCCTTCCTGCCATTGAATGCAATGTACCAGTGAGTACATAGAACATAGAACATTACAGCGCAGTACAGGCCCTTGGGCCCTCGATCTTGCGCCGCCCTGTCATACTAATCTGAAGCCCATCCCACCTACACTATTCCATGTACGTCCATATGCCTGTCCAATGACGACTTAAATGCACTTAAACTTGGCGAATCTACTACCGTTGCAGGCAAAGCATTCCATACCCTTACTACTCTCTGAGTAAAGAAACTACCTCTGACATCTGTCTTACACCTATCTCCCCTCACTTTAAAGTTGTGTCCCCTCGTGTTTGCCGTCCCTATACTTGTCCACCCTATCTAAAATACACTTGCCAAAGGATGTAATTAGAGCATCTGAGGAGTAGGAAAATCGGCGTTTCAGGAATAATTTCACCTGGAATGTGGATTTTCCTGGTCCTCGGATACTGCCTGACCTGCTGTGATTTTCCAGCACCACTCTACTCTTGACTCTAATCCCCAGCGTCTGCAGTACCCACTTCCACCTAGAAGATCTAATTACTCCATTCATCCTTACCACTAGCTTAATGTATAAAGCAACTGCTCCCCTAAATTGAGATACAAGGCAAAAAGGATAGGTTCAGAGGTTGCGCTGCAGCTGCAACTGCATTGGGAAGATTACTTTAAGGAGTCAGTGAGGTCTGCAGATGCTGGAGATCAGAGTTGAGAGTGTGGTGCTGGAAAAGCACAGCAGGTCAGGCAGCATCCGAGGAGCAGGAAAATCAACGTTTCAGGCCAGAGCCCTTAATCACGATGAAGGTCTCCAGCCCGAAACGTCGATTTTTCTGCTCCTCGGATGCTACAAGATTATTTTAAACTCTAGCTCCAACTTTAATGGGTTGGGTTTATTCCTGTCCACTCACCCACAAGACCAGCATAGAATCAGGACTGGGTCATAGAGGTGATGACCTAGCGGTGTAACTGTTAGCTATATTGCTCCAGAGACCCAGATAATGTTCTGGTGAACTGGGTGGCAGACAATGGAATTTGAACTCAATCTTATCAAAACAAAACTGGAATTAAGAATCTGATGACGACCATGAAACCACTGCCAACTGTTGAGGAGAAAATCCCATCTGGTTCACTCATGCCCTTTGGGCGAGGAAACTGCCGTCCTTACCAAGCCTGAAACTACATGTGACTCCAGACCCACAGCAATGTGGTTAACTCCTAACTGCCCTCTGGGATTGGCAATAAATGCTGGCCCAGCCAGTGGTACCCAGGTCCTGTGAATGCATAAAAATAAAACCACCCAGTTGAACAGAAAAGGAAGGCAAGTCTATAAAATGTTGCAATGGAGGTTTACCTCACGACGTAAGAGTTTGAAGTAAATTGAATTAGGTGGGGGAAGGGGAGACAGATCACTCTCGGAGTTCAGGGTTTGCTCTCATGCTGCTTGCAATGTCACCTGACTGTACATTCTCTCAAAGTCACTTGAGCAGGAGAAGGACACTAGGCCCTAACCAGCCTGGTTACCACCAGGCTGGTTAGGTTAAAATTGGGACACAAGTGTCCGCAAGCTGTTTGATCACGACTCGCACTAATGTACGCACACCTACCAATACCGGAGGATGCTGGAGAGTGATCTTGACTCGTTTTGTATCATCCCCCCCCACATCCAATATTTCTAATCAACCACTACAGAGATGTGATGGTTAAACTTTGGAGCAGGTGGGAATCTGAGGTAGGGGTACTACCACTGCAGGAGAAAGTGAGGACTGCAGATACTGGAGATCAGAGCTGAAAATGTGTTGCTGGAAAAGCGCAGCAGGTCAGGCAGCATCCAAGGAGCAGGAGAATCGACGTTTCGGGCATGAGCCCTTCTTCAGGAATGAGGAAAGTGTGCCAAGCAGGCTAAGAAAAAAGGTAGGGAGGAGGGACTTGGGGGAGGTGCGTTGGAAAGGAGATGACCTGGGGTGTGCAGTGAGAGAGGGACTCACTGAAATCCTTGTAGAGGGAGGAAGAGACCTTCTTCAAGGAAGGCTACCACTGCACCATAATAGCTGTCCCCCATCTACTTGACATAGGCTGAAGCCATTTATTACATCTGCCCTACCAAGTTCATCTCATTTAGGATAGAATAATGATCCTACATGGAGCCATATCTGAGAACAGGTGTTGATCAGTGCAACCAGAGTTCATAGAGTCATAGAGATGTACAGCATGGAAACAGACCCTTCTGTCCAACCCATCCATGCTGACCAGATATCCCAACCCAATCTAGTCCCACCTGCCAATACCTGTCCCATATCCCTTTAGACCCTTCCTAGTCATATACCCATCCAAATGCCTCTTAAATGTTGCAATTGTTATCAAAGCTTTTGCTTTCATATTAGTGGCCAGGTAGCACAGACCCTCAGGGACCACCCGCCAATCCAAGTTCCTGTGAATCTGTACACATCTTAAGTTACTGATCTCAGTGGTCTGATATAGTGCTCACCTCCAGGCCCAGTAAATTCAAAAACCATTACAAATGAGAAACGAAAGCCTAAATAAGGCTGGAGTTTTCTTAATTGCAATGTTCTGACTGCCAGACCATCAGTGAGGCCAGTGATTTGTGTTAAATTGACGGGTTTGTCAGCAGGTGGACTGCACAGTAACATCAGCCTACCAGCAATGATTCTGTTTGACGATTGGTGTGTAGGAAATTATTGATTTTATTTACCATGTCGACACTAGCATTAAGAATGAGTATGATCTTGTACACAGTAGAACACTCAAGGAAATATATTGCCTGCTCTTCACATAGAAATTGACATACATTTTTAATCGAGCTTTGACTTCATTATTGTACTGGGAATTACGCAATATCATTCGAAATTAAACCATTTACTAAAGTGTCTTCAGTTTATGTTTCTCTCCCCTCCCCAACTTCCCTGCCCCCCGCAAGAAAAACCTGTGGTTTGGTTGAAGATTTGAGATTATTTCACACAAATAATCAAGATGGAGAAAGGTTTCTGGACTGGATCTCCCTGCTATTCCTGTTTGCATTTACCTCCAGTTGGGGTCAGTTGTGCTTTCTCTTTGTCAGTTCATCAAAGCATTGATCAACAGTCATGGGTGGCATGGCTTATAATTGAAATTGGAAACTGGGTTTACAGTACAACTAGGTTAGAAAAGACGCCGGTTTAGAACATAGAACAGTACAACATAGGAACAGCCCCTTCGGCCCACCATGTTGTGCCGAACATGACACCAAACTAAACTAATCCCTTCTGCCTGCCCTTGGTCCTTATCCCTCCATTCCTTGCATATCCATGAGCTTATCTAAAGCCCCTTAAATACCCTTTATCATATCTGCCTCTACCACCACCCTTGGCAGTGTGTCCTACACCCCTCCCACTCTCTGTGTAAAAACCCAGCCCCTCACATCTCCTTTGAATGTCACCCTCTCACCTTAAGTGGATGCCCTCTAGTTTTAGATATTTGTTCATGATTATGTGGCCTAAGTTTCAAGTTTTTTTTTCCCTGCATCAGTGTTTGATAGATAGCCTAATTGCTAATTTGTTATTTCTAGCCTCCTGCATATAGACTATTCCCTTCACTACTGTCTGTCCAAGATAAGAGATTGAACTCTGGTCTGACAGTCATCTTGCCTGGTCTTCTGAAATAGCATGCTTACTGCAGGACAGCCTTTGGCTCTGCTGTTCTGAATCAGTTGCCGGGGGTGCACTACATTGGCTTGTGGAGTCGCTCTCTCTCTCTTTCTCTGGTCTTATATCTCCTTGTAGAGAAGTGTTTTGTGTCCTGCAGTGTAATAGCTGAAGTCAGGAGCCTCAAAGATTGAGCATGAAGTGGCCACTTGCTGGAATTGTCCACTGGTCCTCTGAAAATCTCTGTCATCACACTGCACAATCCCATTTTTAAAAGACCTCCTACAATGCCAGAGTGCTTTTGTACCAGGTTGAGCCCAATGATGCAAAGTAGTTACAGGATATTGTAATTTACCTCAGTGTTTTTTCTGCTAGGGATGGTAAGAGTCAACCAAATGAAGGACCAGCTCCTGATCATTCACCAGTGGTTTCTATTGGAAAATGCACGCCGTCTGGGAAAACCTGGAACTCTTTCCCTCAGTCAGCTGCTGAGACTAACAGTCAGGAGATAATTTCAAACTGTTTTAGGAGTTTTAGGAGCAGCAATGTTTAGGCACCTTACCCTGCCCCCCCACCCCCTCCCCAACACACACACACACACACCTGTGTTTAAGTGGATACGTCTGAGGAGTACAGAATTTTGAGCTTCAGCCCTTGTTATCATAGAAAATAGGCCATTAAGCCCCTGGAACCTGCTTCCCCATTCAATATGATCATGGCTGATCATCCAAGTTAGTCCCCTGCTCCTGTTTTCTTCCATACCCTTTGATTCCTTTACCCCTAAGAACTATATCAAATTCCCTCTTAAAAACATTTAATGCTTTGGCCTCAACTGCTTTCAGTGGCAGAGAATTCCACCAGCTCCCCACTCTCTGGGTGAAGACATTTCTCCTCTTCTCAGTCTTAAATGGCCTACCCCTTGTCCCTAATCTGTGACCCCCAAGTTCTGGACTCCCCAGAGCAGGAACATCCTTCTGCCATCGCAGGAGGAGCTCGAAGGTTTGTGTGCTGACCTTCTTCAGGGAATGATCGGTGCCACATCACTGAGGTTTGGAGGAGAAATGGCTGCAATTGAGAGAATGCAACTGGTGAAAATTTGGGGATTGGAAAGAATTGGAGTGCTCCCAAGAATGCAAACCAAGTAACCCTTGGAAATGGTTGTTGCTTGTCCAAACTGGAGTAATGTTCTAGATTATACAAGAGCCAGATCCTACTCAAACAGCAACCAGAGATTAAGGAAGAATACTGTGTTACTTTGTTTTCCTCTAATGATTTACTGGATGAGGATGTCACTGTCCAAACCAGAATTTATTGCCTATCCCTAATTGCCCAGGGGGCAGTTAAGAGTAACCACATTGTTGTGGGTCCAGAGTCATATGTAGGCCTGACCGGATAAGGATGGCAGTTTTCTTCCCGAAAGGACATTATTGAACCAGATGGGGTTTTTCCAACAATCGACAATGCATTCAAGGCCATTGTTAGACTCTAACTTTCAGATTTTGCTGAGTTCAGATTACACCATCTATCATAATGGGATTTGAGCCCAGGTTCCTAAAACATTTCCTGTGTCTCTGGACTAACAGTCTAGCGAAAATACTACCAGGCCATTTCCTACCCACTCTGGAATATCGTTAGATTGAGAGTGTGGGAGAGATCTTGAGGTTGGGAGTGGCAGTGTTAGTGATGAGTCATTGTTAATTTGTTAATTCTGTCCTGGTTTTGTGGTAATATAATTGGTACCTGTGCTGGCTGCTTCGTGCAAACTGTGAGAAATATAGAAACCACTTGCAAGTTCCCCTTCAAGCTACACACCATCATGATTTGGAACTATATCCCATTTTCTTTTCTCGCCCAGACCAGAATTCAGGCACTCTCTTTCACCCTAAAGACTGCACTAGTTTACGAAGACAGTGCCCAATGCCTACTCAAGATCAATTAGAAATGGGGAATAAATGTTAACCCAGCCAGCAATGTCCATGTCACGTGAGTGTATATAAATGAGCAAAGCTGTAACAAGGAGCTAAAGCAGATAGCCAGTTACCCATCTGGCTGTGTGAAAGGTCTAGCTCTTGCTTCAGATACAGGTAAAGACAAGCTTTGTTTAGCTTTTACCAAAGTGACATCCAACAGTAGCGACAGCAGAATTGTGTACATCTAGCACACTCATACCAGTTTGGACAGAAACTGGGCAATATGGAGTTTAATTTCCAACCTGTAAACTAATTGTTCCCCTACTCTTGGTAGTCCTGCCCAGATGGATACAGCCCATGGAAAGACCCTCTGTAGCAAGACTCTGGGTAGACTGTTGTTTTGCAGCTGGCACATAGATTCCCTACAGTGTGGAAAGAGACCATTCAGCCCATTGGGTTCACACTGACCCTCCGAACAGCATCCCACCCTCTCCTTGTAACTCAGCAGTTCCCATGGCTAATCCACCGAACCTGCACATCCCTGGACACTGCAGGGCATTTTTTAGCATGGCCAATCCATCTAACCTGCACATCTTTGCACTGGTTGAATGAACTTGGAAATGGTTGAACGTGGGAGACTTACCTGCTCTACTGGAAATGTGTTGCTGGAAAAGCGCAGCAGGTCAGGCAGCATCCAGGGAACAGGAGAATCGACGTTTCGGGCATAAGCCCTTCTTCAGGAATCAACGTCTCACCTGCTCTACTGCCTACTATATGCTTATTGGAGGGATTTTCACATAATGCAAGGGTGTAAACAGCTATGGGACCAAGGTAGTTAAATGGAGGTAAGATACAGATTAACTGATGCAGTTGAGTGGCATACTGGGTGTGAGGGGCTAAAATAGTTTCCTCCTGTTCCTGTGTAGCACAACACGCAAGAAGAGAGTGTGGTTTAGTGGTAACAGCCAAATAAAACAACAACCTGTTGTCCTGCCTGTATAGGTCCCACGGTGTGGAAGTGGTTATTGGGGCCAGTGGGATGCAGTGCAGGGGGATGAATGTTCCTGAACATGAACCAACAAGATTAGGAAGGAAATTTGGTGAAAGGTTGAGGGGCTTGGGGGAGGTTGAGGGTAAGGTGAGAGGTTGAGGGGTTGGGGG
>NC_057722.1:70341018-70358079 GCF_004010195.1 Chiloscyllium plagiosum | reverse complement strand
TTTAGGGGGTTGAGGGGTTGTGGGAAGGTTGTGAGGTTGGGGGGAGGTTGAGGGGAAGGTGGGTGTTGGGAAATTCCAGTACATTGAAAAGCTTTTCAAGATCTAATTATTCTAGTGTTGTATATAAACTTGAAAGGGTTAATACTTGACTAAGTACAATTACTAATCAGTGTGATAAGATCATGAGGACCTGATGGGAGCGCAACAAAAACTCCTGAAGGAATCAGACCTTAGATCAGGTCCTCTGAATAATCTCCAATAGTGTACACCGTATCCTTGTCAGCTAATGCAGAGACGCAAAAGACTACATCCAGTTCACTACAAGGGATTCTTATTGTTAAACCAGAAGGTGACTACCTTTATCCATGTGTGTCCTGAAGAAATTTATACTTAGAAAGCATTGTATGTACAATATAGTATTTATCCTCATCACACAACATGGGGAGCAGTTGTGGAGATTTCAAGCCTCACTTTAGCTTCACTATTTACCATGGAGCGAAGAGGCAATGGCCAATGGTGTTATCACTGGACTATTAATCCAGAGACTCAGCTAATGTTCTGGGGAGCCAGGTTTGAGTCCTGCCGTGGCAGATGGTGGAATTTGAATTCAATAAATAAACAAAAATTTGTAATTAAGAATCTACGAATGACCGTGAAACAGTTGTCGGAAAACCCATCTGGCTCATTAACGTCCTTCAATCTGCCATCCTCAGCTGGTCTGACCTACATGTTACTCCAGACCCATAGCATTGTGGCTGACTCTTAACTGTGCCCTGAAACGGCCGAGCAAGCCAGTCAGTTCAAAGGCAACTAGGGTTGGGCAAAAATTGCTGGCCAGCCAGCGACAAGTGAATAAACCAAGTGATAATCTGATCATTGATCCACCTTCTCACACAGTACACGGAGCAACACTATGAGGATCTGATGAATCCTAGATCTTGTGGCAACACTCAATACTAAAGAACACTTGGAAAAATGGCAGGAAGCATTTCAGACCTCACAAGAGACGTGCTGGAACAAAGTCTCCAGGCCAGATGTACAGCTTGCAATGTGAGGTACCACTCTGTACCAGTGGTCCTGAGTGTGAGCTTAGCAGTGAGTGAGTAGACATTGGAGAACACGTGAGTCAAAACTGAAAATCCCCGGTACAAAGCCAAAACAGCTTCAAGCTTAAAGAGTGAAAGTTCTTAAAGATACAGCTGAATTCAGGACAGGAATCATCACCACAAAGTGTGAATACCATAAGGCAGGGAAAGGTGAAACAGAAGTGAGCCCCAAGATAGAATCTGGGATTGTAGAGAATAAAACAAAGAATTGTGGACGCTGGAAATCTGAAACAAAATCAGAAATTGCTGCAAACCTCAGCAGGTCAGGCAGCATCTGTGGAGACAGAAACGGAATGAACATTTCAAGTCCATTAGGCAGAAGTGAGAACTGCAGATGCTGGAGATCAGAGTCTAGATTAGAGTGATGCTGGAAAAGCACAGCAGGTCAGGCAGCATCCGAGGAGCAGGAAAATCCTCGTTTTGGGCAAGACCCCTTCATTGACCCTTGTTCAGTTGCAACGAGAACTGCTGAGATTCTCCTCTAATATCTGTTTTTGCTTGTAGAGTCAGATACAGCGCAGATCCAATGATTAAAAGTGACCAGGTATTGGGGACACTAAAGAAATGTGCAGCTCTGGTCTAACATGGAAATGTTTGGAGCTGTTCTTTCATTAATGCTATGATAAGATGGGAACCCGATATTAAAACTGCAAAAGCTAAGAAAAAAACTACCAGTACAGTAGCAAATGACAGGAAATTCAATATAACTGTAAAATAAATATTTTGAAATGAGATAAAATAACTAATCATATTCGGAAACCATATCATCAGAGATAGTTTTGCCAAGAAGATTTAATTTCAAGGAGGTGCCAAATAGGACTCAAAAGTGGACATTGGAAGCAATAATTTCTGAGATATAGACTTATTGTTAAACAGGGTACTAAGTCAGAAGCTGAACAAATAATTAGATATTTGATTTACTTGGTAATACAGAACATGATGGAAAGCTCACCAAGGGGTAAAAGCTCCAACTGAAGAGATGTTGAAAGCCTTTGACAATTATTTCAATGTAAGAGCTAATATAATTCTTGAATGAGCAAGAATTAACAGAAGAGCTCAGCATCTAAATGAATTTGTTAATAATTTCTGAAGACCACCATGAGTGGGGAGATGTGACGTGGGGGCATAAAGTCATATTTGATAAGGGACCAAATTGTTAGTGGCATTAACAATGTCTTCTTGCTAAATTTATTATAACTCAAAGAAGAACTAATTCCATTCAGACCATTCAGACGACAAGGAAAAAAAAATTGCCCAGAAGTAATACAAATCAATCCTAAAAGGACAGCCTTAGACCTCATACTATCAAGAAGACAATTCAAGGCAGCTACCAGTTTCCAAGTGTGAAGAGAAAATATTTGGGAAGAATAATGAAATTAGCAAATCATTTGAATTTATAAAGTCAAATACCTCTGGAGTGGTTGTCAATGTAGTTTTATAAAGAAAAACTTGGGGGAGACATCTTGTGCAAGAGTTAATACTTGATTAAGAGCATAATTACCGTTCACTGCGATGATGACATAACAGCATCAGGGACCCAGATTTGATTTCACCCTCAGGCAACTGTCTGTCTGTCTGTCTGCGTAGGTTTCCTCCGGGTGCTCCGGTTTCCTCCTACAGTCCAAAGACATGCAGGTTAGATGGATTGGCCATGTGGAATTGCCCATAGAGGCCATGGATGTGCAGGTGGCCAAGGGAAATGCGGGATAGGGTGGGTCTGAGTGGGTAGCTGTTTGGAGGTTTGGTGATTCAATGGGCCGAATGGCCTGCTTCCACATTGTAAGGATTCTAAGATTCTATGACATTGGTGAGAAATTGACTAATTTAATGTTAAATGTGTCAAGACCCTCTGGACAGTCTTTGTGACCAAGCGTATCACATCCTTGCAATGTGCAAATATTTGCAGAGATGTAGGAAGCCACATCTTGGTTAGTTCAACCCGAAAGTGGCTATTCTAATTCAAACCAGACCAGGCGAGCTCAAGAGAAATGCCTATCTAGAACATATTGGCTGCAAAACAACCCATATGGTACTAAGCCTCACCAGGCTAGTGGAGAAAAATTCTTTATCATTTGTTCCTACTGTCTAAAACATTTTTGTTTTGTTCTGATGGGGTAAAAATTTACTTCAACAGCAAGACAGCAAAGATAACATTGAGAACAGCATTTGGAAGGAGTTACTGAGTGTGACAGTGAGAGCAAGCTGGATTAATGTCAGGTAGAGCTAGTCATTAACCCAGGGGTGCTTCAACAATCATTTCGATTCAGCTCCCTCGCGCTGTTTAGCTTAAAATGGATTTACGTCAATGATTCCCCATCCCCCCCCCACCTAAAGATGTCATCATCACTCACTGTTTAAGCAAAGACATTCAAAATGTGACGGAGATGGTCAGAAATGAACAAACAATGACAAGGAATGTGTAAATAGAATTTTCACTACACTTGAGGTGAAACAGCCTTGTTCTTGAAAAATAATAATGTTGATCATAATTCTTTTTAACTGATTTGCTTTTAGATATAATGAGGTCCCGGTGGTAAGATTTATTCTCTAATAATCAGAAAAATGCATACGAAATTTAGTGAAGAGTTATTGTGCCCACAAATTGGCTCCAGATGTCAGTGTTAACGTGTAGGCCCCGTGGTTATGTGTTCAAATATCCCAGAACTGGATTTGTGTCTGTGTGGTGTATGTCACATGTTAGGAGCTGAAAGTATAATTGATATTCAGTAATAGTAATTACCCTGGTAATTTCTCTGTGAGGGAAAATACGAGCAACCTTTAATCCGAGTAAAGCACTTCACTCGGGATACTGTCTGTGAAAATCCAACAGAAATAAGAGACTGTGTTTGTTTTAAACTGGATCACAATGCAGCAGATACAAATCTTTGCTAAGCATCACCGAATCATGCATCAGTAAAACAAGCACATCTTAATGGTTACATTCTCCTGCCTATTTCTGTGCAATCTCCATGTGGAATATAACTGCACTTGTGTTTTTTTTTCAGTTGGATTAAAGCCTTGTATCACTACTGCTATCTTGAGGAATGACTGCAGCTAAATATAAACAGCTTCAAACTGCCAACACAACTAGTCACCAGGGGGACTAACTATAATTATATTGGAACTAATCCAACAAACCAGCGACTCTGTTTGTGATCACTGGTTCTGTGAAACATATAGACAGCTATTTGCAATCTTTGGGAATTGCTTTTAATATTCAGTGGAATATCAATTTCGCTTTCAACTATGAGCAGCCATTAGGATAGTCAAGACACTGTCAAATAGCCATATGCTCTTAAGATGACATTGCACATCAGTCTGCTTTCACAGAGAACGTTTGTGTGTCTGCTGTGTTGCATCTTCTCTCTCCCTTTTCCCCTAATTAATGTATGCAAGGCTCCTCCCTTAATCGTTTCACATAACAACTGTCTCTACCCATTAATTTTTCAACTTTAATGTGAGAGTGTTGCAGTTTTCTTTGCCCAGATGCCTCACTAAACAAAATTACATTCAGTGGTACGGCTTGAAATGAAGGCATCACAACAGGTCCATGGGGCTCATTAGGCACAGGAAATGAAGTTACAGTAAATTGTATTCCACAGTAATGGACTAAAGAATTGTAGGGAAACTGTACAGACAGCACAATATGTGACTTATGTTCATATTTTATAGAATGTGTGCAATGTGTTTTAATGGCTTAATGTGGAAATGTTCTACCATGCATTACTGCCTCCTTTCCAAGTGGACTATTAGATGTTTTGTGTGTATGCGTGTATTATATATATAGTCTTATTTTCAACAGAAAATAACCTGTCAGGATGAGACGCTGTTTCTTTTCCTGACTGAAGTGAACATAGTAATGAAAGTCAATGCTAATATAAAATAGTTAATACCAGGAACGGAAACATTTCTAACATTTTATTGTAAAATCTGTGCTTGCACAGAAACCTCCTTTGATATGCACAATATAATATAATTATATTACTTCAGATTTTCCTCTCCTATGACTTTAGCATTGATTATTCCCCTGTCCCTTCCCCTTCCAAATCCTCTTAAGTGTTCTGGGTGCCAGACATCATTCTAAGACTATGGGGCGGGTGAATGATCCCTTTTATGACTTTTGTTGCCGGTACAATCGACAATGAGGTGAGGAACAAAGATACTATGGATTTACAGAGCCTCTCTGATGTTTGTGAAAAGTTGAGTTCTTTCCCTGTCTAAACATGGTTAAGTCCTGATACTCACTTTACAGAGAATAGCACGTTGCCCCTCAGCGCTCAGGAAGTTTTGCTTGAGATTTCACTACAGATTAAAAATGGAATGTATATCACACAGTTTAGCACTAAATCTCCTCCACATCATTGCCAATTATTTCAGTGGTTCTTGATTTGATCTCCATGATCTTAGTCAATGTTTGAGAAGGATGTTCTATGTTGTGATGTGGAGGTGCCAGTGTTGGACTGGGGTGGACAAGGTCAGAAGTCACACAGCACCAGGTGATAGTCCAATAGATTTATTTGAAATGGCAAGCTTTCGGAGCGCAGCTCCTTCATCAGGTGAAGTGGAAGACAGCGTACAATCACAGAATATGTAGGTGGAGAGATAGTGGCAAGTTAATTCCAGCTCATTGACTTGCCATTATCCATCTGCCTATATATTCTCTGCCTGTGTGCTTCCCTCCACTTTACCTGATGAAGGAACAATGCTCTGAAAGCTTGTGATTTCAAATAAACCTATTGGACTATAACCTAGTGCTGTGTGACTTCTGACTTAATTTCTCTGTTGGCATCATTTACTTAGAAGATGCCCTTTCTACTCTTCCTTACATTGTGAAAATCAACAACGCCATTGCTTCAGCCATCCAGAACCAATTAAATCATGGTGATTCCCTTATTTTTTGCACTTCATTCTAGCCTTTCGAATCTCCAGTGAACTGAAAGGGAGAGACAGAGATCTAAAACAAATCTGCAGTTCAGATTATAAAGTCAGGTGGGTGAATATACAGAGGCATTAGATGTGTTTAAATTGGATCAGCGGCCCATTTTACATTCCAGTGAAATTGAAATTGAAGGGTTTCTAAAATATGTAGGAAATTCAAGCCAGTGGAACACGCAGAGGAAAGTTTGATGAAGTAACCTCATATGTGTATTGAAACTTTCCTTGTACAACTTCTCAAAAGAATTGATAACAGGGTGAGAAGCATGAATTCAAGAATACTATATCAGTGACTACTTGGATGAATAAAGGAGCAGCTTTATGATGATCATGTCCTTTGGGAACGGAACCAGAGATACAGCAAAGCTGACTTCAGTGACAATACTTAAAGGAAGCTTTTCCGGGAAAAGCACATCAGTGCTGAAGCACCAACATTTTGAACAGGTCGTCTTTGTGGGATTTCCTGGTGTGCATGAACAATTGAAGTGAAAAAGCCTACATTCAACCTGTGAGACTTTAGAACACTTTTCCTCTTTTCCATAAATTTCCAAGTAAGCTGGAGATTCAATTCTCACACCATTATTTCCAGTGGAATTTATATTTTTAAAAAATGCATTTGGATTTCGATAGGATCCAAAGTCGTGATATCCCAAAGTCTTTCAGAGTCAATGACTTCCTCATGATGTTGGACTGGGGTGGACAAAGTTAAAAATCACACAACACCAGGCTATAGCCCAACATATTTAAATGGAAGTCCAAGCTTACAGAGCGCTGCTCCTTTGTCAGGTAGCTACCTGATGAAGAAGCAGTGCTCTGAAAGCTTGGACTTCTGAATAAACAGGTTGGACTATAACCTTGAGTCGTGTGATTTTTGACTTCCTCTTGGGAAGACATTACTGTAATGCAGGAACTTGCAGCAGCAAATCTGTCTGCAGTTAGCGCTCATAAAGGAGAGCGTGACAAATGTTTCAAAATTTGTTTTACTGATGTAAGTTAAGTTAATTCTTAAATATATTCAGGGATTTGACTCCAATGCATTGTGTGGTAGAGAATTCCATAGGGTCAGTACCCATAGGGTGACAATGTTTCTCCTCATCTCAGTGCTAAATGGTCTTGCCTATATTCTGAGACTGTGATCCCTTATTCCATACTCTTCAGTCAGAGAAAACATCATCCCAGAGCATGGAAGTAAGAGTCACAGTCCTGAAGTGCTTCTATTGTCACAAAATTATCAAAGTGTTGGAAGTTGAGTGGGAAGCACTTGGAAGTTTTGGGCATCTTAAGAGTGAGGCAGAGAAAGGAACTCAAGGTAAGGAGCAATTATTTTATTGGGAGTTTTCTGTAGATACCCCAATAGCAACAGAGACATGGAGGAACAGATTGGGAGGCAGATTTTGGACATGCGCAGAAGTAACAGGGTTGCTGTCACAGATGGCTTCAACTCCCCTAATATTGATTGGAAACTCCTAAGTGCAAATAGTTTGAATGGAGCAGATTTTGCCAGGTGTGTTCAGGAAGGTTTCCTGACTCAGTATGGAGCAAGGCTGACTAGAGGGGAGGCCATATTGGATTTAATACTTGGCAATGAACCAGGTCAGGTGATCTTTGCGTCCTTATTGTCCACTGGAGTAGTGCCAGATGTTTGGAAGGGTGGTAAATGTTATTCCCTTGTTCAGGAAAGGTAATAGGATAATCCCGGGAATTACAGGGCGGCGCGGTGGCACAGTGGTTAGCACTGCCCCTCACAGTGCCAGAGACCCGGGTTCAATTCCCGCCTCAGGCAACTGTCTGTGTCTGTGTGGGTTTCCTCCGGGTGCTCCGGTTTCCTCTCACAGTCCAAAAACTATGCAGGGTTAGGTGAATTGGCCATGCTGAATTGCCCGTAGTGTTAGGTGAAGGGGTAAATGCACTACAGGCTCTTTGGCCCTCGATGTTGCACTGAACTGTGAAATCAATCTGAAGCCGACCTCACCTACACTGTTCCATTCTCGTCCATATGCCTATCCAATGACCATTTAAATGCCCTTAAAGTTGGTGAATCTACTACTGTTGCAGGCAGTGTGTTCTAAGCCCCTACTACTCTCTGAGTAAAGAAACTACCTCTGTTCTGTGTCTACAACCCCTCAATTTAAAGCTATGTCCCCTCATGTCAGCCATTGCCACCCGAAGAAAAAGACTCTTACTGTCCACCCTTTCTAACCTTCTGGTTATCTTCTAAGTCTCAATGAAGTCATCTCTCAACCTTCTTCTCTCTAACAAAAACAGCCTCATGTCCCTCAGCCTTTCCTTGTAAGACCTTCCCTCCATACCAGGCAATATCCTAGAATTCTGGCCTAACATTTCTGTGAAATTATAAAAAAACTGATGAACAGCTATCCACTTCTCATCTGAGGGTGTCCTCATCTGAAATATGTTGCTAATACAAGAAAATTGTGGAACATCATAATGCCTGAGTGTCAGTGTAAGGTGCCTTTGGTAACTTGATTAACTTTAGATCTGCTTTCTGACTATCAATGAATGAAGGCATGTTAAATATTTTTTCTGAAACTTCCCCATCCGCGAAGAAGATTTTAGCTTGCTTGTGATTTTACTTTCTAGGAGAAAGTGAGGACTGCAGATGCTGGAGGTCAGAGCTGAAAATCTGTTGCTGGAAACACACATTTTCAGCTGTGATTTTACTTTGATCACTGATGATGGGCTTTGTTCAGCACACACAGTGGAAAAATCCCTCGAACTTATTCTTGTAACTGTTCCATCTTTTAACCGCACTCGATCTTTCTGTGATTACAGACAAAGTTGGCATGTTCATCTCATCCAAATCATTTTCCCAGGAGTAAGTCACTGGCAATTTCTTAACAACTTCTACTACCACTGTTCTGAACAAATCACAGTGCAGTTCCACTTTATGGGATGGAAATGCCATATGTACCTAACTTACCCTGTTTATTAACACTTTGGCTTTCACTGCACCCTCTGGAAGTAAAACTCTGTCCTTCTCCAAGAAGATTTTGAGTAGCTCCTATACCTCTTCATCTAGTTGTGGGTTTAGCTGCAGGTGAAGAAAGGGGTTGTCTTCCCTTTTTGATAAAATCCCTTTCATTTACTTCAGTCACCATTGCTGCACTCACAAGAACATTGACCTGCTGTTTCCTAGTTGCAGCTAAAGTTATGATTTGATCCATTGTATTTACATAGAACATAGAACAGTACAGCACAGGACAGGCCCTTCGGCCCTCAATGTTTTCTGACCTTTTAGCCTAGTCTAAGATCACACTATTCTATATACCCTTCATTTTAATATCTTCCATGTGACCATCCAAGAGTCGCTTAAACGCCCCTAATGTGTCTGACTCTACTACCACTGCTGGCAGTGCATTCCACGCACCCACCACTCTCTGTGTAAAGAAACCTACCTCTCACATCTCCCCTAAACCTTCCTCCAATCACCTTAAAATTATGCCCTCTCTTGATAGCCATTTCCGCCCTGGGAAAATGTCCCTGGCTATCCACTCTATCTATGCTCTCATCATCTTGTACACCTCTATTAAGCCACCTTACGTCCTTTCTCATTCTAATAAGAAAAGCCCTCACTTCCTTAATCTATCTTCAGGGAAAATGCCCTCCAGTCCAGGCAGCATCCTGGTAAATCTCCTCTACATTCTCTCTAAAGCTTCCACATCCTTCCTATAATGAGGCAACTAGAACTGAACACAATATTCCAAGTGTGGTCTAACCAGGGCTTTATAGAGCTTCAGCATAGGTAAAAACAATGACTGCAGATGCTGGAAACCAGATTTTGGATTAGTGGTGCTGGAAGAGCACAGCAGTTCAGGCAGCATCCAACGAGCAGCGAAATCGCGGTGGGGGAAGGGTTTCCTCTCACAGTCCAAAGATGTGCAGGTTGGGTGAATTGGCCATGCTAAATTGTGTTAGGTGCAATAGTCAGGGGTCAATATAGGGTAGGAGAATGGGTCTGGGTGGGTTACTCTTTGGAGGGTCAGTGTGGTTGATTAGCTGCCAGAGGAAATGGTGGAGGCTGGTACAATTACGATATGTAAAAGGCATCTGGATGGGTATATGAATAGGAAGGGTTTGGAGGGATATGGGCCAAATGCTGGCAAATGGGATTAGTTTAGGTTAGGCTATCTGGTCAGCATGGACGAGTTGCAAAGAAACATTCTTATATGCTGATGATATCCCTGAAATGAGCAGTACGGTGGCTCAGTGGTTTGCACTGCCATATAACGCTGGGGACCTACGATTGATTCCACCCTCAGGCCACTGTCTGTGTGGAGTTTGCACATTCTGCACATGTCTGCGCAGCATTTCTCTGGTTTCCTCCCACAGTCCAAAGATGTACAGGTTCAGTGGATTGGGTAGACTAAATTGCCCGTAATATCCAGAGAGGTACAGGCTTGGTGGGTTAGCCATGGGAAAAGTAGGGTTACTGAGATGGGGGTGGGTCTTGGCGGGCTGCTCTTCAGAGTGTCAGTATGGATCAATGGGCTGAATAGCCTGTTTCCACACTGTAGGGATTGTATGAGTAATAGACAAACTTCAGATTCAAAATACGAGATTATTCCCATGGCAGTTACTAATTTAACCACTTAATGTAAAGAAATTGTTTACAATAATGTAAAAGCCAACTCATTACTACCAAGGTGGTTTTGCTGGAATAGTTTAAGCATTGGAAGAAAATGAAATCACAAGAAATTGCCTCAATGCTACAAGAGGAATGAGTAAGAATGTCATTTTCCTATATTATATTTCACATGAATAATGTTTCTCTGAAGTGCAAAGGGACTTGGAAATCCTAGTCCAGGATTCTCTTAAGTTAACCTGCAGGTTGAGTTGGTAGTTAGGAAGGCAAATACATGTTGCCATTCATAGAATCTTGACAGTGTGGAAACAGGCCCTTCGGCCCAGCAAGTCCACACCGACCCTTCAATGAGGATCTCACTCAGACCCATTCCTCTATTAATCTCCATTTTACCCCTGACTAATGCACCCAACCTATACATCCCTGGAAACTATGGGCAATTTAGCACAGCCAATCCACCTAACCTGCACATCCACATGTGCAGGACACCCACATAGACATGGGAGAGAAAATGCAAACTCCACACAAGCAGTCGCCCGAATCTGGAATTGAACCCAGCTCCCTGGTATTGTGAGGCAGTAATGCTAACCACTGAGCCACTGTGCCACCTAGTCACTGCAAAAGGGCTAGAATATAAAAGCAGAGATCTACATCTGAGGTTTCAGAAGCCTCTGATCAGATCACATTCGGAGTATTGTGAGCAATTTTGGGGCCCATACCTCAGGAAGGATGTATTGGCCCTGGAGCGGGTCAAGAGGAGGTTCATGAGAATGGTCCCAGGAATGAAAGGAACGTCTGAGGACTCTGGGACTATACTCGATGGAGTTTAGAAGGATGAGGGAATATCTGATTGAAACTTACAGAATACTGAACAGCTGGACAGAGTGGACACTGGGAAGATGCTCCCATTGGCAGGGAAGACGAGCACCGCCTTAGTGTAAAGGGGAGACATTTTAGAATGGAGATAAGGAGAAACTTCTTTAAATAGAGAGTGAGGAATCTGTGGAATTCATTGCAACACAAGGCTGTGGAGGCCAGGTCATTGAGTATATTTAAAACAGAGATAGATAAGGTCTTGATTGCCAAGGGGGAGATTACAGGGAGAAAGCGGGAAAGTGTGTTCGAAAAATCTATCAGCCATAACTGAATGGCGGAGCAGACACAATGGGCTGAACGGCATAAATACTGCTCCTATGTCTTATGGTGCTTTGAATAATCAGATTTACTTTTGTCAAGACTGGAAACATGTAAGAGATCACATTTTTTCTTGTTTGGATTTGACACTGTAATGGAAGTCAGACAATGGTATATTGCTGAAATAGTTGGAGAGGTTTGCAACTTGCAAAAATCAAGTGGTGCACATTTTGAGCTTGAAAAGACAATGCTGCATTTGGAGCAGTGAGATTTTTGCCTTATTGAGTCAGTGACAGGTAAGTAAAACACACCTGACGACAGCCCTCAGATAGGTCACACTACAGTTTGCTGCAGACTGTTGGGAGTCGAACCAATCAGAGATAACAAGCTGAAAGAATTTTTCTCCCTTTTCTCTGTATTATTAAAAAGACAGAACAATTAAGACATTTTGAAGAAGGAATTCTAATACAAGAAAAGACCGAGGTCCCTGCAATCAAATATTGAATTGGAAAACAATCGCGGCTTTCGCAGACAATAGTGTATCATCATCGCTAAAGTCAAAAGAAGTGGACTTTGTTTTAAATTCTCTTTTTTTTTTATTTTCTTTTCCGCCTTTGTTACATTTGGGTGGAAGCAATGCAATAGAGTCATAGCGATGTACAGCATGGAAACAGACCCTTCGGTCCAACCCGTCCATGCCGATCAGATATCCCAACCCAATCTAGTCCCATCTGCCAGCACCCGGCCCATATCCTTCCAAACCCTTCCTATTCATATACTCATCCAAATGCCTCTTAAATGTTACAATTGTACCAGCCTCCACCACGTCCTCTGGCAGCTCATTCCATACATGTACCACTCTACTTTTGCCTGTTTTCATAACATATCTGCTAGAGGTACAGCTAAGGTTAGTCAGAGAGTCAGAGAGATGTACAGCACAGAAACAGACCCTTCAGTCCAACTCGTCCATGCTGACCAGATATCCTCACCTAATCTAATCCCATTTGCCAGCATGTGGCCCATATCCTCTAAACCCTTCCTATTCATATACCCATCCAGATGCCTTTTAAATGTTGTAATTATACCAGCATCCACCACTTTCTCTGGCAGCTCATTCCATACCCCACCATCCTCTGTGTGAAAAAGTTGCCCCTTAGGTCTCTTTTATATCTTTCCCCTTTCACCCTAAACCTATGTCCTCTAGTTCTGGACTCCCCCACCCCAGGGAAAAGACTTTGTCTATTTATCCTATCCATGCCCCTCATGATTTTATGAACCTCTATAAGGTCACCCCTGTTATTCTGAAATTTTTATTTCTTTATTTTTCTCATTTATTTCTGATTTTTTAACTTTCCAATTTATGTACAGCTAGACATTTCTTTTATTTTCTTAGTATTTTTCCTTAAGAATTTGTACATAAGAATCTGTACTTACTTACCTTTGTACCTAAGATGGTGTCGTAAGTGGTAAATTTTTCACTGTAATCATGTGAGTACATTGGACAATAAAGTTAATTCGCTTCAGTTCAGAATGTGAGAGACAACTTAACCCACTCCTGAATTGGGGGTGTTTGACCTTAAAAGCTTCCATATTTTCACATGCATAACGTTTGGATCAAGTGGTCTGACTTTATGCTGCCTTATTCATAAATCAGTGTGTATTTGGGGTTTAAAGAGATATAGCTTAACTCACATAATAGTAGATTAGTGATGTTATTTCTCTACCACCCATTAATTAATGTGTGTTTATAACAAACTGATTAATTTTCATGCTTATTGACAAAACCTTATCAATCGGTCAGATGAATTGATAAATCTCGCATTTTAACTGGGCGCTTACAAATTTGTGAAATAGTATGGAACAGTAGGGCTTGTTGCACTTAGGTCATCATCATATTTGAAAGGGTATTTCAGAATCATCAGAATAAATGCATTCCTGCTGTAAATGAAAGTTCCAAGGGATGGACCTACCACCCCCTGGTTAACTGAAGAAGTTAAGAAAAGCTTCAAACTCGAAAGAACAGCATGTATTTGCACAAAGATGAGTCAGCACGTCAGGTAGCTGGTCAGAATATCAAGAACGGCAGAGGGTGAGGTTAGTCAGCAAAACAGTATGAGAGTAAACTATCCAGAAATGGCTAGAAGTCACACGTCTCCAAGTTATAGTCCAACAGGTGTATTTGAAATCACAAATTTTCGGAGCAGTGCTCCTTCGTCAGGTGAAGTGGAGGGAAGTGCACAGCAACAAAGTCTATAGGTGGAGAAATCCTTGCAAAATAATTCCAAGTAATTAAGAGCGCCCAAAGACAGTACAAATGGTGTGAGTGGAGTGTCGACAGGCTGAATAACAAGTCGCTGCAGGTGATCAAAAGTGTCAGATGGTGTGAGTCAAGTGTGAACAGCTGGATAATAATTGATCCGATTCATTAAAGCAGAGAGATAATGACAAAAGATCAAACATAAGAGACAAACCAAATGACTGGAATAACATGATAGCTGTAAGAGTCACATGGCAAGGGTCTAACTAAAGTAGCAGGTAATCCAAAACTGTGCACACTAATTACGGTAAAGAGATCATAACAAGTTATTAAGGTGATGGTGTCAAAACAGGACAGTAAGGAAGATTTTACAGATACAGAACAGCATGGTGGGGTTACATGTAGTGCAACATGAACCCAAGGTCACAGTTGAGGCTGTCTTCATGATTACGGAACTTGGCTATCAGTTTCTGCTCGGTGATTCTGAGTTACTGTGTATCTCAAAGGCCACCTTTGACCTTGGTCATGAGTCTGTTGGAATTCCTCATCAGCTGGTGGATGTTGGGCATTCAGTAATGGAGCATTTTACTGATGCCCATGTCAATCAGCTGAAACTCTCTGAGGTCCTCTTTCTAATCAGAAGTCACATGACACCAGGTTATAGTCCAACAGGTTTATTTGAAATCACAAGCTTTCGAAGTGCTGCCTGGTGGTCCATGATGAAGGAGCCGTGCTCCAAAAGCTTGTGATTTCAAATAAATCTGTTGAACCATAACCTGGTGTCATGTGACTTTTGACTTTGTTGTCACCAGTCTAATACCAGCACATCCACATCAAGGGTCCTTTTTCGAGAGAGATGACGAATGTGCAACCATACCTGGCTCCCCCTCTCCCATTTGGATGTGGTTTGGATTGCACTCATTAATACATTGATGGTACTCCACTTAATCTTAGTTCAATTCTATAGAGTTACAGTCATAGAGTCTGACAGCACAAAGACAGGCCCTTTGACCCAAACTGGTCCATGCCGACCAAAATGTCCGTCCACGCTAGGCCCATATCCCTGCACTTGGTCCATGTCCTTCTAATCCTTTCCTATCCATGTATGTGTCCAAATGCCTTTTAAATGCTGTTAAAATACCCGTCTCAACCACTTCCGCTGGCAGCTCATTCCATATGCTTACCACCCTCTGTGGAAAAAGGTTGCCTCTCGGGTTCCCTTTTATTCTTTCCCCTCTAACCTTAAACTGATGCCCTCTAGTCCTCAATTCCCTAAACCTGGGAAAAAGATTGATTGCATTTGCCCTATCCTTGCCTCTCGTGATCTTATACACTTCTGTAAGATCCCCCCTCAGTCTCCTACGCTGTGGAAAGGCCTAGCTTTTGCAACCTCTCCCTATCACTCAGACAGTGAAGCCCTGGCAACATTCCTGTAAATTTCTTCTGCATTCTTTCCAGTTTAATAACATCCTTCTATAGCAGGGAGACTAAAACTGAACACAACTGCGGCCTCATTAACGTCCTGTACAACTGCAATATAGCTTCCCAATTTCGATACTCAATGTCTTGACTTATGAAGGCCATGGAAACTTAGGTTCAGAATGGTGCCTTTGATCTGGGGAATGAGAATGGATTGGCATCACATGTAGTCCCTTCCAGCCTGACAGAGTGAGTTCCATCCTATTGACAAAGGGCATCAGCAATGGCTTTAATTATGCCTGACCTGTACCCACAATCGAAACTGTGGGAGTTCAGAAGCTCATCAGTTTCTGTTGCCCTAAGTTTGGTGGATATGTGAATGCAGCTGAGTGGCTTGTTGCTTGTAAACAATTCAAACTCTGCAACAACCAGAAAATGGATGTGAACCACTGCGAAATAACCTCCTCAGAGGTAGCAGTTCAAGTTTCATATGTACAATTGCAACACTTAAGAGGCATTTGGATGGATATATGAATAGGAAGGGTTTGGAGGGATATGGGCTGGGTCCTGGCAGGTGGGACTAGATTGGGTTGGGATATCTGGTCGGCATGGACGGGTTGGACCGAAGGGTCTGTTTCCGTGCTGTACATCGCTATGACTCTAGCAATTCTCCATGTTTCTGCCATTCAGCCTGAGACTCCAATTGTGATAAGAAAGAGCCATTCCTTCCTTTCTATTGAAACTATATGACTGCGTGATGGAGGAGCAGCAATAGACCATTCTGCCCATCGAGTCTGCTTCACCCTTCAATGAGATCTTGGCTGATCTGACAACCCTCAACTCCACTTTCCTGATTAATCGTGATGACTTTACTGATTAAAAATCTATTTCAGCCTTGAATATACTTAATGGCCCAATTTCAACCAACCCTTGCTGGTATAGAATTTCAGATCTTCCATCCCTGGGAGAAGAAATTCCTCCTCATCTCTGTCTTAAATAGATGACTCTTTGTTGTGGTTCTGTTCGCCGAGCTGGGAATTTGTGTTGCAGACGTTTCATCCCCTGTCTAGGTGACATCCTCAGTGCTTGGGAACCTCCTGTGAAGCGCTTCTGTGATCTTTCCTCCGGCATTTGTAGTGGTTTGTATCTGCCGCTTCCGGTTGTCAGTTCCAACAGCCACTCTCAGACAACAACTCACCAGGACGAAGGACCCGATACCCAGCATGAGCAAAACCAATGTAGTGTACAAAATCCCATGCAAAGTCTGCACAAAACATTACATAGGACAAACAGGAAGACAGCTAATGGTCTGCATCCATGAACACCAACTAGCCACGGAACGACACGACCAGCTATCCTTAGTAGCCACACATGTAGATGACAAGCAACATGAGTCTGACTGGGACAACACTACTATTATAGGACAAGCCAAACAGAGAACAGCCAGGGAATTCCTAGAGGCATGGCACTCATCCACTGATTCAATCAATAAGCACATCGACCTGGACCCAATATACTGGCCACTGCAGCGGACAGCTGGAACTGACAACCGGAAGCGGCAGATACAAACCACTATAAATGCCGGAGGAAAGATCACAGAAGCGCTTCAC
>NC_057722.1:70338430-70340369 GCF_004010195.1 Chiloscyllium plagiosum | reverse complement strand
GAGATGAAGGTGATAGGTCAGGGAGGAGAGAGTGAATAGGTGGAAAAGGAGATAGGCAGGTAGGACAAGTCCGGACAAGTCATGGGGACAGTGCTGAGCTGGAAGTTTGGAACTAGGGTGAGGTGGGGGAAGGGGAAAATGAGAAACTGTTGAAGTCCACATTGATGCCCCGGGGTTGAAGTGTTCCGAGGCGGAAGATGAGGTGTTCTTCCTCCAGGCGTCTGGTGGGGAGGGAGCGGCGGTGAAGGAGTGGCGAGTTTGTTTCAGGACATGGTTGAAGAGCTTCAGGGCAGAGGAAATGACCTGGGAGTTGCAGTGGGAGAGGGACTCCCTGAGATTCTTGTAGAGAGAGGAGGAAAACTTCTTCAAGGCATGATTCGGAGATGCCGGTGTTGGACTGGGGTGGACAAAGTTAAAAATCACACAACACCAGGTTATAGTCCAACAGGTTGAATTGGAGGCACATCCTTGCAAGAGGATTCGCAGTAAGGTTAAAATCAATTTGGTAAAAACAATCTACATCCCTCTGCCGACATGTCGCACCATGCTCACGACTTGTCTTCTTACCTATTTTGTGTCATCCCCAATCTTGATGACTGTACAATCCCTTTAAGGTTCAGACTGTCTCAGCCTCTTTGAACTGTGAATACCCTGGTGAGACCTTCCTGAAACCTGTTTTATTCCAGGCAAATTGTACCCATTTTCTTGAATCTCACTTTTTGATTTCAGAGAGTTGGCAGTCACAGTTACCCAATATAGGCAGTCGAGGGTTTATTGCAATTTTCGGATGGCTAATTGGAAAGCAGCAGTTTCGATTTGGCACATTGGTTAACTTGGTAAACAAAGGAAATACATTGTCCCTGATTGATGGAAACCTGAAGCTGTTTAATCGAATGAGGAAATAGAGGCAGCACATGCTCACGTCCCCAAGGTCCTGTGCCCCTTTGTGGTGGGCTCTGATATTTTGGAAAATTTTTCGTGAAAGCAGCGAGCACCTTAATAGCCACTTCTTTTACCAAGACAAACTCCATCAGAGCCCAAAGTCTTTATTAAGCGGAAGCTTCATGAGTTTGATTTGATTTATTATTGTAACATGTACTGAGATATAGTGAAAAGTATTGTTTTGCGTGCTATCTAGGCAAATCATATCTTACATAAATCAGGGTTGTGTAGAACATATGATTTGGAGATACCGGTGTTGGACTAGGCTGTACAAAGTTAAAAATCACACAACACCAGATTATAGTCCAACAGGTTTAATTGGAAGCACTAACTTTCGGAGCGTCGCTCCTTCATCATTACTACCTGACGCTCCGAAAGCTAGTGCTTCCAATTAAACCTGTTGGACTATAACTTGGTGTTGTGTGATTTTTAACTATGTAGAGTATAGTGTTACAGCTACAGAGAAGGCCCAGAGAAAGATCAACTCTAATGTACAAGATGTCCTTTTCTCAGTCTGGTAACAGCAGGGAAGAAACTGATGTGGAATCTGTTGACCTGAGTACTTCATCCCAGTGGTGACTGGTCTGAGCGGGTTCTTGTACTCATGGATCTCTTCACCAGGTTCACGTTGGCCATTCCCACCCGTGACCAAAAGATGTCGATGACAGCCTTTTGGAGCAGATTTCAAATAAACTGGTTGGTCTATAACCTGGTGTTGCCCGTCTTCTAATGTTGAAAGAGGACATCAGAGAATGTCAGCAGATCGATGTGGGCATCAGTAAACTGCTTCATTACAGAAGGCCCAATGTCCACCAGCACCACTGATGAGGGAGTCCAACTGGGCACAGACACTCAGGAGAGATTGGAGGAGGAGGATCAGAATGGAGGAACAGGGAGGAGGATCAAGGAGGAAGGTCAGGGAGGGTCAGGGACAGGGATCAGGGGGTCAGGGAGGGGGATCAGGGAGGGATGTCAGGGAGGGTCCAGGGAGGGGAGG
>NC_057722.1:70323228-70335119 GCF_004010195.1 Chiloscyllium plagiosum | reverse complement strand
GGGATCAGAGTTGGGAGGGTCAGGGAGGGGGATCGGAATGGGGGACGGAATCCTCTATTGGCTGGCTCATGATGAGGAAAGAGAGAGATGAGGTAACTCATCTTTCCCGACAGCTTCAAGTCTTGGTAGCAGTTAATGACCAAGCAGGACGCCAAGGGACGGGAAAGGTGACTGCCCTGATCAGAGGGAAATGCCACTGGGACGGGGATGGCCGCTGTGGGAATTGTGAAAGGTGTACTTTGACTAAAGCAGGCAATTGGCTTAGCCCCAGAATCGGATCACTGGTTACCAAGAGAAGTTTTGGGAGACCTTTGCAATCGTACTTACCGTTCTCGAGCTCAGCAGCGATAGGTCCGAGCATGTCCTCGTGCTCAGGGATTTCTTCACCACCTTCATCTCGGCCATTTCTCACCAAACGATGTCAATAACAGGCACAGTGTGAGTGATTTCAAGCATCTGCTCTCGACAACCTTTTCATTTTTTTTTCCCTGTACTGGCACCTTCCACAGGATCTACTCAGTGTATTATCTCATCCACATTAGTTCGAGGAGCTCAAGTATCCAGATATTTATCCATTTTCAATGTTCCATGTTGGATTCACAGTGATCAGGGTGAAACAGTCATATCCTCAAGGACCTTGTGAGGTCTATGGGATTGCCAAGAGCTCTACCGCCCTCTATCGCCCAGAGTGGAGTGGAAAGTGTAAATAATTTACCTCTATGCTGCCCAGGTCTTTGTGCTTCTTACCTTTGAGAGCAATCAAAAGTGACCTGAGTACATCCCAGAGTTAGTTTATGTTCTTGGTGGCACTCCAAGCTATTCTGTACACTGTTCTCTGAACAAGGCCTTGTCCTTCCTCATGGAGTGATACAGCCCAGAAACAGACACTTCAGTCCAACCAATCCATGCCAAACATCATTCCAAACTAAACTAGTCCCACCTGCACTTGGCCCATATCCCTCCAAACATGTCTTACTCATGAACTAATCCAAACATTATTTTTGGGTGGCACGGTGACTCAGTGGTTAGCACTGCTGCCTCACAGCACCAGGGGACTGGGTTTGATTCCAGCCTCGGGTGACTGTTTGCATGGAGTTTGCACAATCCCTTTGTGTCTGCGTGGGTTTCCTCTGGGTGCTCTGGTTTCCTCCCACAATCCAAAGATGTGCAGGTGAATTGGCCATGCTAAATTGTCCGTAGTGTTACGTGCATTAGTCAGGGGTAAATGTAGGGGAATGGCTCTGAGTGGGTTACTTTTTGGAGGGTCAATGTGGACTTTTTGGGCCGAATGGCCTGTTTCTATACTGTAGGGAATCTAATCTAACCCTTTAAATGTTGTAACTGCACCCGCATCTACCTGCAGTTCATTCTATGCATTAACCACTCTCTGTGTACAAAAGTTGCCCCTTATGTCTTTTTTAAAAAATCTTCCTCCTCTCACCTTAAAAATATGGCTCCGAGTCTTGAAATCCCTCACCGGAGGGAAAAAGCACCTGCCATTCACCTCATCTATCGCCCTCATGATTTTATAAATCTCTATATGGCCATCCGTTAACCTCTTACCCTCAGTGAAAAAGGTCCCACTTATTCAGCCTCTCATAATAACTCAAACACTCCTTTCTTTCCTGGATCCTCTCCAACTTAATGATATCCTTCCAATAACTGGGCGACCAGACTCAGTACAGAACAACTTCGATTATCCGGACGGGACGGGTGGGGAGCAAGTTTTTCGGATAACGGATTGTTTGGATAACTGATTGTTCAGATAACTGATCTGATGGTAAACAAAGGAAGCATTCTCAAGTGTAAATGGAACCCTGTAGCACAAAACCCGAGCCAGAAACACCATTCCGTGTGTTACACCAGGAACCTGATCAATCGAAAGACACTCTGGGACAAAACTTTGCTGTAGTTTTACGTGGCTTCTCAAATCTCGACCTGGATTTCTGTCATTATCTCTGCTCAGAGCATGCTGTTTCACTCATACGGGTCATTGAATGTGGTACACGAGTCTAGAAACGATTGTCTAAAATGGTCAAACACAAACTTCGGATTGTAGTTAAAGTACAAGGGGTAAAAAATAAAAAGCTGCATGTAAGTCTGTAAATATACCTCCTGAAAGAACAACTATCAGAAACCTCCTGTGTGTATGACAGACCAGAGAGAGAGAGAGAAAAAGAGAGAAAGAAGGAGACAGAGAGAAAGTCGGCAGAGACAATGTGAGAGGGATAGAACGAGGCAGAAGGGCAGGAAAGAAAGAGTGAAAGAAAGAGAGAAAGAGAGAAAGAAAGTAAGTAAGTAAGTAAATGAATGACAGAGGCAGAGCGGGAGAGAAGTTGTTGAGTTCACTGGTGGGCTGTCTGTCTTGGAATGAGAGTCCGGTTTCCGATCTCAAACTTCAGGATCTTGAGATCTTGTTCAGATAATTCAAAATTCGAATAATTGATGTTTGGATAACTGAGGTTGTTCTGTATTCTAGAAGAGAGCTCACCAACATCCTGTACAACCCCAACTCCTATACTCAGAGGTCTGAGCAATGAAGGAAAGTGTGCCAAATATCTTGTTGGAGATGGTCAGCGCAGTGATTGGATAGCTGAACATCACACACGGCAATGGTAGGCATTCAACATGGTAACCGAGAGGATGAAGAGAGAAAAGCTGAGAAGAAAAATATTGCCTGTTTGCAAAGGATGACAGGACTGACCTTCCAAATATTGAGAGATTATTCCTCCAAAGTCAGACCGTTAGGGTCGAAGTGAAATACAGGGTGTCTGGGATCCTGAACCCCATAGAGTCAGCAAGTGCTGGATACAGGTAACTTCATCTACGCTGTTCCAGGGTGGCATGATGGCTCAGTGGTTAGCACTACTGCCTCACAGAACCAGGGACCCCTGTTCAATCCTTACCTTGGGCGACTGTCTGTGTGGAGCGTGCACATTCTCCCAGTGTCTGCGTGGGTTTCCTCCGGGTGCACCAGTGTCGTCCTACACTCCAAAGATGTGCAGGTCAGGAGATTTGGCCATGCTGTAGTGCCCAGGGATGTGCAGGCTAGGTGGATTAGCCATGGGAAATTCAGGGTTATGGGGATAGTGTGGGGAGTTGGTTCTGGGTTGGTGTGGCCTCGATGGACTGAATGGCCTCTTTCCACACTGTCGAGATCCTATGTTGTAGTTGCTGGAGTGGCAAGCCTGAAGAATGGGTGTCGTATAATGGAATCTTGAGCAGCAAGTGGCAGTGGTGAGGAAGATTGTTGGATAGGGCAGCTGAGTCAATGGAACTGATTCTATTTGGAGACTTTGGGGAAGGAGGATCAGATAGACAAATGATATCTACAAGCAAATGCGAGCCATAGAATTAATTCCATGTACATACTGTGTCTTCCTTGTGAAACATTAACTTCCCTTCATATTTGTAATCATCTAGTTGCCAGCAGAATAAATAAACACTGCTTCATGACGTTTGGCATCAGGTATGTTCAAATCTCATTGTACAATAAGGAGATTAAAACTGTGCATAATCCACCAGGTGTGGTCTCATCAAGTCCCTCCCCAGCTCAGTCAGACTCCGTTGCTCCTGTCCTCGAACACAGTTACAATCAAGGCTGATGTACCACCTGCCTTCCTGACTGTTGGTTGCACCTGCATACTTGCTTTCCATGACACCCAAGTCCTTTTGTAGATCAACCCTTCCCCAATCTATCACCGTTAAAACAATATGCTGCCGTTCTGTTTTGTTTCCCCACTGAAGTGGACAGCTTCACAATTATCCACCTTTGACTGCATTAACCATGCTTTGGGCCATTCTCTCAATTTGTCTAAACTACCTTGAAGTCTCATCAAAGTTCACACACCCACTCAGCTCTACATAGTCAGCAAACTTGGAAAGAGTACAGTTCATTCCCTCTGCCAATGGATGGGCTGCTTGAATTATTGTAAATCTCATTGGTACCCTTCCCAATTTTCAACACTTTCTCCTCCAATAATATTTTATATTAATTAAAATTTAAATCCTATTTCCGACTTAAGGTGGTTTCCTTTTCCCAAAAGATGATTAGGTTTTCAATAACACAAAGGTAATTTGAAATTACATAGGAGCCTTTAAACTGGACAATATCCCAATGTCTTCCATAACGTTGCAAGGGAAAAGTGACATGGGCCACTGAAGAAATGAGATGAGGTGACCAAACGTTTGGTTCCAGATTTTTTAAAGGAATGTCTTAAGAGCAGCAGGGAGGTGAGTGATTAGGGTTCCTTAGAGTCCAATGCAGCTAGATGAAGACCGGGAAGGGGAGGAAGCGTGAATGAAAGGCTCCAATGATAGCTCACCGTATAGTTTCTAGCGTCATGGAGTGAATCACATTGAAAATTGCTTGCAAATTACACTAAAGGTGAAAAGAGACATGTTGCAGAGGATTTTGGTCTTCAATCATCAGGATAAACACAAAAATGACAAATTTCAAACAATGATGCAATTCAAGTGATCATCGGTGATCCCTCGTAGATGAGGATGACTCTCTCCCTCTCTCAGGGTGAGTCTGTAGGCAGCTGTACAGACCGATGTGGATACCGCAGGCTCTGTTATACTTGGGGCAGGTGGTGGTAATGGGAAGGGGAGGGTGGGTCACTGTTGTGGTAGTACTCTCGTTGCGCTGTTTTCACCTGGCTTCCATTTTTTTCCCAACGGTGAGTCTCAAGGTTGCTCGACGCCTTCCCAGATGCTCCTCTTCCACTTTGGACGGTCTTGAGCCCAGTGGTTCCAAGGTGTCTGTGGGAATGCTGCACCCCATCAGTGAGACCTTGAGGGTATCCCTGAGGCACTTCCTCTGTCCACCTGGGGCTGGTCTGTTGTTTCGGAGCTGGGGGAGTCTCGTGTCGGTCATGGGGACAACATGCCTGGCCCATCGTAGTTGATCAAAGGGTGGTCAGTGCCTCAATGCTGGGGAGGCTGGCCTGGTCGAGGACGCTGGGGTTGGTGTGTGTGTGTTCCTAGAGGATTCACAGGATCTTGTGCAGGCAGTGTTGATGGTCTGCTGTGGACAGACAGTCCTCATCTCAGAGTCATGTAGAAGGGCAGGAGCCACCACATCCCTGTATACCATCATCTTGGTGTCGGATGCGATGACATTGTTCTCAAATGCCCTTTTCCTCAGGTGACTGAAGGCTGCTCTAGGACACTAGAGGTGAAGTGAAGTTTCTTCATCAATAGCTGCTTTCTCCAACAGGACATTTCCAAGGTATTGGAAGTGGTTAACATTCTCCAAGGCCTCCCAGTGGACCTTGACGGTCCAGGGTTTTGCTCCACATTGCCAGGTCAGGGTGGTGGAGGAACTTCGCCTGCTGGATGTTCAGGGTGAGACCCGTGCTTTCATATACCTCTGTTAAGGTGCTGAGTACATCCTCTGAGGTTGCACATACACAAGCATTGTCTGTGTACTACAGCTCGATGACGCTGGGTTGGGATCGCCTTGGCTTTGGTTTGAAGATGGGTGGAGGTTGAATAATTTCCTGCTGGTTCTGTAAGTCAGCCCCACTCCAGTGGGGAGCTTGTTGGCGGTGAGGTGAAGCATTGCAGTAGGCAGATCGGGAACAGTGTTGGCACAACGACACAGGCCTGCTTGACACCAGCCCGAACGGTGAATGGGTCGGTGATGGAGCCATTCATCATTACCGTGACTTCCATGTCATGGTGGAGCAGGCGAAGGATGAGGGTAAACCTCATGGTGAAGCCAAAGCGGAGGAGGATGCTCCATCATGCTTCTCGAGTGATGGGTGTCAATGACCTTTGTACGGTCAAAGGCGGCCATGTACAAGGGGAGGTTCTATTCTCTGCATTTCTCCTGCAGCTGTCACCAGACTGATTCCCAGGAGGACAGGACTGACTACGATGAAAAGTTGTGCCCCTCCATGGCCGGAAGCCACACAGCGATTCCGGGAGGAGTTCCTTAGCCACAGGGAGGAGATGGCGGAATAGAACCTTGGCGATAACTTTTCCAATGGTTGACAGCAGGGAGGTTCCCCTGCAGTTACCACAGTCGGACCTGTTCCCTTTTTTTTGAAAGTACTCAAGTCTGTCACATCTTGCAGCTTTCCCGGGATACTATCCTCCTTCCAGATAAGGCAGACAAGGGCGTGTAACTGCAGCAGGAGCTCTTTGACTCCACACTTCAATCCCTCAGTGGGGAAACCATCTGCTCCAGCAGCCTTGGTGTTCTTTAGTTGGTGAACGGCCTTCTCTCAGGGCTGGGGCATCACTGAGCAAGTGATAGGTGACTGGTAAGTCTACTCTAACTAGCCAAAGTTAAAAATCACACAACACCAGGTTACAGTCCAACAGGTTTAATTGGAAGCACACTAGCTTTCGGAGCGACGCTCCTTAATCACCTGATGAAGGAGCGTCGCTCCGAAAGCTAGTGTGCTTCCAATTAAACCTGTTGGACTATAACCTGGTGTTGTGTGATTTTTAACTTTGTACACCCCAGTCCAACACCGGCATCTCCGAATCATGACTAACTAGCCAAAGTCATTACAATGGAGAAACATCATGTTTAGCATAATTCAGAAGTGCAAGACTTGAACTTATACCTTTTGTTTGCACAGAATAGCTTCCAATGGATGAATATACATCATTTCTCATAAGCATAAATAAGCAATATTGTGAGCTTGACTGATTATGAAGATGAAAGAAATTTGCATATCCCTAGGCCACATGCAGTGCAGAACATGAAATAGATTAGTAATACTGCAACTAATTTGCTTAATCTAATTCTGTATGAATGCTAACTCTTTCCTGTCTAACCTTAACCTAAGGTCAGAACCTGAGAATAAGAGGTGGAACGTTTAAGACAGAGCTGAGGAGAATTTCTTGGGGACTGAATTTATGGAATTCTTTACAACAGAAGGCTGCTGAGGTTGGGTTGTTAAGTACATTCAAGTCGCAGGTAGACAGATTTTTAATCAATGAAGGAATCAAGGGTTATAGGGTTTCCTTGGAAACACAGACAATAGGTGCAGGAGTAGGCCATTCGGCCCTTCAACCCCGCACTACCATTCAATACGATCATGGCTGATCATGCAATCTCAGTATCCTACTTCCACTTTCTCTCCATACCCCTTGATCCCTTTAGTTGTAATTGTAATGTCCAGCTCCCTCTGGAATCTATCTAATGAACTGGCCCCATCAACTTCCTGTGGGAGAGAATTCCACAGGTTCGTGAGGCTGAGTGAAGGAATGCTTCCTCATCTCAGTCCTGAATGGCTTACCGCTCATTCCTAGACTGTGACCCCCTAGTTCTCGACTTCCCCAACATCAGGAATATTCTTCCTGTATTTAGCCTGTCCAGTCTCATCTGGATTTTATATATTTCTATGGGATTGCCCTCTCATTCTTCCAAGTTCCGATGAGTATAAGCCCAGTCGATCCAGTATTTCCTCATATGTCAGTCCTGCCATCCCGGGAATCAGTCTGTTGAACCTTCCCTGGACTCCCTCAGTAGCAAAAATGTCCTTCTTCAGACTAGGAGACTAAAACTGCACACAGTACTCAAGGTGTGGCTGCACCAAGGCCCTGTATAACTGCAGCAAGATGTCCTCACTCTGATACACAATTCCTCTCGCTATGAAGGCCAGCATGCCATTAGCTTTCCTCACTGCCTGCTGCACTTACAAACCAACCTTCAGTGTCCGTTCCACCATCACACCCAGGTGTCACCTTTTCCTAAGCTGCCACCATTCAGATATGGCCGACTCCTGCACCTATTGTCTGTGTTTCCAAGGAAACCCTGTAACCCTTGATTCTTTCATTGATTAAAAATCTGTCTACCTGCGACTTGAATGTACTAAACAACCCAACCTCAGCAGCCTTCTGTTGTAAAGAATTCCATAAATTCAGTCCCCAAGGAATTCTCCTCAGCTCTGTCTTAAACGTGCAGCCCCTTATTCTCAGGTTCTGACCTGAGGTTAAGGTTAGACAGGAGAGAGTTGGCATTTGTAAAGAATTAGATACTACATATGAAAGAACTGAAACTGACATGTTCATTCCAAAAGATGAGAGACTTAACAAACAATCCAGGTCATTTTCAATATATAATTTCAGTTACTCACCCTGTAAACTTTTGCGATAAATTCTGTGTCTTACAATCTTATTCTCCACAATCACCTGATGAAGGAGCAGTGCTCCGAAAGCTAGTGCTTCCAATTAAACCTGTTGGACGAAAACCTGGTGTTGTGTGATTTTTATCTTTGTACACCCCAGTCCAACACCGACATCTCCAATTCATGGCTACCTTTCAGATCATAATCTACCTTCCTGTTTTGGCAACTGAAGTGAATTACCCCACATTTATCCACATTATACTGCCAAGTACTTGCCCACTCAGCCAGTTTGCCCAAGTCACCCTGCAGCCTCTTACCATCCTCCTCACAGCACGCACAGCCACCCCAGCTTGGTGTCATCTGCAAATTTGGACATATTGCATTCAATTCCTTCGTCCAAACTGTTAATGTATATTGGAAAGGTAGCAAAGATCTCATTGAAATGCAGAGCTGACTCAAATGGCTTAATGGCCACCTTCTGCTCTTGCATGTTATTGTCTTAACTTCCAGGAATTAAAATTAAAGACTTTTCAGTTTGATATAATATGATTTTTAAAGTTTAGTTCATTTAGCGTTAATGGTAGAACTTGGAAAAACAACGTATCCAAATTACCTGAAAGTAATTAGGATGTGATAGTCTTCTTGTGCACTAATGAAGCTGATGAGTGGCATTAGTGAATCAGCTGATCAGAATTGACTTTGAGATACAATACACTATCATTGAGCTTGAGCACTCAGGGAAAGGTCAATTCCCTTATCCGAAAGCATTACATATATCCGGTGCATTAAATAGCTCACTCGCATTGACTGGGATGAAAAAATGAATCAGTTGCTTCATCAACATTACAAATATCACTTACTCATAACTGCTTATGAGCTGGTGGTTAAATGAGTGACTTTACACAGATGGTGTTTCCAATGGCCAGCCCTGTGGTGAATGCAGGTTAATGAAGATGAGTATGAGGTATTGTATGATGTATGAAACAGTGAGGAGAGAAAGCAGCAATTTGTACTAATGAGAGATTTTCTTATAGAGAATAGTATGAACTGGAATAGTGTAAAAAAACACAAGTTTATAGAAAACTTCCACAGTTGGACAGCGGTCATTCCTAAGGAAGGGCATACTATAACAAAAGACATACGGCCAAGAGGAGATGGGATAAAGGTCTGTCCAACTGCTTCAAAAGCTTGCGATTTAAAATAAACCTGTTGGACTATAACCTGGTGTTGTGTGACTCTGACTTTATCCACCCCAGTCCCACACTGGCACCTCCACGTCGTATCCAATGTCCAGAATAGAACTTTGAGCTACGGATCTCGTGACAATGCAAATCCGTGATTGCCTCCTTTTCCACCTCTTTCTCCTATCATCTGTCATCTGTAAATGGAACACATTCATCGTTAGCTACATTTTACCCTTCTCAGCCACTTTTTGGATTCGTTACCAGATAAGTTTCCTCTCTGATTTCACATGTCGACAATTAATTAGCACAGAATGATGTGCAAACGCTTTGAAACTGAATTTTGAAATGACTTTAAATGCCAGCATGCAATAGCACGATATTGCTACCATGGAATCACAATGCAGGTTGGAGTTCCTCAATACAGTCAACTCTACATTTTATTTTTATTCACTCATGGGATGTGTAGGATTAGTGGACTCTCTGTTTATAGGTAACTTCCAATAATGTGATAGTGTTTATTTAAATTCACTTGTGGGATGTGGATGCTGACCAGCATTGATTCCCTGTCCCTCGTTGCCCTGGAGAAGGTGGTAGTGGGCTGCTTTCTTGAATCCCTGCAGTGAAGGAGTGAGAATATCTTGGAGGTAATTATCATTCCTCAACCCGCACTGACCCCGTTGTTTCTCCATTGGAATACAGAGACAAGTCAAGCTCAAGCCTATTCCTGAAATAAAACACTAAGGCTTTTGCAATAGTTAAAGATTGATGCTGAATTTGAGTGTAATACTCACTGAGAAGGATAAAAGCATGGGTCATCTGAGAGAAAATCATAATGCTAAAGTTCTGGTTTAAAAGCAGTCGTAACAATACAGAGACAAGTCAAGCTCAAGCCTATTCGCTGAATTTGAGTGTAATACTCACTGAGAAGGATAAAAGCATGGGTCATCTGAGAGAAAATCATAATGCTAAAGTTCTGGTTTAAAAGCAGTCGTAACAAGTTAATTGTGGGGGTGACGTCAATACCTAAGGTGGGACATCCAATTCCCATTGGCACTGGGATCTGGAGCTGCCAATAAGCCTGCCTTGGAGATTTCTGAGCGCCAATGGCTACCCTATGACTTCTATCATCCTCTGTCTGTGAGCTCCTCAGGAGTGTAACCTCACCCCGAGGTTATCTTGTCAACTTTTGGGACAACAAAGACATCATGCAATACTTCAACCACTTACTACTAGTGGTTCCTCTCAGGTCATTCATAGGATGGAGGCTTTGCTCGCTGGGTCAGCATTTATTGCCAATCCCTAATTGCCCAGAGGGCAGTTAAGAGTCAACCACATTGCTGTGGGTCTGGAGTCACATGTAGGCCAGACCAGGTAAGGATGGCAGATTCATTCCCCAAAGAACATTGGTGAACCGCATGAGTGTTTCCCCAACGATCAACAATGATTTCATAGTCACCATGAGACTCTTAATTCAAATTTGGGATTCAAATCTAGGTGCCCAGAACATTGCCCAGGACTCTGGATTCACAGTCCAGATGCAACACCACCAGGTCATTGCCAACTTTTGTAGGTGGGCCATCGAGAGCATTCCGTCTGGATGTATCACTACCTGGTACGGTAACTGTACCATTCAAGATCGGAGACGGTTACAGAGAGTGGTGAACTCAGCCTGGACAATCACAAAGACCACCCTCCCATCTACCAGGCCCCCTGTCAAGGAAAGGCCGCCAGTATTCTCAAAGATCCATCCCACCTGGCAATGCTTTTTTACAACCTCTACCGTCGGGGAGAAGGTACAGAAACCTGAGCACACGCATTAGGCGGTTTCGAAACAGTTTCTACCCAACTCTTGTTAGAATACTGAATGGACTCACAAACTCTTAACATTTGCCTGTACCTGCGTTTTTTGTTTTTGCCGCTGGCACCTCGCTTATCTGAATATCAATTATCCGAATATTGGATTATCAGGAGTTCTCGAGGTCCCGGTAGAAACATTACATCAATGAGGTGTTTCCAACACTGATCGCGTCTTTTGTTTACGGTGATTAAAAATGAACTCGGCTTATTGAACTGCTGCCGAGAACAGTCCTGGACATCGATGGGAGCCCAGGCACCGTTTCCAAATGACTGACCTCCAGCCCTCTCTCTCTCCCCACACTTCCCCTGGAGTTCTACACAGGGGAAACCCACCCCTTCCCCAGATAATCTCTCCAACATTGTCCTGTACAGGGCGAAGTTGGAACGTGAGAATAAGTTGCAGTAAAAAGGTATGTCCGTGTGTGTGTGTATGTGTATGTGCAAGCGAGTGTGCGTATGTGTGTATGTGTGTGTGTCTGTGTCTCTGTATGTGTGTCTGTGTTTGTGTGTGTCTGTGTCTGTGTGTGTGTGTCTGTGTCTGTTTGTGTGTGTCTGTGACTGTCTGTGTGCCTGTGTGTGCATGTGTGCCTGTGACTGTGTGTGTACCTGTGTCTGTGTGTGCGTGCCTGTGTCTGTGTGTGACTGTGTGTGTGCCTGTGTCTGTGTGTGCGCGTGCATGCCTGTGTCTGCCTGTGTGTGCATGACTGTGTCTGTGTGCCTGTGTGTATGTGTGTGTGGGGCATTGGGTCTGTGTGTGTGC
>NC_057722.1:70314556-70322253 GCF_004010195.1 Chiloscyllium plagiosum | reverse complement strand
CACGGTGGGGTGGGGGGGGGGGTGCGTGGTGAGGGGGCGGGGGCTTGTGTGCAGTGTGCTGCTGCCTAGTCTCCTGAACAGGGAGCAGACTTTAGCAAGTGATGACTGTGCAAATCCCGTTGAACTGATTGGGGTTTGAGGGGTGGGGACAGGAGGCTTCAGCAATGCTGCAGGCCTCTTACACACATGTGTGTCTGCTCAGAAACAAACCCTGAGACAGAGAGAGGGAGCAAGGCAGGCAGAGCGAGGAAAAAGGAAACTTCAGAAAACTCCAAGCCCCAGAGAGGCATTGAATCAATTAACCGAATAATCAATTATCTGAACGAAATAGTGCCCACCCATTTCGTTCGGATAATCGAGGTTCCTCTGTATTTGCTTATCTATGCTACTTAACTCTGTGATCTGTCTGTATTGCTCGCAAGACAAAGCTTTTAACTGTGCCTCAGTACACATGACAATAAATTCAATTCAAATTCGAATTCTCAGTTAAGTTCTAAGCTCTGAATGTACATAGAAAATCAGTCCGTGTTAAGTTCACTAAGTACATGAAAATCGTAGTTCCTCACTATCCTTTGCAGCTTTATTATGTGCTTAATTATAAGCGATGACAATGGACTGTGGACAAACATTATCTCCCCTTTCTTCCCTCAAAGAAACCGATGGAAATGTTTCCCTGCACTGCTTTTCACTTCCCTTCAGTAGAATGGCGCGATGTCAAATGCAAGTAAAAGTGCTGTTAAAAAAATGGGCAATTGAAATATTCACACAATATTATAACTGGAGTTAATGCAATAGTTTTGGAATTTTTGCAGATCAACCTTTCCTGAACTATTGTATTAAGTTCATACTGAAAACATTCAGACTGCACGTAGAACAGTGCAAGTTGGACGCTCCTCAATCAGAAAAATGTCCCTTAACTGGAAAATGGTTGACTGGAAAATTGTATGCGAGAAAAAAAAAGAGAATTAGGTATTTAACAAATGGCATGTGCCGTTACTGCTGGAGAACATGTGACTAGATCAAGTCAGCATGTAGCAGAAATGAAATCTTAACTGATTTCATTAGAATGTCATTTCTCGTTCCAAAATAACAGAACACCGACTCACAAAAAAAATCACATTGCTGACGATGCCCTTCACTGGAATCAATTCAAATAATAGTACATTTGGTGTGTGTGTCCTTTAATGAACACATCAGTTCTGAAATAAAAATTCATTTACTTTCATGGCTAAAGAATACCCTGACCACTTCGATAGCACCTTTTATGATGCTCCCTGAACTGCTGTGCTCCTCCAGCACCACTAACCCAGAATCTGGTTTCCAGCATCTGCAGGCATTGTTTGTACCTTTTATTTATTACTCCAAGTAAAATCAAACGGATGTATCTCACAGTGGAAATCAATGTTGACGTCATAAAAGCAGATATTTAACCAATATCCCTCATGGTTACATTGTTGGATATTCTGAGGATATTGCAGGAGAATGCCATCCTTTGTTACACAACTTAATCGTTTATGAATGAACGGCTTTGCTCCATCTCCTCCATTAGATAAACCTTAACCTTTATAATTTTGTTTTAATGTATTCCACTCTATTCCCAGGATATTTCAAAAAGGAATAATTCTATCAGTGGCTTCTAATGTGTCCCAGTGTGATAATCTGTAATGGGTGTTTAACAGCACTGTTTGGGAGTCAGAGTCAAGAAAAATAGATTGCTTTCATCAAGTGTGAATACTCGAGAGTGAAATTTCACCGTGTTCTTATACAGTGAGAGTGGCATGAGGCACTGGGAAACTGTTGTCACTGTCAAAATCACTGAGGTTGTTCAGCCACTTGAGTGTCACCCAAAGCTTTGTGCTCACTCCTGCTTTCAGAGTGGGAATCTGCTGTCAGTGACAGTGAAACACTGAAGGGCATTCGAGGAGAGGTGATGGCGGCATAGCGATAATATCACTGGGCTAGTCATCCTGAGACCCAGGCTAGTGCGGTGGGGAGACAAATCCTAATACCTGCCTGTGGCAGCTTATGAAAGTCAGTTAGGAAAGCATTGATCATTGTTTAAAAATCCACTTGGCTTAGTTTAGCTGAAAGACTTCTGCCATCCTTCCCTGGTGTGGCCTACATTTTTGTGTCTTTTTCATTCCCCCATGGGAAGTGGGTGTCACTGGCTGGGCCAGCATTTAGTGCCCATCCATAGCTGTCCCCCAGAAGGTGCCTTCTTGAACCGCTGCAGTCCATGTGCTGTGGGTTGACCTACCATGCCTGAGGAAGGGAATTCCAGGATTTTGACCCAGCGACAGTGAAGGATCGACGACACACTTCAAAATCAGTATGGTGAGTGGCTTGGAGTGGAACTTGTAGGGGGTGGTGTTCCCATGTATCTGTTGCCCCTCTCCTTCTAGATGGAAGTGGTGATGGGTTTGGAAGGTGCTGTCAAAGGATCTTTCATGAACTTCTGCAGTGCATCTTGTGGATAGTACACACTGCTGCTACTGAGTATTGGTGATGAATTCGCTATGTGTTACTAATCAAACAGGCTGCTTTGCCCTGGATGGTGTCAAGATTCATGAGTGTTGTTGGAGCTGTACCCATCCAGGCAAGTAGGGAGTATTCCAGCACACTCCTGACTTGTGCCTTGTAGATGGTAAACAGGTTTTGGAGAGTCAAGAGGTGAGTTAGTTCCTGCAGGACCCCTAGCTTCATATAAGATCTGCTGTTGTAGCCACGGTGTTTATGTGGTGAGTCCAGCTGTGTTTCAGGTTCATGGTAAACCTCAGAATATTAATAGTTGGGGACTCAGTGATGTTTACACCATTGAATGTCAAGGGGTGGTGGTTAGATTGTCTGTTAATGGAGAAGTTCATTGCATTGAACCTGTTCCACCATTCAATAAGATCACATCTGAGCTGAAAATGTGTTGCTGGAACAGCGCAGCAGGTCAGGCAGCATCCAGGGAACAGGAGAATCGACCTTTCGGGCATAAGCCCTTCTTCAGGGCTTATGCCCGAAATGTCGATTCTCCCTGTTCCCTGGATGCTGCCTGACCTGCTGCGTTGTTCCAGCAACACATTTTCAGCTCTGATCTCCAGCATCTGCAGACCTCACTTTCTCCAATAAGATCACATCCACTTCCCTGCAATATCTTCATAATCCTCGATCCATCTATCTCACCCTTAACCATAAACATGGACCCTGTCCTCCCAACTCTCTGGGGCAAGGACTTACAGAGACTCACAACCCTCTGAGAGAAGAAATTCCTCCTTAGCTCGGTCTCAAATTGGTACCGAAACTGTGGCCTCTGGTCTTAGACTCTCCCATGAGGGAAACATCCTCTCAGCACTTATCTTGTCAAACCCCTGAAGAGAACTGTGTTTGTAATGAGATCACCACTCATTCTTCAAAACTTGTGAACAAAGCTGATTATCCAGAGGTACTTTCTTCCAGAGAACAGGGAAAATGGTACAAACAGAATTTCTGTCAGCATTCTGACTTAGGCAGCACCTTCCAAAACTGTCACCACTACCATCTAGACGGACAAGGGCAACAGATGCATAGGAACCCCACCATCTACACATTCCCCTCTGAGTCACGGATTGTTCGGACATTGAGTCATAGAGTCATGCAGCGAGGAAATAGACTCTTCCATCCAATTAGTCCACGTTGACTAAACGAAACTAGCCTGTGTTTGGCCCATAACCCGTCAAACATTTCCTGTTCATTTACTTATCCGAAAGCTTTTTAAATGTTGTAACTGTACCTGCACCCATCACTTTCTCTGGCAGCTCATTCCACACACAAGTCACTCTGTATAAAATAGTTGCCCCTCATGTCCTTTTTAAAACTTTCTCCTCTCACCTTAAGAATATGCCTCACCCTGGGGAAAAGACTCTTATCATTCACCTCATCTATGCCCTTCATGATATTACAAACCTTTATAAGGAGAAAGTGAGGTCTGCAGATGCTGGAGATCAAAGTTGAAACTTCATTGCTGGAACAGCACAGCAGGTCAGGCCTCAACCTTCTATGCTCCAGTGAAAGAAGCCCCGGCCTATCCAGTCTCTCCCCATAACTTAAACCTTCCATTGCTGGCAACATCCTGATAAATCTTTTCCGAACTTTCTCCAGTTGTACACTATCCTTCCCAAAGCAGGCCAACCAGAGCTGCACACAGCACGCCAGAAGAAGCTTTGTACAAACTTAACATGATGTCCCAACTCCGACAATCAAAGGTCTGAACAATGAAGGCAGGCATGCCAAACTCCTTCTTAACCAACCTGTCTAATTGTGATGCAAATTTCATCGAATTATGTACCTGAGCCCCTAGGTCTCTCTGTTCTACAACATTATCCAGCACCCTATCATTAACAGTAAAAGTTCTATCCTTGTTTGTTTTACCAAAATTCAATACCTCACATTTATCCAAATTAAACTTCATCAGCCCATTTACTCAACTGATTAAGATTTCTTTGTAAACCTTAGGTAACCTTCTCCACTGATAGGCTGATTCCTGATGAAGGGCTTTTGCCCGAAACGTCGACTCTCCTGCTCCTCGGATGCTGCCTGACCTGCTGTGCTTTTCCAGCACCACACTCTCGACTCTAACCTTCTTCACTGTCCACTATGCCACTACTGTTGGTGTCATCTGTAAACTACAAGCCACGCTCCTATATTCTCATCCAAATCGTTTCTAGAAATGGGAAACAAAAGCGGGCCAAGTCTCGATCTCTGTGGAACACCGCTGGTCACAGGCCTCCAGGCGGAAACAACCCTCCACCACCAGCCTCTTGGAAATGGATTGTTGTTCCTTTGCTGCCAGTGGGTCAATCCTGGAATCCTGTCACTAATGGCACTGTCAGTGTAGCTATCCCCAAAGACTGCAGTGGATCTAAAAGGCGGGTCACCTGGACATCAGGATTAGGGAGTAAATGCTAGCCAGACCAGCAAAGACCACAATCCCCTGAATGAGAAAGCAAAAACCTGAAAATTAAGAGAATGGATACACTGAAAGGTAAAAGCCTTTTGGGGACAAACATTTGATTAAGATTTCTAACCACGGTGGCACAGTGGTTAGCACTATTGCCTCGCAGCGCCAGAGACCCGGGTCCAATCCCCGCCCCAGGCGACTGCCTGTGTGGAGTTTGGAAAGGTAAAAGCCTTTTGGGGACAAACATTTGATTAAGATTTCTTTGTGCCGCCCACAAAACATTTGTGGGCAGCACGGTGGCACAGTGGTTAGCACTGCTGCCTCGCAGCGCCAGAGACCCGGGTTCAATTCCCGCCTCAGGCGACTGTCTGTGTGGAGTTTGCACATTCTCCCCGTGTCTGCGTGGGTTTCCTCCGGGTGCTCCGGTTTCCTCCCACAGTCCAAAGATGTGCAGGTTGGGTGAATTGGCCGTGCTAAATTGCCCGTAGTGTTAGGTAAGGGGTAAATGTAGGGGTAGCGGTGGGTTACGCTTCGGCGGGTCGGTGTGGACTTGTTGGGCCGAAGGGCCTGTTTCCACACTGTAAAGTAATCTAATCTAATCTAATTTACTTCAGCTTAGTTGAAAAGTTGCATGCAATTCCAAACAAAAGGGGAAGAAGGAATGTCTAGCAAAGATAACTGAAAGCATGTCCAATGGTTGAGTTGCTTTGTATTCAGTCATAGTGTGAAGGCATCACTGGCTGGGCCCATTCCGAGGACAGTGAGGACAGCATGGCTATGGGGCTGGAGTCACATGTAGTTCAGGGCAGATGAAGATGCCAATTTCCTTCCCAAAATAACATTAGTGATTCAGATGGGTTTTCCCGCCAATTGGAAATGGATTCATGGTCATCATTAGACTCTTAACTGGAAAGTAACTACTAGGGCTAGTTATATAACAGTTTAGAATGCAACAGTTAGTTTGTGAGGTGGATTGACAGGCAATTTGAAATGCTGGCAGCAGAGAGGATGACTCACTTTGGTATATGTTGCCCAATCTAAACATACTCCCCAAAGGTATTGTAATTCATAAAGTATAAAGTTCATTTTATTTGGATTGTGGCTTTTCATGGGTAGCCATTACTCCATTTGAACTATTCTCCCTCTACTGCAGCCCTTGTACATCAGCAAATATTTGCAACCATTCTCATCACAGAAGAGAATCTTTTGAAAATGCAGCTTTGGGGTTCCAGAGTGATTTGAGACAACCTCAGTGAATATTTTTCCATCAAAAGCAATGAATCATTGCTCTAACTATCACTTTAACACTGACAAAACCTAGTGTGTATCAGGGATAGAACGTGCTTGGATGCTGAAGGAAAGAATGAGTATTTTCCTTTTGCTTTAATCTTTCATGGGATGTGGGTCTTTCTGGCAACCCCAGCATTTATTGTCCATTCCTGAACTCGAACCGAGTGGCTTGCTGGGCAATATCAGACAGACAGTCAAAGGTTAACCACATTCTTCTCAGCTTGGAGTCACATTCCTGACTCCTGCAGTGGTCCCCAGGATCACAGATACCAGTCTTCAGCCAATTTGAAATCACTCCACATTTTTGTATCATTGGAATCTCTTTTGGGGTAGAAGTGACCTGTACAAGAAGGAAGGACTGCACTTAAATTGGAAGGGGACTAATATACTGGCTGGGAGATTTGCGAGAACATTTAAACTAGCAAGGTGGGGGTGGGGGGGGCGGTGGGACCCAGGGACATAGTGAGGAAAGAGATCAACCTGAGACTGGTACAGATGAAAACAGAAGCAAGTCAAACAGTCAGGGCAGGCAGGGACAAGGTGGGACTAATAAATTAAACTGCATTTATTTCAATGCAAGGGGCCTGACAGGGAAGGCAGATGAACTCAGGGCATAGTTAGGAACACGGGACTGGGATATCTTAGCAATTACCAAAACATGGCTTAAGGATGGGCAGGACTGGCAGCTTAATGTTCCAGGATACAAATGCTATAGGAAGGGACAGAGAAGGAGGCAAAAGAGAAGTGGGAGTGGCATTTTTGATCAGGGATAGCATTACAGCTGTGCTGAGGGAGGATATTCCCAGAAATACATCCAGAGAAGTTATTTGGGCGGAACTGAGAAATAAGAAAGGGATGATCACCTTATTGGGATTGTATTTTAAACCCCTCCAATAGTCCGAGGGAAATTGAGAAACAAACTTGTAAGGAGATCTCAGCTATCTGTAAGAATAATAGGGTGATTATGGTAGGGGAGTTTAACTTCCAAACATCGACTGGGACTGCCATAGTGTTAAAGGTTTAGATGGAGAGGAATTTGTTAAGTGTACACAAGAAAATTTTCTGATTCAATACGTGGACATACTTACCAGAGAAGGTGCAAAACGTAATCTACTCTTGGGAAATTAGGCAGGGCAGATGACTGAGATGTCAGTGAGGGAGCATTTTGGGGCCAGCGACCATAATTATATTAGATTTAAAATCGTGATGGAAAAGGATAGACCAGATCTAAAAGTTGAAGTTCTAAATTGGAGAAAGGCCAATTTTGATGGTATTAGGCAAGAACTTTCAAAAACTGATTGGAGGCAGATGTTCACAGGTAAAGGGACGGCTGGAAAATGGGAAGCCTTCAGAAATGAGACAACAAGAGTCCAGAGAAAGTATATTCCTGTCAGGGTGAAAGGGAAGGCTGGTAGGTATAGGGAATGCTGGATGACTAAAGAAATTGAGGGTTTGGTTAAGAAAAAGAAGGAAGCATATGTCA
>NC_057722.1:70307214-70314047 GCF_004010195.1 Chiloscyllium plagiosum | reverse complement strand
CAGTAGATGTGATCTATATGGACTTCAGTAAGGCGTTTGACAAGGTTTCCCATGGGAGACTGGTTAGCAAGGTTAGATCTCATGGAATACAGGAAGAACTAGCCATTTGGATATAGAACTGGCTCAAAGGTAGAAGACAGAGGATGGTGTTGGTGGAGGGTTGTTTTTCAGGTTGAAGGCCTGTGACCAGTGGAGTGCCACAAGGATCGGTGCTGCGTCCTCTACTTTTTGTCATTTATATAAATGATTTGGATGCGAGTATAAGAGGTATAGTTAGTAAGTTTGCAGATGACACCAAAATTGGAGGTGTAGTGGACAGCGAAGAGAGTTACCTCAGATTACAACAGGATCTTGACCAGATGGGCCAATGGGCTGAGAAGTGGCAGATGGAATTCAATTCAGATAAATGTGAGGTGCTGCATTTTGGGAAAGCAAATCTTAGCAGGACTTATACACTTATTAGTAATGTCCTAGGGAGTGTTGCTGAGCAAAGAGACCTTGGAGTGCAGGTTCATAGCTCCTTGAAAGTGGAGTCGCAGGTAGATAGGATAGTGAAGAAGGTGTTTGGTATGCTCCCACACCCTAGGGAAAAGACTTTGTCTATTTACCCTATCCATGCCCCTCATGATTTTGTAAACCTCTATAAGGTCACCCCTCAGCCTCCAATGATCCAGGGAAAACAGCCTCAGCCTGTTCAGCCTCTCCCTATAGCTCAAATCTCCAACCTTGGCAATATCCTTGTAAATCTTTTCTGAACCCTTTCAAGTTTCACAGCATCTTTCCGATAGGAAGGAGACCAGAATTGCATGCAATATTCCAACAGTGGCCAAACCAATGTCCTGTACAGCTGCAACATGACCTCCCAACTCCTGTACTCAATACTCTGACCAATAAAGGAAAGCATACCAAACACCTTCTTCACGATCCTATCTCCCCAGGACTTCGCTTTCAAGGAGCTATGAACCTGCACTCCAAGGTCTCTTTGTTCAGCAACACTCCCTTGGACCTTACCATTTAGTGTATAAGTTCTGCTAAGATTTGCTTTCCCAAAATGCAGCATCTCACATTTATCTGAATTAAACTCCATCTGCCACTTCCCAGCCCATTGGCCCATCTGGTCCAGATCCCGTTGTAGTTTGAGGTAACCTTTTTCGCTGTCTACTACACCTCCAATTTTGGTTTCATCTGCAACCATACCACTTATGCTCACTCCAAATCATATAAATGACAAAAAGTGGAGGACCCAGTACCAATCCTTGTGACACTCCACTGGTCACAGGCCTCCAGTCTGAAAAACAATCCAGTCTGGGAAAACAACCACCCATAAATTCAGTGGAAGTAGATGATAATCTTTACAGGGTTAATGGTTACAGAGTAAATGGGTACAGGGTTAATGGGTACAGGATGGATGGGTACAGGGTTAATGGGTACAGTGTTAATGATTACAGAATGGATGGGAGCAGAGTTAATGGGTACAGAGTGGATGGTACAGGGTTAATGAGTACAGAGTAGATGGGTGCAGAGTTAATGGGTACAGAGTAGATGGGTACAGAGTGGATGGGTACAGGGTTAATGGGTACAGAGTGGGTGGATGCAGGGTTAATGGGTACAGAATGGATGAGTACAGAGTTAATGGGTACAGAATGGATGGGTACAGGGTTAATTGGTACAGAATGGATGGGTACAGAGTTAATGGATACAGAGTCGATGGGTACAGAGTGGATGTGTACATGGTTAATGGGTACAAGGTTAATGGGTCCAATGTGGATGGGTACGGAGTGGATGGGTACGTGGTGAATGGGTAGGATACAGATTGGATGGGTACCTGGTGAATGGGATGGGTACAGAGTGGATGGGTACGTGGTGAATGGGATTGGGTACAGAGTAGATGGGTACATGGTGAATGGGATGGGTACAAAGTAGATGAGTACGTGGTGAATGGGATGGGTACAGAGTAGATGGGTACATGGTGAATGGGATGGGTACAGAGTGAATGGGTATATGGTGAATGGGATGGGTACAAAGTAGATGGGTACATGGTGAATGGGATGGTTACGTGGTGAATGGGTGGTGTACAGAATAGATGGGTACAGAGTAGATGTGTACAGAGTATATGTGTACAGAGTAGATGGGTATGTGGTGAATGGGTGGTGTACAGAGTAGATATGTACAGAGTAGATGTGTACAGAGTATATGTGTACAGAGTAGATGGGTATGTGGTGAATGGGTGGTGTACAGAGTAGATATGTACAGAGTAGATGTGTACAGAGTATATGTGTACAGAGTAGATGTGTACAGAGTAGATGTGTATGTGGTGAATGGGAAGGAGGTAATGCCTGGAGCAATGTTTTGAAGCTGCCAGCAATCATTGGGCCATCTGCTTTTCCAGTTGTTTAATCTACTTCAGACATTATGGCTGCTAACTCAGATTTTTTATGTTGAGTTCATTGCAACTGTTAGGCACGAGCAGCCAAGTAGAAAATCAGCAATTAAACCAATAAAGAAGGGGCAGAGGAAGCTAAAAAGGCCCAGAAATTGTTTTGCGATACAACTTTGGAATGCTAAACATGTTCTATTTTGGAGCTCTGACTGGGATGTTGAGTAGCTATGCTTCCCATCAGGTCTGCTGCAGGCAGTGCATGGGAATTAACGTGGTCTGATTTATAAAATTATTATAATTCATTGCTAATGACTGTGAGGCAATCAGGACCAAGTTGTGGATTACTGTGATGCAATCAGCAGAGAGCTACAGACTTTTAAACAATAGACACAATGTCAAGACTGAGATCAACAGATTTTTTTAGGGGAGTTTGGAAAAAGTTGCTCCTTTTTAAATCTTTCTCCTCTCATGTTAATAATATGCCCCCTCGTTTTGAATTCCCCCAACTTAGGGAAAAGACTCTTGTCATTCACTTTATCTATATCTCTCAGCCTCCAATGCTCCAGTGAAAAAAATTCCAGTCTATTTTAGTATCTCAAACCCTCCAGAACTGGTAACATCCTAGTAAATCTTTTCTGAACCCTCCATTTAATAATATCCTTTTAAAAGCTGGTCAACACAATACTCCAGAAGAGGTCTCAGCAAAATCTGTACAACCTCAACTTGACATCCCAACTCCTATAAGATTAGATTAGATTCCCTATAGCCACTAGCACGGTGGCTCAGTGGATGGGCGGCACGGTGGCTCAGTGGTTAGCACTGCTGCATCACAGCGCCAGGGACCCGCGTTCAATTCCCGCCTCAGGCAACTGACTGTGTGGAGTTTGCACGTTCTCCCCGTGTCTGCGTGGGTTTCCTCCGGGTGCTCCGGTTTCCTCCCACAGTCCAAAGATGTGCAGGTTAGGTGAATTGGCCATGCTAAATTGCCCGTAGTGTTAGGTGCATTAGTCAGAGGAAAATGGGTCTGGGTGGGTTACTCTTTGGAGGGTCGGTGTGGACTTGTTGGGCCGAAGGGCCTGTTTCCACACTGTAGACAACATTAGATTAGATTACTTACAGTGTGGAAACAGGCCCTTCAGCCCAACAAGTCCACACCGCCCCGCCGAAGTGCAACCCACCCATACCCCTGCATTTACCCCCTTACCAAACACTACGGGCAATTTAGCATGGCCAATTCACCTGACCTGCACATCTTTGGACTGTGGGAGGAAACCGGAGCACCTGGAGGAAACCCACGCAGACACGGGGAGAACGTGCAAACTCCACACAGTCAGTCGCCTGAGGCGGGAATTGAACCCGGGTCTCAGGCGCTGTGAGGCAGCAGTGCTAACCACTGTGCCACCGTGCCGCCCATTGTAGGGAATCTAATCTATACTCAAAGGTATAGAATCTAATCTATACTTAACAGAAGGGTTCACCGTCATGTCGTAACAGTTTGGGGGTTCGAGTCTGTGATTAGGACAGGTTCAGACAGATCCGGCCTGGGATTTGAACAGATTTAGGGTACGAAAGATCCCAGCAGATTTAAACACTTGTTGATTAGTATCATAGATCTTTAAATAAAATGCAGGTGAGACAATTTGTTTAATTTCGGTTACTTGTGGTTGGTTAAATTAAAAATGAGAGCAATGGCTCTGAAGATTGCTAAATAGGTTCTGGGGATTGAAGATGATTTCCAAATTTGCCAAGAAAGTTTAGAAAGATAGAAAAAGACCACACTTTTAGAATGAGCAAAGAGGTTAGAATTAGGTCTAACTAGGAACAAAAGTAAAGCTGAAATTGTAAGGGAGTTAGTCAAGCATTTAGGTGAGTCAGAAAAACAGACAAGTGCAGTAGAGTTAGAGCAACTTAAATTACAGTCGAGGAAAATGGAGATAGAAGATAAAGAAAGGGAGGGTGAAAGAGAAAGTGAGAGCGAAGAAAGAGAGAGAAAGGGGAAAACAAAGAGAGAAAAAGTTCTTAGCTGAGCAAAGAGAGAGTGAAGAATGAGAAAGGGAGAGAGAATTTGAACTTCAGAAGTTATGAATTAGTCAGGAAAGTTGGGTTAACAGAATGGAGATGAAGAGAGAAAGTAGTGATATATACAAATATGTTAAAACTCGTCCGCATTTTGATGAGAAGGATGTAAAAGCCTTCTTTATTTCATTTGAAAAATTGGCTAAGCCAATGAAGTGGTCAGAGAACTTATGGGTAATGCTAGTTCAGACCAAGCTGGTAGACAGAGCTAGTGAGGTATTTGCAGAGCTGTCAGATGAGGTACCAAGCGATTATGAAGAGGTTAAACAGGCTATTTTAAGTGCTTATGAATTGGTACCAGACACATATAGACAGTGGTTCAGAAACATAAAGAAGGAACCAGGTCAGGCTTATGTTGTGTTCAAAAGAATTAAACATAGTAATTTTGATAGATGGGCACAGGCCTTAAAAATAGATAAGACCTATGAGGCTCTAAGAGAGATTATTCTGCTGGACGAGTTTAAAAGCTCATTACCAGAGATGATAAGAATTCACGTGGATGAACGGAAAGTTCAAGAAGAGAGGAGAGCAGCACAGATGGCAGATGAATATGTATTGGTGCTTCAGGCAAAGTTTAGCTTCTGGAAAGAATTTCATCCTGTAAGGGATAGAAATTGGGAGGAGGGGAGATCCTACACTACAAAACAAAGAGTAGAGCGCACTGGTAAGAACTTACCACAGGTTAAAAAAAGAAGCCCAAGAGGGTGAAAGGGAGGTAAAAGTCCTCAGGTGTTTCCACTGTAATGGAGTGGGACACAGAAAATTACAGTGCTGGTGGTTTCAGTAAGGGACTGGGAAAAGGTGTTTTCACTGCCAGAAAGTGGGACATATAAAGTCACAGTGCTGGTCATTCTAGAATGGCACTGTGGGAAAACATGTGGTAAAAGAAGCTAAACCAGTGACATTAGTGAAGGTAGTAAAGGAGACCCCAAGAAAAGTCAAGGAGCTGCAGGAGAGTGGATAGTATTGGCAGGGGCTGGGTATGGAGTTAATGCCTGATCTCTACAAAGACTTTGCCTCTGTTGGTAAAGTTTACTCAGAAAGAACAGGGTTAGAAGGGAAAGAAGTTATAATTTTGAGAGATACAGGGTCTAACCAGTCTCTAATAGCAAGAGATGAATGTATTTGCACTCATTCCGAAATGTTATGCGAGAGAGTGGTAATTTGTGGGATAGATGGACAGGAATTTAGCATTCCCTTATGTAAGATTAGGTTGGAGTGCCAACTCAAGACTGGGGAAGTTACAGTGTGAGTGAGTGTCAATTCTAGGAATACATTTTGTTCTTGGGAGCGATTTAGCAGGGTCCAAGGTGGGAGTGACATCCCTTGTTGTGGAGAAGACCAGGGAACTGAGGAGTTAAAGGAAAAATACCCTGGAATTTTCCCAGACTGTAGTAACAAGATCCCAATAACATAAATATGAAGCAACACCTAAAAAGAAAGATGAAGGAGTTGAGATTCAGTTAGCGGATACCCTGTTTGGTGTAATTAGATTAGATTTTTAGATTAGATTACATTACAGTGTAGAAACAGGCCCTTTGGCCCAACAAGTCCACACCGACCCGCCGAAGCGAAACCCACCCATACCCCTACATTTACCCCTTACCTAACACTACGGGTAATTTAGCATGGCCAATTCACCTGACCCTGCACATCTTTGGACTGTGGGAGGAAACCGGAGCACCCGGAGGAAACCCACGCAGACACGGGGAGAACGTGCAAACTCCACACAGTCAGTCGCCTGAGGCGGGAATTGAACCCGGGTCTCAGGCGCTGTGAGGCAGCAGCAGGAAAAACCTGAACAGGCAGAGGGTCAGACTGAAGTGTGTAGTCGTGAAAGATTGTTGGACTTACACAGAAAAGACAAGACAATAAAAGATATATCTATCTATATATATATATATATAGATGCCTACTCAGAAAAGGAGTCAGAATATATTCCGGAGGGTTATTATCTAAAAGATAGAATCCTAAGATGGAAATGGAGACCATGGCAAGTTAGTGCAGAGGAGAAATGGACCAAAGTGCACCAGATTGTGTTGCTGGTACCATACAGACAGGAGGTGTTATGGGTAGTACATGAAATACCTGTAGGAGGTCACCTCGGGGTACGAAAGACTCAGGTTAAGGTACAAAAGTATTTCTATCCACCTGGAATGCACAAGGTTGTGGTTAAATTTTGCCGTACGTGTCATACATGCCAAATGGTAAAGGAAGCCACCGGCGGTAATAAAGCCAGCAGCTTTGTTGCTAACTCCCACATTTGAAGGACCTTTCACGCAGGTTATGATTGATTGTGTAGGTTCCTCCCGAAAACTAGAAGTGGGAACCAGTACTTGTTAACCATGATGGATGTGTCTCCCAGATTTCCGTGGGC
>NC_057722.1:70303641-70306449 GCF_004010195.1 Chiloscyllium plagiosum | reverse complement strand
GGCTGTTTAAGAAAGTCATGGATAGCTTAGGCATAGAGCACGTTAACTGAAGTAAGTATCATTCTGAATTCCAGGAACCACTGGAAAGGTGACATCAGACCCTGAAGACCATGTTCAGAGAGTACTGTCAGGATTACCCGAATGATTGGGGTAAAGGTATCCTATTCGTATTGTTATCCATTGGAGATGCCCCAAACAAATCTACTCAGCTCACTCCCTTTGAGTTAATATTCGGGCATGACGTGAGAGAACCTTTGAAATTAATTGAAGAAAAATTGACGGGACTGAAGAGATCTCACACTTGGGTAATGTATCTGAAGTGAAGGAGAGACTAAATCGGGTAGGTGAGTTAGCTAAACAGCACCTCTAGAGGGCACAGCATAGAATGAAGCAGGTGGCAGATAAAGAACACTAAAATTCATATGTTTTCCCATGGGGGTGACGTTTTAGTACTGTTACCAGTGGTAGGACATCCCTTCAAAGCCAGATTTAGTGGCCTCTATAAAATTGAGAAAAAGTTGAGTCAGTAAACTATCTGGTAAAGATGCTGGATAGATTATAAACCTGTATCATTTATGTCATGTGAATACGTGGAAACCTTATTATAATAGAGAGAAGGAACTAGAGAAACAGATGTTAGTTACTCCCCCACGGAGTGATGAATCAAATCCAGATGTTGTGGAATTTGATGTGCCTCAAAATACATCAGCAATGAGGATGTCGTTGAGGAGTAGGTTAGATTAGTGAACTATCTGTCTCAGGAGCAAAGAATGCAGTTGAAAGGTTTGTTACAGCAGTATGAGGACATATGCAGAAATAATTTGAGGAGGACTAATGCTATTGTGCATGAGGTTGAAGTAGGGAATGCTGTTCCGATAAAACAACACCCCTCCAGACTTAATCTTTACAAAGCCACGCAGGGCCAGAAGGAAATGGATGCGATGCTAAATGAAGATATCATGGAACCGAGTCAGAGCGAGTGGAGTTCACCAAACCCGATGGGATTCAATGATTTTGTGTGGCCTATTGTAAGGTCAATACCGTAACAAAATCAGACTCATACCCAATACCAAGGCTGGAGGACTGTATATAGAAAGTTGGATAAGCTAGTTACATCACCAAGTTGGACTTACTGCATGGTTATTGGCAGAAGTTTCTGCGTTGGTAATCCCAAATGGGCTATATCAAGTCAACGTGATGCCCTTTGGAATGAAGAATGCACCCAACCACATTCCAAAGACTCTTGAACAAAGTTGTAGCTGGTTAACAAACTGTGCAGTCTATCTGGATGGATGTAGTGGTCTTTAGTGAATCATGGAAAGATCACATGGTACAGTTTGCAGAGCTCTTTGAACGATTAAAAGAAGCAAAATTGGTAATAAATGTAACAAAAACAGAATTCGCAAAGGCAGAAGTGGCGTTCTTGGCACATAACATCGGTCATGGAAGGTTGACCCCAAGGAACGTAAAGACAAAAGTCATCGAGGAATTGTCACGACCTTCCTTCGAGGTGCTTTGCTTTTTGGGACGAAACAGATACTACCGGAAGTTGTTCCAAATTGAAGCAGTGTAGTGCACTGCTATCGGGTTTACTGAAAAAGAACACAAACTTGCGGTGAACAGAACAATGCCAGGAGGGATTTGACAATTTAAAAGCAGTATTAACCATCCCACCAGTTTTAGCAACATCAAATCTTTTGAAACCCTTCAAAGTTCAATCGTTGCTGGTGATGTAGGAGTGGGAGCTGTACTGCTACAGGAAGATGATGATGGAATTGAACGGCCAATTGGCTACTTTTCAAAGAAGCTCAACACCCACCAGAGAAAAGACTCTTCCATTGAAAAGGAATTATTGAGTTTGGTACTGGCCTTACAACATTTTAACATTTATGTGATGAACAATGCATTGGAGACAGTCGTGTACAAGGATCACAATCCTCTTACATTCTTGGAATGATTTAAAGACAAGAATATGGGACTATTTCGTTGGAGTCTCATGTTACAAACTTTTAATATACAAATTGTATATGTTGTGGGTTGTAAAAATGTAATAGCAGATCTGTATCGCAGATTTAAAGGATAAAATATAGATAAGATTGAATCAATACTAATGTTTTATATATACATGTGCAGAAATTAATATGAACTTAAATTAATGTCTTATTTATTTCATTGTAATGGGGTTAAGAGTTAGAAAAAAAAGAAGCCATCTTTTCATTTTGATTGCTCATTTTGTTCCAAAGGGGGGGAGATGTTATGAAGTTGAACATGTGTACTGTACCTTTAAGAGAGATGACCCAGGAAGATCTTCAGCCAGAGGGGGACAGACACCGATGACACCAGCCGCTGTGAAAATAAAGTTGATGCAGTTTTAATGTGGGTTTTTATGGCATCAGTATATCGTTACAGAGTGGGAGGGAGATAACAAGCGTTTTAGAGAAAGGAGGATTAGAGTTGTAAATAGTTGTTGTACATTGTTCACTTTAGGAGTTAAAGAATAAATTGATATTTTTTCTTTAAATAATGGAATTTAGGAGTTCTCTGTCACTCATTCTTTAACAGATTAAGAGGCAAGGTGAGCTTTTCAGGGGGTTTGAGTTAATTAACAGAAGGGTTCACCCACGTGTCGTAACAAGACAGACACTCTCTCTCACATACACAACACACATACACAAACACACAAATACACACACTCTCTCACACACACACGCACTCTTTCTCTCACATACACAAACACACACTATCTCTCACACACACTCTCTGGCACGCACATACACACTCTCTCACTCACACATGCACACACACTCT
>NC_057722.1:70289406-70302175 GCF_004010195.1 Chiloscyllium plagiosum | reverse complement strand
AACGTCTGCAACACAAATTCCCAGCTCGGCGAACAGAACCGCAACAATGAGAACCCGAGCTACAAATCTTCGCACAATTTATTAACCATACCTCCAACCTTAACTGAGATCTTGGGTTCATGTCACATGCCAGGTGACCCCACTACACTATACTCACAAAAGCACACATGCACACTCACTCTTACACACGATCACGCTCACACTCATGCAGACCCTTTCTCGTATCAAGTTCTATCTCTCATACACACCCTCACCCTCTCACAGGCGTATACTTCATCATACTCAAGCACACATTCTATCAAGCATACACACACTGTCTTACATGCATACACACACACTCTCTCCCTCTCTCCCACACGCACACACGCACACACTCTCTCTCATATACACACTTTCTCTCATACACACTCTCTCACACACACACACTCTCACTCACACACACACTCTCTCTCTCACACACACACACAGACTGTAAAATAAAGGAAAGAACTGTGGATGCTAAAGATCTGAAGCAAAAACAGAAATTTCTGGAAAAACTCAGCAAGTCTGACAGCAACTGTGGAGAGAAAAAGCAGAGTTAATGCTTCGTGCCTTGTGACCCTTGATCGAATAAAATAAAGGAAAGAACTGTGGATGCTAAAGATCTGAAGCAAAAACAGAAATTTCTGGAAAAACTCAGCAAGTCTGACAGCAACTGTGGAGAGAAAAAGCAGAGTTAATGCTTCGTGCCTTGTGACCCTTGATCGAAAACATTCAGCAAAATGTCAACTTGGATTCCTCGCAACAGATACTGCCAGACCTTCTGTTTTTGTAAAATTGCAAATATTTTGGAAATGGGCCTCAGTCCTGCGAACAGTAAAACTTACTTGACCTTTGTTGATTACAATCTCCATATGATTTTTAATTTGAATTTCAGAAGGACATTTGACAGTCCTTCAAAGATGTGGTCCGTCAGAAATTATTCTGATGTTTCTTTGAAAGTGTTTGGCTTTCCTTTTACTCATATAGCACTGTGAATTATATTAGCATTTCCTGAGGACCTGATAGCATTTTGGGATAAAGCAGAGATCTTGCTAAATCTCACACCTTTTCGCATGTTTTTGGGTGAAAATGTAATAGTTTGTTATTTGTCTCACAGTGAAATAAACTCACACACTTACTTGGGCTTGCAATTTCTCTCAAGTATTTGCAATAAAACACTGATCCTGCTAATTGCCACACTAATGTTAAACCCTGTCAGGATCTCTCCACCTCAGGAACGACTCACTGGAATTCAAAATGCAGAACCCACAGATGCTTGCAGAAATGATACGCTATTAATTTATTTCTGTTTTTAACCAAGCATCTAGAGGAATAACTCAAGGTTAGTGATGATGCACAGATGAGGCAACGTCTTGTTCCAGAGTTATCTTCTAAAGTGATCTGCAAAGGAAGCAAGGGGGACGTTAGGCCGCACTTTCATACATGGGTTGTTGTCAGGGTATGGAATACACCGTTTGGAAATGGGGTGGAGACAGGTTCAGTAGAGGCATTCAAGAGGACACAAAAATAACGTGCAAGAAGATGGCGGGATAAAGCAGGAGAGTGCCACGAGGGAATGATGATCATTTAACAAGCCTGTGCAGGTGCAATGAGCCCAATGGTCTTTGACGTGCCTTAGCAATTCTGTAATTTGCTGATTCTGAGATAATTGCCACACATAACATTCCAGGAGTGAGTTGGGTGCTCGCTGGATGAGTGGAAAGCAAAATCGCATATTGACAAGCCAACTGGCCTGTTTCAATATTTTAAATTTCGGACATTCCACTGTGGAATGTGCAGAGAAAAAAGTCCCTCCAGATACCCGATGAGGAGGAATGGCTACTGGCATTGAGTCAAAGTCCAATATTTAATATCTGTGGTACAGCATTCTAATGTGGCCGGCATGCTCCTTTACTGTTTGTAATAAAATGGAGTTTAATCTAAGACTGTGATAACACCATCTCCTGTTCTAGTATATCGCACAATCACCAACCTTTCCATGGATTTCCACCTGCGGTGGAGGTGGTTAAGAGTTCCATTAATCCCGAGACCACTGCCATCAGGAGTTCTCATCTCCTGACAGAGTTGCCCATGATGGTAAGGTCAGAGGGATGGAACCAGACAAAACACAATTCAAAACAACAGCTCAATGGTGACAGAAGATATTCAAGTGATATTGAGAGCCGGGACAGCGGATGAAGGCTGGAGCCATCGGGTGTTGGGACTTCCTTGCACTGGAACTGGACCTACATTCTGTCAAGGCATTCCCACACTAAGAGACGCCTCACACAAGGCTCTGAAACTTGGACGACATATGGATGCCACCAGAAGACCTTAGAGATGTACCATCAGCATTGTTTGAGATGGATTCTCCAATGTGATCTGAGAGGGCATGCATTCTAACACAGTGTCCTTTATTGCAACCAATAGCACCAGCATTGAGGTCATATCTGAAAACCATCCTGCTGGGCCAGCTATGTGGTTAGGATGCCTGAATTCCAACCACCTCAGCAAATTACCTTCCCCCAGCTCAGGGAAGGTACTTCAACCAGAACAGTACAAAGGAAGTGGTTCAATGACTCCCCAAATGTCCCCTGTTCAATCCTACACTGCAATTTAAGAGGTGGAGAGGAAAAGGGTGTTCATGGACACCAACATCAGATCTGACACCTAGCTCATGGTTTACAGAGCGGTGGTGGTTCCTGTCCTCCTATACAGCTCTGACATGTGGTCTGTCTACAGCAGACATCTCAAGGTGCTGGAGCAGTACCTACAAATGCTGCCTGCACAAGATCCTGCAAATCTTGTCAATTTTACGGGCATTTAAATGCTCATTGGATAAACATATGGATGAGAATGGAATAGTGTAAGATAGATGGGTTTCAGATTGGTTCACAGATTGGCGCAGCGTCGAGGGCCTCAGGGCCTGTACAGTGCTGTTATGTTCTATGCATTAAATCCTCTGGGAAGACAGACACACCAACCCCAGCGTCCTCAACCAGGCCAACATCCTCAGCGTCGAGGCACTGACCCCCCCCGCTTGATTGGCTACAATGGGCCGGGCACATTGTCCCTATGACCGACGTGAAACTCCCCCAGCAGGTGCTCTTCTCCCAGCTCCGAAACGGCAGGTGAGCCTCAGGTGGACAGAGGGAGCGTTTCATGGATATCCTCAAGGTCTCACTGATGAGGTGCAGCATTCCCACAGACACCTGGGAACCACTAGGCCCAAGACCGTCCAAAGTAGAGGAGGACCTGGAAGGTGTAGAGCGCCTTGAGACTTTCTGTCAGGTAAAAAGCCGGAGCTGGGCGGAAACAACAATTGGAGGGCGCTACCACACCAACGCCCCGCCCACTCCCTTCCTGTGATAACCACCTGCCCCAAGTGTAACAAAGCCTGGGTTTCCGCATCGGTCTGTACAGCTGCCTACAGACTCACCCTGAGAGTGGGAGAGAGTCATCCTCATCTTTGAGGGACAGTTGATGATGATGTAACCATAAATGTATATTTCTCAACTAGGAAATTGAGGCCAATTCTTAATGAGAGTATAGCTGTAACTTTGTATGTATAAGTTGAAAAATAGGAGGTCAACTGTGTGGCGAGTAAATGCCCAACTATGCAATCTGGTACCAAAATTTTGAAATTGCCTTATACGTTGGATTGAAATATACCATACAATCTCGAACTGTCATGATAATTCTGTAATTTGATCACAATGTGATAAAGCTGGAGAAACTCAGGCAGGTTCTAAGGAAGAGTCGTGCTGCAATATAATAAAATGTTAACTCTGTTTCTCTCTCCACCGATGTTGTCAGACCTGCTGTGTTTCTCCAGCATTTCCTGTTCTTATTTCAGACTTCCAGCATCCTGAGTATATTGTTTTTATTAAATGTAATAAAGCTGCAAATCTTACACCATGAGTTGGATATATCTCACAGTCTTAGCTGCCTTATGAAAACTGTACATTGTGAAAGTGACACCATTTTCAGTACCGTGGTATTTAAGAGGAAAAGATGTATTGTTGCGTAACATGGAGGTTGCTCTGAATTTATTAATTTAATCTTGTAGTTTAAATGAAGGACATAAATCTGGCATGTGAAATAAATGGAATCCTTCAGTTGGTTTTCTGTCCCTTTTTTTATTTGTGGAAGGATTATGCAATATTTCAAAGCAAGATGACTTTACCACCTCAGAAAAGCAATAAATTAGAAATGGTTTGTACATTGCCTTAAATTATAAATATCCAAATCTAGCTAATACAGTACAAGCCAGCAAAAACTCAATTGCTTTATTTTGATCTGTCCAAAACGACCTGGGACAGATTGTCACTGTGATGACACACGTCAACTCTGATCTCCACATGGTTACAAGCAAGCTGAAATGTGCCTCTTCTTTTATCGTGTCGAGATCAGATCAGACTTGTGGTACTGCAGCGATTTCAAACATTAACACTTGACCTCCCCTTTGCTGCTGACTTCATTGAGGACTCCAGCGACTGTCTGCAAAGAGATTCTGCAAGTGCATTGCTGACAGCTAGGTTGCTAAGCAGCTGTGCTGGCTAGTTACCAGCAGCAATGACGAATGCTTAAACCAAATTACAAAGGTACCACCACCATCGGGGACTTTGATTTAAACACTGCCTTTGATGTAGTAAAGAAAAATAACCAAACAAAAATGTCGATACCGAGTCACAAAAGAAGGTATTAGGAGAGTACATGGGGGGGCAGCGAAATTAGGGTCAAGGTGCTGAAGACAGGGCCATCTGTAACTCTTTATACCGATGGAAGAAGTGATGCTTAAGAGGCCAAAATTGAACCACACAGAGCTGACTTTTGAACTGAATTCACATAGCGCCTTTTACAACCTTAGGACATCATAAAGCAACTCACGGCAAAGGCAGTGCTTTTGAAGGGGAGTGGATTTAAAGCAGTTTGCCAATTTAGATTAGATTCCCTACAGTGTGGAAACAGGCCCTTCAGCCCAACAAGTCCACACCGACCCTCCGAAGATCAACACACCCAGACCCATTCCCCTCTATTTACCCCTGACTAATACACCTAACACTGCGGGCAATTTAGCATGGCCAATTCACCTGACCTGCACATCGTTAGACTGTGGGAGGAAAACGGATCACCCGGAGGAAACCCACATAGACATGGGGGGGATGTGCAAATTCCGCACAGACAGTTGCCCGAGGTTGGAATCGAACCTGGACTCTGGTGCTGTGAGCCACCGTGCATACAGTGTCAAAATCACCCCCCATCATCATTCCACAGAACCCCCTTCATTATTTAGTACAGAGAGAAAAAAAATCTTAAGAATGAACAAGCAGGAGTAGGCCATTCAGCCCCTCGAGCATGTTCTACCATGATTGTAGATCATGGTTCATCTCATTTTGGCCTTGACTCCACTTCCCTGCCCATTGTCCAGAACCTTTCAACCCATTACTAATTAAACATCCGTCTACCTCCTCCTTAAATTTATTCAAGTTCCCAACATCTACTGTATTCTGGGGTCATCAATCCTGCAGCCTCATCCCTCAGAAATAATTCCTGCTCATATCTTCAGCTAAAACTATGGCCTTTTGTTCTAGATTGTCCCACAAGGAGAAATATTTGCTTTACATCTACTTTATTAATTTACTCTTAAATACCTCAATTAGATCTCCTCTCATTCTTCTAAATTCTGAACATTATAGACGTAAACTGCTGAATCTGTCCTCATAAGACACGCAGGTGGCTGAATTGGATGATTTTAAATGGGAGATACGTATTTGTGCACCAGTTCAATGTTGTGATCTTTAGTTCTCTGTTGACAACACGTCGAGTTTCTGATTCCTCTCGCGTCATTGGCCAAGGGTAAAACCCAGAACCTGGTGTTCCTGTGCAGGTCGACATCGATTCCCTTACTCCAAATGCTCCCCCTAGTTCTCTCAGCAGATGCTTATCCAGTGATAGGCCTGAGAACAGATCACTGCCAGGCTCTTGATTATGACAGGTACCAGGAAAGACCTTGTGGGAGGACCATGTCTCGAACTTAAAATTGGGGTTGGATTCCCCTGTGGGCTTCAAGACACCAAAGCCAGGGACCAAATAATGGTGGCAGGCAGTCTCTCAATGATATCAGACCAAATAGAGTTAAAAATCGCACAACACCAGGTGATAGTCCAACAGGTTTAATTGGAAGCACTAGCTTTCGGAGCGACGCTCCTTCAACAGGTGATTGTGAATCAAGACCAAATAGGGAACCCATAGGGTGGAATCGTGGCTCAGTGATTAACACTGCTGCCTCACAGTGTCAGGCCGGCTTCGATTCCACCCTCAGGCGACTGTCTGGGTGGAGTTTGCACATTCTCCCTGTGTCTGTGTAGGTTTCCTCCGGGTGATCTGGTTTCCTCCCACAGTCCAAAGATGTGCAGGTTAGATGGATTGGCCATGCTAAATTGCCCGTAGTGACCTCCCTATATGCAGGCTGGGTGGGTGAGCCATGGGAAACACAGGGTTATAGGGATAGGGGGTGGGTCTGGCCGGGGTGCTCTTCAGAGCGTTGGTGCAGACTTGATGGGCTGAATGGTCTCTATCTGCACTGTAGAGATTCTATGATTTCTATAACCCTGAAGCCTTGGATGTCTCTTTGGGAGAGTTGGACAGTGAGGGTTGTTTAAAAGGAAGAACTCACAGAACTATACCTTTCATTTCAAAGTAAGAAGCTACTGGGTTTCTCAGAGTGAGTGGTTTTGGGGAGCAGCCAGTATTTCCCTCATTAGGTAGTGGGGAGTCCAGTTACTATGGCTACTGTAGGAGGGCCACCCTTAGTGATCTGGTAGTTACCACATTTGGAGGGGGGAGGGAGTGTGGAAGGGGGTAATGGAGGAGGGGGGGGGGGGTTGCTTTGCTCCTTGATTGACAAAATGTCAGCTTTGCAGCGCTGTGTTACGCTGTGAAGCACTGTTAGGAGCCCAGATCCTGTCAGACTGCCCACCTCTCCTTCCCAGGCACCCCAGAAAGAGTCCCAGCATTTTTAAGATATGAGGAGAAAGGTATAGAGGGGAAGTCAGTGGAAGGTTCTTTACGCAGAGAGTTGTGAACGCTTGGAATGCATGGCCAGTGGTGGTGATGGAAGCAGTGTCATTAAGGACATTTAAGCGACTGCTGGACATGCAGTGAGTTGAGGGATGTGTCGGCTAAGTTATTTTATTTTACATTTGGATTAATCCTCGGCACAGCATCATGGACCAAAGGGCCTGTTATGTGTTGTACTTTTCTATGTTCTATGAGACCCAGGAGTCAATTTGACATAGGGTGCTATTTTCCTGGACACCCCACTTGCAAGCCCACTACCAGAAAGATTGAGAGCAATTCAGCTCCACTGCCTCCCAACCTTTGGGAATATTTCAGGCTTGTTTCAGGCAGAAACAAAATTGGGTCAAAACCGCGTCCCCAACCTCTCTCTTCAGTCACAAAGACAGACATGGCTGGAGAAACTCAGCAGGTCTGGCAGCGACTGTGGGAAGAAAGCAGAATTAGTGTTTCGAATTTATGCTGAAGCCAAAGTTAGGAGTGGTGGAGGTGGTGCAGGGAAGAGGAGAGATGAGTGAATAAGTGGAAATGGAGCCCAAAGACAGAGAGATATGAATGGAGGAGGTGAACAAGGAGATTATGGACAGCAAGGCAGGACAGAGGAAACAAAGAGACAAAATAAACTGCAGTTGCTGGAATCCAAAGAAGACAAGCAAGAGGCTGGAAGAACACAGCAAGCAAGGCAGCATCAGGAGGTGGAGAAATCAACGTTTTGGGTATAACCCTTCTTCAGGATTAGCCCTGAAAAAGGGTTATACCCAAAACATTCACTTCTTCAGGACAGAAGAGAAACTGATTAAGTGATGATAAGAGCAAAGGGGTGGGGGTGGGGGTGGGTGTGCACTACACTGAATGCAATAATGTAATTGTGATAACAGGCATGGGGATAGGGGAGAATGGGTGATAGTGCTAAAAGCAGCCATGTCATAACAGGACTGGGTGTGTTAGCAATCATGGAAGAATGGAATCAGGCCCTAAAGTTATTGAACACAAAGTTGAGTCCCAGAGGCTGCAGGCTCACCAAATGGAAAATGAGATGTTGTTCCTTGAGATTACTCTGAGGCTCACTGGAGCATATGGGCAGGCCCAAGACAGAGCAGCCTGTGTGATAACAAGGCCTGGTGTGTGGGGGTTGGGGTAACGACATTGGAAGAAGGTGCCTCAAACCCTAAAATGATTCACCTCGATATTCAGTTCAGAAAGCTGCAGGGTCTCCAAGTGGAAAATGAGGTGCTGTTCTTCCAGCCTGCACTGAGCTTCACTGGAGCACTGCAGCATGCTGGAAACAGAAATGTTGGCCAGGGAACAGGGTGGGGGGGGGGAGGGGTTAAAGTGACTGGAAGCTCAGGGTCATTTTTGGGGACAGAATGTAACACTCAGCAAAGCGGCCGCCAGGTCAGCATTTCGTCTCCCTGGTGTGGAGTAGGCCACACTGTGAGCAGCAAGTCCAGTTAGGCCCAATTGAGTGAAATAGAGGTAAATCACTGCTTTACCTGGAAGGTGTGTCTTTATTCAATCAGTCGCTTTCAACGATGTTATCTGTTAAATGGTCAGAGATTCTTAACTGGAGAGCAGCTTGTCACTGCTCCTCGTTTGATTCCGACCACAAATATAGGAATGCGGAAATGTAAGTCTTAAGTTTACAATCTTTCTGGACCTGGCCATGACTTGCTTGTTCTCTGAAGACGTTAAGGATGGGAGTAGAAAAGATGAACAATTATTTCCTTCAGAATGCCCTTATAATGCAATCAGTGTTAAGCAAATTAATGGTAAAGTGATTGGCAGAATCAATGTATTAATCCAATCAAGGTTGGGTGGGGTGGGGGAGGGTTCCAAGGCTGTTACGTACCCCTCAAGCTTAGCTCTTGTACCTTATTATCTCATTAGAACCCCAAGATGCAATTATTTCTTGATTTCTCCAAGAAGTACTTCCATTAGTCCGTCTATCTGTTTATCTATCTATCTATCTATCCCTCCCTCTATCTATCCATCTATCTTTCTAAGCAGCCATTTCATGTATAATATAATGCAACATAATGCAGTTAGTTCTTTTTTTCCTAATGAAAAGCAGGACACTTCGCAGCAGTTTGCAATCAGGCACCTTGTAGCCTGATTGTGAGATCTGCAGGGGCTCAGAAATGTCAGGCTGCCTGATTTTCTAGTTCAGAAATTGATCATATGAGTGATTAAACCAGTCTAACTCCAAAAGGAATTTAGCAGTGGAGGATTTGGCAAGCCAATTGGAAAAATTATTACAGGGTCTGAGAAAAGGAGATAACCACGTCGAACACAGCGTGTGTGATCATTACAGGACTTTAAAGTACTAACTCTACGGTCCTTATTCATTTTAGATTAATTTCCTTGAAAGTGGGGCAATAATATTAAACACCATCAGGCCTCAGTTTTAGCCCAGAACAAAAATGTCGCAAAACATTTTAAACTTTGAATTATCTTTGCACTTTATTGAATGTTAGTCAAAGTTAGGGCATAGGTAGCAGCCGCTCCCTTTTGCATGACTTTGATTGAATTAATGCCTGACAAGGCAAACATGAAACAAAATCACAAACAACATTACAATGGTCAAGCTCGCTTTCATCACTGTTTACTCAGCAGCCCTTTTACGAGTACATCTGCCTTCTCAAACAAAATATATTTTAAAAAGTCAGACTGTCTGTCAGCACCTGCCCGAAAACCAGGCAGGATGAAGTCACTGAAGGAGGCTTCTCAGGGCCCAGCAGAAAGCTATCGCAACAGACTTCTTTTCTCAACAGTTCAAAGGGTCCATTTCCCATCTGTGCTTGGTGAAGGGTGCAGAAACCATGGGGCCATCTGCAAATTCGGCTTCATCACTAACACTTGCAATAACAAAGGTGTTATTTTTCAAAGCTGTTCTGTCCCTCCCTCCCACCCCTCCTGCGGTGGCTGTGTGGATATGGTTCAGGGAAGGTGGGAAACTTCTAAGCAGCGAGTTTAGCTCCAGGACTTTGCCTCCATCAGGGAGTTCTTTGAGGATGTCATGAATGTGGCCTATACAACATGGGTTACTGCCAACAGAGACCCGGCATTCTTGATGAGGCATGGAAAAAAAACAATTCTCTTCATCGTTTTCTTCGGAAAGCTGCTGTGAGATGAGGGCACAGAAGCAATAAAAGCCTCATGCAGTTTAAAGTCAAGTGTGTAGGTGGCACTGTGGGTCTATATATATTTCAGCGGATGAGTACAGTTGCTGGTTGCTGAACTAACTGTAAGTAAACTGCTGCTATCATCTTCCATCAGGCGTTAGTGTCTTCCCCCATGTTGCTCTCCACTCATTGCCATTTTTATCATTGACTTCAACTTGCTCAGGTCAGGTCAGCCATTGTTGTGAACTTGTCCAATTCTGGATCAATTGCCTTGAAATGCTGCTAACCTAACTGATGGAACTGCCACCGTTCTCAAGGCGGCCTGTTGCTCTTTCCTGATATCGCTGGAAATGTGGTGGAGGAAGCTCCAGTATCGGAAGGATTCATGCGTTTTACGCATTGACGAGTTCATTCAGAATTGGGCAGACTGCTGCCATTTCGCTCCCTCACAAGCAGCAGTTAAATCCTGTGCTTCACAAAATCTTGAAACCACACATTGGGATTCCAGGGTCTGATGTTTACAATATTTTATTCATTGATGGATGGAAAATCACAGGAAAGATTTACAAACTGTTGAATTCATCACAAGCTTATGCTGGTGTTTTTTTTTCATTTTAGCCCACATTACATATACTACAAAGAGGCAGGTTCTTGTAGAGACAGATATCTTGTCATTTATGAACAGCACTATTATGACTGACTTTCATACATAGTCTTACTGCACGTTGCACACATATTGCTGAGTGGCTCAAGACACGCCATGGACTATATTGGGCACAGAGAGTCTGACATTCATTCAGATGCCTTTATCACTTGTCAATCTTAAAGGCCGAGAGTGTGTTGCTGGAAAAGCACAGCAGGTCAGGCAGCATCCGAGGAGCAGGAGAATCGACATTTCGGGCAAGAGCTCTTCATCAAGAGAGGCTTCTCCTTGGACCTCTTCGACTCTCCTGCTCCACGGATGCCACCTGACCTGCTGTGCTTTTCCAGCACCACTCTCTCGACTTTGATCTCCAGCATCTGCAGCCCTCACTTTCTCCCAATCTTAAAGGCCGTTCCAGTCTGGATTCTATAGCATGATACAACTGACCATCTATTCATAGATATGAAATAAAGGATCCAATTATAAAGAGGTTGCTGGAGCAGAAGGAGGTGGAGATAAATATGCATATATCAGTGAGTATGTCAGTGTAGATTGGGAAAAGGGGTCATGAAAACATGTAGGAACTTAGGCTTTATTAGTAGGAGCATGGAGTACCAAAGTAAGAAAGTTATGATGAAATTTTGTGCATGGTTTAGCCTCAGCCATATTCACTTGAGGTCCTGTTCAGGTTTAGCCACATCACCAATGTTGGTACAACCTCAGCATCATGTCCCAACTCCCATATTCAAAGGTCTGAGCAATGAAGGCAGGTACACTAAATGCCTTCTTAACCATCTTAGCTACATGTGGTGTAAACGTCAAAGAATTATGTACCTGAACCTCAAGGTCTACAACACTGGCCAAAGCCCTACTTTTAATTGTATAGATATTGTCTTTGTTTGTTTTATCAAAATGCAATACCTTGCATTTATCCAAATTAAACTCCATTTGCCACACTTCAGCCAATTGACCCAATTGATCAGCATCTCTTTGCAATATTAGATACCCTTCTTCACTGTCCACTATACCACCAAGCTTAATTGCTCAGGCAAGTGTATTGTGACCACCTGAAAGATATAAGGAATCTTTTTGCACTATCTCACCATTTTCCGGATTTTTGTGGCACTGATTTGAATCACAACGCCAGAAATAGCTGGCAAAACTCAGTAGGTATGGTAGCATTGATGGGGAGAAAACGGAGTTTCGGTTTCGGGGTTGTTTTTCAGAACTTGATGTCCGATGAAGAGTCATCAGACACAAAACATGAACTTTGCTCTCTTCCCACAGATGCTGCCAGACCTATTGAGTTTTTCCAGCAATTTCTGCCTTTGTTTCCGATCTCCAGCATTTGTAGTTCGTTGTTTTGTTATTCTGGATCACAAGTGGGGCAAGTCATTATTTTGATTGATTTTTTTCCACTCAAAATCGATGCACCCAACTTCCCGTTCAGGCTTCTTCATGATAACTGTGGTGAGTGAAACAAGGTCAGGCAGATGTAACTCAGAGAATATTAGTTCCCTGATTGGGACTGTTAATCTGGACCAATGAGGGAGACTTGGCTAACTGATATAACCAGGAGTGTACCCCGGGCAGGTACCGGGGCGGGCTGCCCCAGAGGTGGTCGAAAGGTGTGCCAGGATAGCTCACTGGTCGGAGGCGCAACGGGGTGGGCGAGAGCACAATGGTACGTAGGGGCAGACCGAGAGCCAGAAGGCGGGTAGCGGTCCTCAGCGCTGTCACCCCGGGCTGGTACCGGGGCGGGCTGCCCCAGAGGTGGTCGAAAGGTGTGCCAGGATAGCTCACTGGTCGGAGGCGCAACGGGGTGGGCGAGAGCACAATGGTACGTAGGGGCAGACCGAGAGCCAGAAGGCGGGTAGCGGTCCTCAGCGCTGTCACCCCGGGC
>NC_057722.1:70271783-70288877 GCF_004010195.1 Chiloscyllium plagiosum | reverse complement strand
CCTAGAGGTGGTCAAAAGGTGTGTCAGGGTGGACCGAGAACTGGAAGGGGCATGGGGTGGACCGAGAACCAGAAGGTGGGTAGGGGCGGGCTGCCTTAGAGTGGTCGGAAGGTGGGAGGGATGGGGGCTTGCTGGGTCTGTATTGTCTGCACTTTTGTATGTAACAGTATTGTCTCATGTACAAATATCATTGTCACTGTCTTGCCATAAGTGGAACTGGGATTTGAGGTTTGTCCTCATCTCCCTGTAAAATGGTTGAACGGTAGGGTTTGGGGCCTAGCTTTGCTGCTCCTCTCCCTTGTAAAATTGCTGTCTCTTGTGTACAGCTGTAAATGTTTTTTGTAAACTGTTTTGTAATTTGTTTAATAAAATACAATAACCAGGAGTGTGGAGGGCAGGTCTGAAGACCTCCTCGTGGCCATAAACAGGCAGCGGGCCGTGGAGGGGGTCGTTAGGGCCGACTGCCTGCCCCTCTTCCGCGGTTACGTTAGAAGGAGCACGCGGTGTCGACCAACACCCTGGAGTTGTTCAGGGAGAGGTGGGCGCCGCAGGTAATGGAGTGCATTATTTCCCGCTCCAACTCTATTTTGATTTAATCCCTGCCCTCCCCCTCACTGTTTGATCGCACAGCATTGCCCCTTGAAGGGCACTGCTTGTCACTGGCCATTCGGGTGTTTTCCTGTCTTCCTGGTGGTGGAAATTGAATAAAGATTCATACACCTTGTGTCCCTCACTGTGTCCCACACCTGCACACACACAACATGGGTGCTGGGGCAAAGAAAAAAAAAGTAACCAGGAGTGTTTCATTGTGTCCGACACCTGCTCACAAAAGAAAACTAACAGAAAGAAAAGCAGTATTGGACATCCTGTTCATTCTGAGAGCTGGCTCTGAGGGAGCTGGATCAGTGTAAGTGAAAGACTCTTCACTTTTCTGTATAGGAGAGAGGAGAGGAACTTTTGAACAGCCTGGAACCACCCAGTCAGTGTATCTTATTTACTGCTAAAAAAAACACACCAGGAGCGCCAGGGATTCTGTTTAAACTAGGAGCTGGCTCTAAACTAGCTGGGTCAGTGTAATGCACTAAGCGCACATAATGATGTGGAGGTGCTGGTGTTGGACTGGAGTGGACAAAGTTAGAAGTCAACACCAGGTTATAGTCTAACAACAGGTTGGACAATCACAAGCAAATGATGAAGGAGCAGTGCTCCAAAAGCTTGTGATTTCAAATAAACCTTTTGGACTATAACCTGGTGTTGTGTGACTTCTGACTTTATGCACATGTAGATAAAGGGTGACTTAGTGAGGGGAGACTGGACTTGGTGGAGTTATTTCATAGTTTCATAGTAATAGAAGCAGGAGTAGGCCATTTGGCCCGTCTACCCAGTTCCCCCATTCACCAAGATCATGGCTGATCTATCCATCGTCTCAGCTCCTCCTGCCTGCATTATCCCCATAACCCTTACTTCCCCGACCATGCACAAACCCATCTAACTGTGTCTTGAATAGATTTAATGAAGTTGCCTCTCCTGTTACCTTGGGCAGAAAATTACATCGATTCACTACTTTCTAGGAAAAGCAGTTCCTCCTCATCCCTGTCCTAAATCTATTCCCCCAATCACCTGTTAACACTCAAATGAGGGGAAATGGAGTTGGTGCAGCAAAGTCCAACAAAATCCAAAAAGCTGGCCACAAAAAGACACGACCCTCTCTCCCTCGTAGCCCTACACACGGATGAAAGAAACCACCAATTCGACTGGGACAACACATCTATCCTGGGACAGGCTAAGCAAAGACATGCCAGAGAATTCCTAGAGGTCTGGCACTCCAACCACAACGCCATAAACAAACACATAGATCTAGATACCACCTATCAAACCCTCAGAAAACGAATAGGAAATGACATCACCACAAACCCCAGGAACCCCATCCAGGAGAAAGATATAAATAGAAAGCAGGAGACAACAGCTTCGCTTCACTTGGAAGTTGCCACTGATGAGGTTAGCTAGCCAGGTAGTGAATCGTCTGGATATCAAACCTACAGCTCAGCGAGCAATACTACACCCTAAAATCCAACAAGTTATGCTTTGGCTGTGTCAGGAAAGACAGACATAAAGAAATTTGATGTCTCTGATAGCCAGTAATAACTGAGTCTAGCAGAAACAGCAGCTGATTACTGGAACTAATGAAGAGGTTTTGAAGTTGATTTTGGCATTTGATGTAGACATTGTGGGGCCTGTATTTGACTGCTCTTTTTGCACCCTCTGACAATGAGAACTTCTAAAGATATGATTCCCAATGAACATTCTTTGATTTGCCATTTTATAACAAAGATAAAAATCACACAACACCAGGTTATAGTCCAACAGGTTTAGTTGAAAGCACTAGCTTTCGGAGCACTACTCCTTCATCAGGGGGTTGTGGAGAATAAGACCATAAGACACAGAATTTATAGCAAAAGTTTACAGTGTGATGTAACTGAAATTATATATTGAAAAAGACCTGGATTGTTTGTTAAGTCTCTCATCTTTTAGAATTACCATGTTGGTTTCAGTTCTTTCATATGTAAATCGCAAAACGTTTTTTCAGAAAAAGTTACATTCTCAAGTGAACTTTAACAATTGGAGTCATGTCGGCCCAGATAATGTATTGGAGGTGTCAGCCCACTGTGAGGTTGTGTGTGCCACAATGGTCAGACTGATTCTAATCTAAAAAAAGGATTTACAGAATCTAGATTAGAGTCAGCCTGACCATTGTGGCACAGACAGCCTCACACAGGGAAGCTGACACCTTCAATACATTATCTGAGCCTACATGACACCAATTGTTAAAGTTCACTTGAAAATATGACTTTTAAAAAATGTTTTGCGATTTACATATGGAAGAACTGAAACCAACATGATCATTCGAAAAGCTGAGAGACTTAACAAACAATCCAGGTCTTTTTCAACATATGATTTCAGTTACATCATCCTGTAAACTTTGGCTATAATTTCTGTGTCTTACAATCTTATTCTCCATAACCACCTGATGAAGGAACAGTGCTCTGAAAGCTAGTGCTTCCAAATAAACATGTTAACTATAACCTAGTTTTGTGTGATTTTTAACTTTGTACACCCCAGTCCAACATCGGTACCTCCTCATTATTATAACAGAGAGGCAGCCAAACAAAGCAGTAAAAAGGGAAAGAGACAAGATACAAAAAAACTGCAGATGCTGGAATCCACAGTAGACAGACAGGAGGCTGGAAGGACACAGCAAGCCAGGCAGCACCAGGTGGTGGACAAGTCAACGTTTTGGGTATTAACCCCTCTTCAGGACTGGAGGAGGGTTAATACCCAAAACGTTGACTTCTCCACCTTCTAATGCTGTCTGGCTTGCTGTGTTCTTCCAGCCTCCTGTCTGTTTACAATAAAAAGGCAAGGTGTGTGCTTTAGCCTCAGACAATTTAAAGGTCATGTAAATTCTGGAATGACCTTAGTGAGGAGCTCTAAGTTTCAAGAATACGTCTCACCCAAGGAAGCCCGATACAAAACGCTATATAATGATCTTCTTTATCGTCATCTTCTTTCACAGCCCACCTGGGTGATCTCACCTAGTTTGTAATCCAGGGGTGTATTTATCAGAAGACTGGCTTACCTTTCCTGATACTGTACATTTCCTCAAACTTCACAGCCTCGGTTTTTCATCCGTTCTGGTCACCACATTACAACAAGGATGTGGAGGCTTTGGAGGGGGTGCAGATGAGGTTTACCAGGAAGCTGCCTGGATCAGAGGGTATGAGCTGCAAGGAAAGGCAAGAAATCCTCTGGTTGTTTTCCCTGGAGTGGCAGAGGCTGAGGGGAGACTTGATCAAAGCATATCAAATGATGAGATGCACAGGTAGGGTTGACGGTCAGAATCTTTTTCCCAGAGTTTAAGTGTCTAAAATCAGGGGGCGTGCATTTAAGATAGGGGAGAATGTGAGAGATAAGCTTTTTACACACAGAGTGGAAGGTGTCTGGAACGTGCAGCCAGGGGTAATGGTGGAGGCAGATATGATAGGGATGTTTAAGGCACTTTTAGATAAGCACATGGATATGCAAGGAATGGAAGGATATGGACCAAGGGCAGGCAGAAGGGATTAATGTAATTTGGCATCATGCTGGGCACAACATCATGGGCTGAAGGGCCTGTTCCTGTGCTGTACCGTTCTATGGTCTATGTTCTATGTTTTCTTCACCATCTCTCCTTACAGGGTCATGGGGCTCAAAGCAGTTGTGAGGCAAATAGAAGGTTGATTCCTGATGAAGGGCTCCTGCCTGAATAGTCGATTCTCCTGCTCCTCGGATGCTGCCTGACCTGCTGTGCTTTTCCAGCGCCACTCTAATCTTGACTCTAATCTTCAGCATCTGCAGTACCCACTTCCGCCTAAAGGAGAAGGTTGAGGCTAGTGCAGAAGTTAAAGAGAGCAAGTTAAATAGACCAGACGTGCGAGCAGAACAGGGAATGAGGGAAGACTGCTGAACTAAATGGCATTTATTTCAAAGCAAGAGGTCTGACAGATGCAGCAGATGAACTCAGGGCATGGATGGAAACATGGGACTGGGATATCATAGCTATTGCTGAGGGAGGGTCAGGACTGGCAGCTCCATGTTCCAGGGTGGAGAAGCTATAGGAAGGATAGCAGTGGAGGCAAGAGAGGAGGAGGAGTGATATGTTTGATCAGGGAAAACATCATGGAAATACTTAGAAAGGATATTCCTAAGGGATCACCAGTGAGATGTTATTGGTGGAACTAAAAAGGGGTGATCACTCTGATGGCATTATAGAAAAGGCTGCCCAATAGTCAGTGGGTAATTGAGGAGCAAATATGTAGGGAAATTGCAAACAGCTTTAAGAATAATGGGGTTGTAATAGAAGGAGATTTTAACTTTCTAAACATAGGCTGGGACTACTATAGTCTTCAGCTTAGATGGGGAGGAATTTGATCGATTCAGTGGAATTTGTTAAGTGTGTTCAGGAAAACCTTCGCAGTCAATATGTAGATGGCCCTAGTAATGAAGGGACAAAACTCAACCTCTTCTTGGGAAATAAAGCAGGGCATTGACAGAGGTGTTAGTGGGGGAGAGCTTTAGGATCAATGACCATAGTTCCACTCGTTTTAATGCAGCTATGGAAATGGGTAGGTCCTGTCCACAAGTTAAAGAGGTGAAAGTGAGGACTGCAGATGCTGGAGATCAGAGTTAAGACTAGAGTGGTGCTGGAAAAGCACAGCAGGTCAGGCAGCATCCGAGGAGCAGGAGAATCGTGTTTTGGGCATAAGCCCTTCATCAGGTGCTTTTCCAGCACCACTCTGTCTTGACCCTGTCCACAAGTTAAAGTTCTAACTTTGGGCAAGGCCAATTTTGATGTTATCAGACAGGGACTTTCAAACGTTGATTGTTGTTTGCAGATAAAGGGCAAGTGGGAGGATTTCAAAAATGAAAAGCTCAGCAGGTCAGGCAGCGTCCGAGGAGCAGGAAAATCGTGTTTCGGGCATAAGCCCTTCATCAGGGCTGATGAAGGGCTTTTTGCCCGAAACGTCGATTTCCCTGCTTCTCGGACACTGCCTGACCTGCTGTGCTTTTCCAGCACCACTCTAGTCTTGACCCTGTCCCCAAGTTAAAGTTCTAACTTTGGGCAAGGCCAATTTTGATGTTATCAGACAGGGACTTTGAAACGTTGATTGTTGTTTGCAGATAAAGGGCAAGTGGGAGGATTTCAAAAATGAGATAACGATAGTTCAAGGCCAGCAGGTTCCTATTAGTGAGAAAGGCAAGACTGGTAGGAATACAGAACACTGGTTGATGGCACGGTGGCCCAGTGGTTAGCACTGCTACATTACAGCATCAGGGACCAGTGTTTGATTCCACCCTCCGGTGACTGTCTGTATGGAGTTTGCACATTCTCCCTGTGTCTGTGCGGCGTTCCTCTGGGTGCTCTGGTTTCCTCCCACAGTCCAATGATGTGCAGGTTAGGTGGATTGGCCATGCTAAATTGCGCATAGTATCCAGGGATGTGCAGACTAGATGAGTTAGCCATGGGAAAGGCAGGGTAATGGTGATAGAGTAAGGGGTTGGGTCTGGGTGGGATGCTCTGTGACAGGTTGGTGCAGACTTGATAGGCCAAGGGTGTGCTTTTGCAATGTAGAGATTCTATTCTATGACGAGAGATATTAGACTCTTGTCAAAAAAAAAGGAAAGACATATCACATTGTAGGCAGCTAGGATCAAAAAATCCATTGAGGTGTATAGGAGTGTCGGAGTACTCTCCAGAGGAAAATTGGGATGGTGAAAAAGAGACATGAGTTGGCCATGGCAGATAAGTTAAAGGAGAATCCAAAGCAATTCTGCAAGTACATTAAGGGCAAAACAGTAACTAAGGAGAGAATAGGGCCCCTTAAAGATTGATGAGGCCACATATGTATGGAACCACAGGAATTGGCTGAGATCCTAATTTTGTGTCAGTGTTACCTGTGGAGAAAGGCTTGGAAGCTAGAGAACTCTGGGAAATAAACAGTGGTGTCTTGAAAGCAGTCCACATTACAGGAAAGGAAGTGTTGGAGGTCTTAAAATGCATAAAGGTAGATAAATCCCTGGGACCTGACCAAGAATAGACCAGGACATTGTGGAAAGCTAGGCAAGAAATTGCAAGGCCTCAGGGGAGATATTTATATCATCCACAGCCACAGGTGAGGTGCTGGAAGACTGAAGGATGGTGAATGTTGTTCCAGTATTTCAGAAAGGTTGCAAGGAAAAGCCAGAGAACAGACTGGTGAGCCTAATGTCAGTGGTGGCTGAAATGCTGGAAGGGATTCTGAAAGTCTAGATGTATTTGGAGAGGCAAGGACTGATTACAGATAGTCACTATGGCTTTGTACATGGGAAATCATATCTCAAACATTTGATTGAGTTTTTTGAAGAAGTGACCAAGAAAATAGTGGAAGACAGAGGGATAGACATTGTCTATCTGGACTTTAGCAAGACCTTTGGCAAGGTTTCCCATTGTAGACTGGTTAGTGAAGTTAAATCACATGGGAATCTGGTTAGATCTAGTTAATTGCATACAAAATTGACTTGACGCTAGGAGACAGAGGATGGTGGTAAAGGGTTGCTGTTTAGATTGGGTGCCTATGACCAGCAGTGTGCTGCAAGGATTAGCGTTGAGTCCACAGTTGTTCAGCATTTATATAAATGATTTGGATGAGAATATAGGAAGCAACATAGAATCATAGAGTCACTACAATGTGAAAGCAAGCCATTTGGCCCACTGAGTCCACACTGACCCTCTGAAGAGTGTCACAGTCAAACCCACTGCCTTAACCTATCCCCACATGCTTAGTAAATTTACAGATAACACCAAAATTGATGCTGTAGTGGACAATGAAGAAGGTTAACTAAGAGTACAGTAGAATATTATCTATGAACTCTATTGATCCAGTGGGCCAAGGATTAGCAGATGGCGTTTAATGCAGATAAACGTGAGGTGTTTCAAACCAGAGCAGCTCTTACACAGTTAATGGTAGGGCTCTGGGGAGAGCTGTCAAACAGAGAGACATAGCAGCACAATGCATGGTTCCTTGAAGGTAGACAGGGTGGTGAAGAAGGCTTTTGGCACACTTGCCTTCATCTGTCAGAGAATTGAGGACAGGGGTTGGGACACCATGTACAATACATTGGTAAGGCCATTTTTGGAGCACTGCATACAATTTGGGTTGCCCTGCTAGAGGAGGAATGTTATTAAACTAGGAAGGGTACAAAAAAGATTTATAAGGACGTTACTGGGACTGGAAGGTTTGAGTTTTATAAGGAAAAGCTGGGCAGTCTGGGACCTTTCTCCCTGGAGCAAAGGAGTTTGTGGGAGGACCTTATAGAGGTTTTTAAAATCATGAGGGGCACAGATATTTTTCCCTAGGGTAGGGGCGTTCAAAACTCGAGGCCATAGGTTTAAGGTGAGAGGGGGAAGGTTTTAAAAGGGACCGTGCGGGCAATTTTTTCACACAGAGGGTGTTGCGTGTATGGAACGAGGAAGTGGTAGAGACGAATACAATGCGAATATTTAAAAGACATTTGGACAGGTACATGGGTGGGAAAGGTTTCGAGCAATATGGGCCAAACGCAGGCAAATAGAATTGGTTCAGTTCAGGAATCCTGGTCAGCATGGACGAGTTGGGCCAAAGGGCCTGTTTCTGTGCTGTTGACTCGGTTATGTGTTGTTTACTTTGGTCACAGTATCGAGGACCATTTCACACCCTGATTGACATTCCCTCTTCTCTTTCTCCACCATTAACAAGGTCTTTGTCTTTTGCACCGGGTCTCTGTATTTAAAAAAACATTTTCCCACACATTTCAGTTCTAAGAAACAGTCACACTGGACCTGAATCATTGAAAACCAAAAGAAATGTGGATGCTGTAAATCAGAAACAGAAGCAGAAATTGCTGGAAAAGCTCAGCAGGTCTGGCAGCATCTGTGGAGAGAAATCAGAAAACAATGTTTCCCCGAAACATTAACTCTGTTTCTCTCTGCACAGATGCTGCCAGGCCTGCTGAGTTTCTCCAGCATTCTCTGTGTTTGGTTCAGATTCCCAGCATCCGCATTACTTTGCAACTTTCCCTGAGGATTTGATTGGCTGGAAGATTCAACACTGCCCTGATACTTAAATTATTTGAAAAGGTGGCTTGTGGGACATGATAGAAAATAACCATAATGGAAGGTGTGAGGACTGCAGCCGAGCGAAAAGAGAAGAGGGTACACACCTCTCCCAGTGAAGTCATTAAGAGAAATAGGGTTATGCAGTGGGGAATCAGATGCTCTATACTACACAGGTTGTCGCTTGACTATGTCCCGTGTGATCTTGCCACCCAAACAGGGTCTGAAGGGAGGGCTGATTTCAGCCTCATTGAAGGGAGAATGCAAATGGAAGGAAATTATGACGCTGACTGTTCGAGTAAGCTCCGATGGTTGTTATGCAGATTTCCAAATACAGCTTAATATGGAATTCTCACTTCTGTTGTACCAAGTTTGCCATCGCCAAAATGTCTATCCTCATTTTCAAATAAATGTTTCTTTTTAAAACAACATTGTTTGGAACTTATGACCATGCAATTCTTCATCATTTGACTGAATAATCCAGCGTGTAATCAGTATTCTCTTTCCTGTGTGATAAACTCCACAAAGAGTATTGTGTGACACGGGACTGAGTTGCATCAGGCCTCTGGGGTCAGGCTGAGAGAATGGGGATCCCAACAGGGGAAGGCAGGTGAAATAAATCTACAAAGGCTGGTAGCCTATCAACAAGTCACCTTTTCTTTCCATGTGCATAGTACAAGACATTGACCCCACTAGCAGAAAGCTGGCTACTAGAGTGAGCCGAACACCTGACACTTGCACATCCACCAATATCATTTATTGTATCCGTTGCTCCCGTTGCGGTCTCCTCTACATTGGGGAGACTAAACGCCTCCTAGCAGAGCGCATTAGGGAACATCTCTGGGACACCCGCACTAACCAACCCCACTGCCCTGTGACATAATTTTTCAACTCCCCCTCCCACTCTGCTGAGAACATGCAGGTTCTAGGCCTCCTCCAACGCCGCTCCCTCACCACCCGACGCCTGGAGGAAGAATGCCTCATCTTCCACCTCGGAACACTTCAACCCCAGGACATCAATGTGGACTTCACCAGTTTCCTCATTTCCCCTCCCCCCACCTTACCCCAGTTCCAACCTTCCAGCTCAGCACTGTCCTCAGGACCTGTCCTACCTGCCAACCTCCCTTCCCACCGATCCACTCCTCTCCACCCTGGAGGCTTCCTGCCTCTATTCCTGATGAAGGGCTTTTGCCCGAAATGTCGATTTTACTGTTCCCTGGAAGCTGCCTGACCTGCTGTGCTTTTCCAGCACCACTCTGATCTAAACTCCTGTTTGTATCTGTCAGCCAGGGCTCCCTGACTGGACTAGATCGACAGCCCCAGTCAGGGAACTCATATTCTATGCAATCCACTTGGCTGACCTCATTCCAATCTCTATGAGGGGGCAGAGCTACAAATTGAGGGGTGATCGATTTAAGACAGATGTCAGAGACAGGTTCTTTACTCAGAGAGTGATAAGGGCGTGGAATGCCCTACCTGCTAATGTCGTTAACTCAGCCACATTAGAGGCATTTAAACAGTCCTTGGATAAGCATATAGATGATGATGGGATAGTGTAAGGTGATGGGCTTAGGTTAGTTCACAGGTTGGCGCAACATTGAGAGCCAAAGGATCTGTTCTGCGCTGTATTGTTCTATGTTCTACAGCAGGTAATGGGATCTCGATCACCTTCCCACTGCCGTGGAGTTTTACTAACAGTGGGTTGGAAGGTGGAGGAGGAGGGGCTGTGCTATGACTGGTCCCGGTTTGTGAGCCCTTTCTCGGGGGCATCATTGAATCAACTGTGACAAAAACACATTCGCCGTTTATACGGTCCACACCAAAGTCGCCACGGTCTGTCCTCACAGCCAGGGGAGCGACAGTCTGTGCTTCTGAGCTACTGATTGTTTCTGAGTGAATACACTGCAGCAGATGCCAATGAATCTGTCACAAACTCCTTTGATATCTTTGTTTCGAACGTTTTCCAGGGATTTGGGCTCAGCCAGAATCTATTGCCTGCATCATTTCCTATAATGAAAACTGAGCTTTTGGAAATTGATAGATCCCAGACGAAAAATAAAACTTCACCGGTAGTACTTGAGGTGCACAGTACAAGTTCTGGATCCTGCAATTCCAACTCATGGACAGTCTTAGCCCTCAAATGGATTAAATGAATGGGAAAAAAATTAGTCATTTGTTATTCACAAAGTTTATTCACTTGTACTTAAAACAGATAAAACTGGGTTCTTTACTAACCATGGGAAAAAGGAGAGCATTCAGCCCATCAAATCCTCTCTGCTGTCATAGGGCATCACCTACCCCAACCCCATTTCTCCTGATATCCTTTATCCCTTGATGTCATTAATATCCAGAAATCTATCCATTTCAGGCTTAAGGGTATACAGTGTGAGGTTCTATTGTCTTGAAGGGTAAAAACTTCTAAAGATTCATTACTCACTTAGAGACAAAATTCTCCATCCCAAATGGCTTGCTGTCTTGTGAACCCAAGGTTGGGAGCGTCACTAATTTAACCTGGAATCCCCAAACTTGGGAAACATCATTTCCGTACCTATACGGACTGGCCTTTGAAGAATTTAGTAAGTTTTAATGAGGTCACCTCTCAAATGATGCACTAGCCTTCCTTGCAAAGGATTTTCTTTTGTCATTTATTCAATTGTGGGCATCGCTGGCTGGGCCCAGTATTTATTGCCCATCCTTAGTTGTCCCTTGAGAAGGTGGGGGTGAGTTGCCTTCTTGAACTGCTGCAGTCCACCTGCTGTGGGAAGACCCACAATGCCCTTAGGATGGGAATTCCAGGAATTTGACCCAGCGACACTGAAGGAACGGCGATATGTTTCGAAGTCAGGATGGTGTGTGGCTTAGAGGGGAACTTGTAGGGGGTAGAGTTCCCATATATCTGCTGCCTCATCCTTCTAGATGGAAGTGGTGGTTGGTTTGGATGCTGCTGTCTGAGGATCTTTGGTGAATTTCTGCAGTGTATCTTGTAGATAGTCCACACTGCTGCTACTGAGCGTCGGTGGTGGAGGGAGTGGATGTTTGTGGATGTGGTGCTGAATCAAGTGGGGGCTGCTTTGTTCTGGATGGTGCCAAGTTTCATAAGTGTTGTTGGAGCTGCACCCTTCCAGGCAAGTGGGGAGTATTCCATCACACTCCTGACCTGTGTCTTGAAAATGGTGGACAGGTCTTGAGGAATTAGGAGGTGTGTTAGTTGCCACAGTGTTCCTGGCTTCTGCCCTGCTCTTGTAGCCATTGCGTTTATGTGGTGAGTCCAGTTAAGTTCCTGATCAATTAAAAAACCCAGGATGTTGATCGTGGGGGATTCAATGATGGTAACACCATTGAATATCAAAAGGCAGTGGACAGATTGTCTCTCATTGGTGCTGGTCATGGCTTGGCATTTGTGTGGCGTGAATGTTACTTGCCAATTGTCAGCCCAAGCCTGGATATTGTCTAGATCTTGATGGATTTAGATTTTGAGTTTAGAAATAAGAATAGAGATAGGGAAAATAAATGGAGTAGGTCATTCAGCCTTTAGAGCCCACTCTGATAGGGCTGATCATCCAACTCAGTCCCCCGTTCTCACATTCCCCCCACACCCTTTGATGCCTTTAACCAGACAATGACATCTAATTCCTTCTTGAAAACATTCAATACTTTAGCCCCAGCTGCTTTCTGTGGTAGAGAATTTCACAGGCTCTTCACTCTCTGGGTGAAGACATTTCTCTTCATCCCAGTCCTAAATAGAATATAGAACAATACAGTGCAGAACAGGCCCTTCGGCCCTTGCACTGACCTGTGAACTAATCTAAGCCTATCCCCCTACACTATCCCATTATCATCCATGTGCTTATCTAAGGATTGTTTAGGTCTCCCTAATGTGGCTGAGTTAATTACATTGGCAGGCCGGGCATTCCATGTCCTTACCACTCTCTGAATAAAGAACCTGCCCCTGACATCTGTCTTAAATCTATCACCCCTCAATTTGTAGCTATGCCCCCTTGTACAAGCTGACATCATCATCCTAGGAAAAAAACTTTCACCGTCTACCCTATCTAATCCTCTGATCATCTTGTATGTCTCTATCAAATCCTCTCTTAGCCTTCTTCTTTCCAATGGGAACAGGTCCACATCTCTCAGCCTTTCCTCAAAGCACCTTCCCTCCGGACCAGGCAACATCCTGGTAAATCACCTCTGCACCTTTTCCAATGCTTCCACATCCTTCCTGTAATGGGGTGACCAGAATTGGACACAATATTCTAAGTGTGGCCGCCCCAGCGTTTTGTATAGTTGCAGCATGATATTGCGGCTCTGGAATCAATCCCTCTACCAATGAAACCTAACACACCGTATGCCCTCTTAACAGCACTATCAACCTGGGTGGCAACTTTCAGGGATCTATGTACATGGACACCAAGATCCCTCTGCACATCCACACTATGAGGAATGTTTCCATTGACCCAGTACTCTGCCTTCCTGTTATTCTCCTCAAAGTGAATCACTTCACATTTAGCTGCTTTGAACTCCATTTTCCATCTTTCAGCCCAATTCTGCAGTTTATCCAAGTCCCCCTTTGCAACCTGCAACATTCTTCCACACTGTCCACCACTTCACCGACGTTAGTGTCATCTGTAAACTTACTGACCCATCCACCTATGCCTGTCTCTAAGTCATTTATAAAAAATGACAAACAGCAGTGGTCCTAAGACAGATCCTTGTGGCACACCATGAGTAACCGGACTCCAGGCTGAATATTTTCCATCAACCACCACTGTCTGCCTTCTTTCAGAAAGCCAGTTTCTAATCCAAGTTGCTAAATCACCCTCAATTCCATGCCTCTACATTTTCTCCAACAGCCTACCATGTGGGACCTTATCAAAGGCTTTACTGAAGTCCATATACATCACATAAACTGTCCTACCCTCATCTACATGCTTGGTCACCTTCTCAAAAAACTCAATGAGGTTTGTGAGACACAACCTGCCCTTGATGAAACCACGTTAACTATCTGAAATCAAATTGTTGCTAGATGCTTATAAATCTTATCTCTTATAATTCTTTCCAAAATTTTTTCTACAACAGCCGTAAGGCTCACTGGTCTATAATTACCTGGGTCATCTCTACTGTCCTTCTTAAACAAGGGCATAACATTTGCAATCTTCCAGTCCTCTGGTACTAAACCTGTAGACAATGACGACTCAAAGATCAAAGCCAAAGACCCGAACATCTCCTCCCTAGCTTCCCAGAGAATCCTCGGATAAATCCCATCCATCCCAGGGGACTTGTCTACTTTCACTCCTTCTAGAATTGATAGCACCTCTTCCTTACTAACCTTGATCCTTTCCAGTCTAATATCTTGTACCTCATTCTTCTCCTCTACAACTTTCTCCTTTTCCTGAGTGAAAACTGATGAGAAATATTCATTTAGCACCTCTCTGATCTCCACAGGGTCCACACACAGAACTTCCCACTTCTGACTTTGACTGGCCCTATTCCTACCCTAGTCATTCTTTTATTCCTCACATACCTATAGAAAGCTTTGGGGTTCTCCTTTATTCTATTTGCTAAAGACTTCTCATGTCCTCTCTTTGCTCTTCTGAACTCTCTCTTTAAATCCTTCCTAGCAAATCTGTAACTTTCCATCGCCTCATCTGAACAATCTCGTCTCATTGTCACATAAGCCTCCTTCTTCCGGTTAACAAGAGACGCAATTTCTGTAGTAAACCATGGTTCCCTTACCTTATCACTTCCTCTTATGCCCGAAACATCGATTCGCCTGTTCCCTGGATGCTGCCTGACCTGCTGCGCTTTTCCAGCAACACATTTTCAGCTCTTATCACTTCCTCCCTCCCTGACAGGGACATACCTATCAAGGACACGCAATATCTGTTCCTGAAACCAGCTCTACATTTTGATTGCCCCCATCCCCTGCATTTTGCTACCCCATTCTATGCATCCTAAGTCTTGCCTAATTGCATTATAATTGTCTTTCCCCCATCGATAACTCTTGTCCTGTGGCATGTACTTATCCCTTTCCATCACAAAACTAAACATAACCAAATTATGTTCACTTTCTCCAAAGTTCTCACCAATGACTAAATCAAACATCTGGCCTGGTTCATTACCAAGCACTAGATCCAGTGTGGCCTCCCCTCTTGTCGCCCCTTCGACATACTGTGTCAGGGAACCCTCCTGCACACGTTGGACAAAATCCGATCCATCCAATGTACTAGAGTTATAGCATTTCAAGTCAATGTTGGGGAAGTTAAAGTCCCCCATAATGACCACCTTGTTCCCTTTACTCCAACCCAGAATTGTTTTGCTGATCCTCTCCTCCACATACCTGGAATTCTGGGAGGCCTATATAATATGGTCGACCCATCTCTTTAAACTGTTACCCTTGGTTCTGGACTCCCCATTGCATGGGAACATACTTTCTGTGCTCAGCCTGCCTCGACACATGTAGGCCAGATTCGCAGTTACCTTACCTCAATGACATTGATGGACCTGATGGATTTTATGACAACTAGTAGTGGTTTCATGGTCATCATTAGAGTTTTGAGTCCAGATTTCTATTGCATACACTCAGACCCCAATAAGATTCCACTTAAAGTAGCAGGTAAGACACAATTTGTGTGAACCATAAGTTACACATGGATTAAGAAATACAACAGAGACTATCTCATTAGCCTAGTGGGCAATCTATTTTGGCTTTTCCAGCCACGTGGTTCATACAAACAAAGTTCCAGTTCTTTTCTTTCAAGGATACTGTTGATTGTCCACAGACACTAGCAACGACATAAACATGATTCTCCTCATGCAATCTTTCACATATACTGCACTTCCTTCCTCAATCTTCTCAATTCTTGTCAGCTATTCTCTTGATTTTACTTCTCTAGGTGTTTGTCTCACACACAGTCATAGAGATGTACAGCACGGAAACATTACCCTTCGGCCCAACCCGTCCATGCCGACCAGATATCCCAACCCAATCTAGTTCCACCTGCCAGCACCCGGCCCATATCCCTCCAAACCCTTCCTATTCATATACCCATCCAAATGCCTTTTAAATATTTGGCTTCCATATTTTAACCTTCTGTTGGTACAGCTTCCAGGGCAAAGGTTGCTATGTCACAGGTTATCAATAGTTCTAAAAATGACAATTGATCCCTGAGCAGGTGATCTGAAAATACTTTTTCAAATCTTTTAGCATCAGTTACAGTTTTGCCAAATATTTGACAGCATTTACAATTTATCTTTATGGTTGTTATGTCTAATGAATTGTAATGAATTGACTTAGGTATAAATATTGTTAAGATTTTTACTTTTGACATGGGATGGATATGTGCTTAAACTGGAGTGAGATTTTGTTAAGTTACAAATCCAAAAGCATTTTGCCTATATGCATTGGTTTTGAGTTCTTGACTTAGACATGAACCCATTGTCCATCTGTAAGTATTCCATCACAATGAACAATGTCATCTCCTTGAAGTATCTATTGTCAATCAGTTACACAAATTCCTTGTCAAGTGGGGAAGGTCCTTTGGAAATTAGGGCATAACCTTTAAAAAACCCATAAGTAATGGGTTTTGCCTATTACTTAATCAGAAAAGACAGAAAATTTACTGGTTATAGTTAATAGGTGAAAAACACCACAGGTGATGTGGTGATGCAACAAAGTTCAGTTGTGTGTAAGACCACATCAGGATATTTAAAAAATAAATGTATAAGGCTGATGTGATGCAGTGGTAGTGAGTCCATTTCTGAGCCAGGAGGCCTGGGTTTAAGTCTCATCTTCTTCAGAGGTATGTAGCCACATTTATTGAGTCAGAATCATAGAGATATACAGCACGGAAACAGACCCTTCGGTCCAACCCGCCCATGCCGACCATATATCCCAACCCAATTTAGTACCACCTGCCAGCACCCGGCCCATATCCCTCCAAACCCTTCCTATTTATATATCCATCCAGATGCCTTTTAAATGTTGCAATTGTACCAGTCTACACCACTCCCTCTGGCAGCTCATTCCACACACGTACCACCCTCTGAGTGAAAAAAGTTGCCTCTTAGGTCTCTCCACCCTCTGAGTGAAAAAAGTTGCCTCTTAGGTCTCTATTATATCTTTCACCTCTCACCTTAAACTGATGCCTTCTAGTTCTGGACTCCCCCACCCCAGGGAAAAAACTTTGTCTATTTATCCTATCCATGCTCCTCATGATTTTATAAACCTCTATAAGGTCACCCCCTCAGCCTCTGACACTTCAGGGAAAACAGCCCCAGCCTATTCAGCCTCTCCCTATAGCTCAAATCCTCCAACCCTGGCAACATCTTAGCAGGACTTATACACTTAATAGTAATGTCCTAGGGAGTGTTGCTGAACAAAGAGACCTTGGAGTGCAGGTTCATAGCTCCTTGAAAGTGGAGTC